>NW_026909018.1:416747-716747 GCF_033115175.1 Lepus europaeus | reverse complement strand
ATTGACAGGAATTCTCTAGTCAGCATGTAGGAGACACAGCTTACGGAGTTCTGTAGCTTGGGAGTCGGCATCCATAGTATCCTGGGGTTCTGTAGCCTGAAATTAAGAGATGGAGCTTACAGGAGTTGTGCTGCTTGAAAGCAGACATTGGCAGTATAGCTGAGTTCAGTAGCCTGAGTGTAGAGAGAAGCAGTTGATGGGAGTTGCACAGCCTGTGTATAGAAGACGCAGCTTACGGGAGTTCTGTCACCAGCGTGTGGAAAGACACAGGTTACAGGAGTACCGTCGCCTGAGTGTAGGAGACGTTGTTTATGGGAGTTCTATAAACTGGGTGTAGGAGACGCAGCTTACAGGAAGTTCTTTAACCTGGGTGTAGGGAAAAGCAGTACACCTGAATTCTGTAACCTGCGTGCAGAGAGAAGCTTTTTTCGGGAATTCTGTCGTCAGTGTAGAGGAGACATTGCTTACAGGAATTTTGTTCATGGGAGTAGGTGTACGCAGTGTACTGGTGTTCTGTAGCCTGAATGTAAGAGATTCAGCTTACAGGAGTTCGGCCGCTTGATAGCAGGCGTTCACAGTGTGCCTGAGTTCTGTAGCCTGAGTGAAGAGAGAAAAGCAGTTTACGGGAGCTGTGCAGCCTGAGTATAGAAGACGCAGCTTACAGAAGTTCTGTAACCTGGATGTAGGGAAACGCAGTATACCCGAGTTCTGTACCCTGAGTGTAGAGAGAAGCAGTTGATGGGAGTTGTGCAGCCTGTGTATAGAAGACGCAGCTTACGGGAGTTCTGTCACCAGCGTGTGGAAAGACACAGCTTACGGGAGTTCTGTAGCCTGAGTGTAGGAGACATTGCTTGTCAGAGTTCTATAAACTGGGTGTAGGAGACGCAGCTTACAGAAGTTCTGTATCCTGGGGGTAGGGAAACGCAGTATACCTGAGTTCTGTAACCTGAGTGTAGAGAGAAGGAATTGACAGGAATTCTCTAGTCAGCGTGTAGGAGACACAGCTTACGGGAGTTTTGTCGCATGGGAGTAGGCATACACAGTACACTGGGGTTCTGTAGCCTGAAATTAGGAGATTGAGCTTACAGGAGTTCTGCTGCTTGATAGCAGGCATTGGCAGTATAGCTGAGTTCAGTAGCCTGAGGTAGAGAGAAGCAGCTTATGGGAGCTCTGTAGCCTGAGTGTAGGAGACACATCGTACAGGAGTTCTGTAGCTTGGGATTAGGCATAGGCAGTATAAGGGGCTTCTGTAGCCTGAGGGTAGGAGATGTAGCTTCCAGGAGTTCTGTTGCTCGGCAGTAGACGTATGCAGTGCGTGAGGGTTCTGTAGCCTGAGTGTAGGAGACGCAACCTACCGGAGTCCTGTAGCTTGGAAGTAGGCCTACGCAGTATACTGGAGTTCTGTAGCCTGAATGTAGGAGCTGCAGCTTACAGGTTCTGCAACTTGATAGCAGGCTTTCACAGTATACCTGTGTTCTGTAGCCTGTGTGTAGAGAAAAGCAGTTTACGGGAGCTGTGCAGCCTGAGTAGAGAAGACGCAGCTTACAGAAGTTCTGTAACCTGGATGTAGGGAAACGCAGTATACCCGAGTTCTGTACCCTGAGTGTAGAGAGAAGCAGTTGATGGGAGTTGTGCAGCCTGTGTATAGAAGACGCAGCTTACGGGAGTTCTGTCACCAGCGTGTGGAAAGACACAGCTTACGGGAGTTCTGTAGCCTGAGTGTAGGAGACATTGCTTGTCAGAGTTCTATAAACTGGGTGTAGGAGACGCAGCTTACAGAAGTTCTGTATCCTGGGGGTAGGGAAACGCAGTATACCTGAGTTCTGTAACCTGAGTGTAGAGAGAAGGAATTGACAGGAATTCTCTAGTCAGCGTGTAGGAGACACAGCTTACGGGAGTTTTGTCGCATGGGAGTAGGCATACACAGTACACTGGGGTTCTGTAGCCTGAAATTAGGAGATTGAGCTTACAGGAGTTCTGCTGCTTGATAGCAGGCATTGGCAGTATAGCTGAGTTCAGTAGCCTGAGGTAGAGAGAAGCAGCTTATGGGAGCTCTGTAGCCTGAGTGTAGGAGACACATCGTACAGGAGTTCTGTAGCTTGGGATTAGGCATAGGCAGTATAAGGGGCTTCTGTAGCCTGAGGGTAGGAGATGTAGCTTCCAGGAGTTCTGTTGCTCGGCAGTAGACGTATGCAGTGCGTGAGGGTTCTGTAGCCTGAGTGTAGGAGACGCAACCTACCGGAGTCCTGTAGCTTGGAAGTAGGCCTACGCAGTATACTGGAGTTCTGTAGCCTGAATGTAGGAGCTGCAGCTTACAGGTTCTGCAACTTGATAGCAGGCTTTCACAGTATACCTGTGTTCTGTAGCCTGTGTGTAGAGAAAAGCAGTTTACGGGAGCTGTGCAGCCTGAGTAGAGAAGACGCAGCTTACAGAAGTTCTGTAACCTGGATGTAGGGAAACGCAGTATACCCGAGTTCTGTACCCTGAGTGTAGAGAGAAGCAGTTGATGGGAGTTGTGCAGCCTGTGTATAGAAGACGCAGCTTACGGGAGTTCTGTCACCAGCGTGTGGAAAGACACAGCTTACGGGAGTTCTGTAGCCTGAGTGTAGGAGACATTGCTTGTCAGAGTTCTATAAACTGGGTGTAGGAGACGCAGCTTACAGAAGTTCTGTATCCTGGGGGTAGGGAAACGCAGTATACCTGAGTTCTGTAACCTGAGTGTAGAGAGAAGGAATTGACAGGAATTCTCTAGTCAGCGTGTAGGAGACACAGCTTACGGGAGTTTTGTCGCATGGGAGTAGGCATACACAGTACACTGGGGTTCTGTAGCCTGAAATTAGGAGATTGAGCTTACAGGAGTTCTGCTGCTTGATAGCAGGCATTGGCAGTATAGCTGAGTTCAGTAGCCTGAGGTAGAGAGAAGCAGCTTATGGGAGCTCTGTAGCCTGAGTGTAGGAGACACATCGTACAGGAGTTCTGTAGCTTGGGATTAGGCATAGGCAGTATAAGGGGCTTCTGTAGCCTGAGGGTAGGAGATGTAGCTTCCAGGAGTTCTGTTGCTCGGCAGTAGACGTATGCAGTGCGTGAGGGTTCTGTAGCCTGAGTGTAGGAGACGCAACCTACCGGAGTCCTGTAGCTTGGAAGTAGGCCTACGCAGTATACTGGAGTTCTGTAGCCTGAATGTAGGAGCTGCAGCTTACAGGTTCTGCAACTTGATAGCAGGCTTTCACAGTATACCTGTGTTCTGTAGCCTGTGTGTAGAGAAAAGCAGTTTACGGGAGCTGTGCAGCCTGAGTAGAGAAGACGCAGCTTACAGAAGTTCTGTAACCTGGATGTAGGGAAACGCAGTATACCCGAGTTCTGTACCCTGAGTGTAGAGAGAAGCAGTTGATGGGAGTTGTGCAGCCTGTGTATAGAAGACGCAGCTTACGGGAGTTCTGTCACCAGCGTGTGGAAAGACACAGCTTACGGGAGTTCTGTAGCCTGAGTGTAGGAGACATTGCTTGTCAGAGTTCTATAAACTGGGTGTAGGAGACGCAGCTTACAGAAGTTCTGTATCCTGGGGGTAGGGAAACGCAGTATACCTGAGTTCTGTAACCTGAGTGTAGAGAGAAGGAATTGACAGGAATTCTCTAGTCAGCGTGTAGGAGACACAGCTTACGGGAGTTTTGTCGCATGGGAGTAGGCATACACAGTACACTGGGGTTCTGTAGCCTGAAATTAGGAGATTGAGCTTACAGGAGTTCTGCTGCTTGATAGCAGGCATTGGCAGTATAGCTGAGTTCAGTAGCCTGAGGTAGAGAGAAGCAGCTTATGGGAGCTCTGTAGCCTGAGTGTAGGAGACACATCGTACAGGAGTTCTGTAGCTTGGGATTAGGCATAGGCAGTATAAGGGGCTTCTGTAGCCTGAGGGTAGGAGATGTAGCTTCCAGGAGTTCTGTTGCTCGGCAGTAGACGTATGCAGTGCGTGAGGGTTCTGTAGCCTGAGTGTAGGAGACGCAACCTACCGGAGTCCTGTAGCTTGGAAGTAGGCCTACGCAGTATACTGGAGTTCTGTAGCCTGAATGTAGGAGCTGCAGCTTACAGGTTCTGCAACTTGATAGCAGGCTTTCACAGTATACCTGTGTTCTGTAGCCTGTGTGTAGAGAAAAGCAGTTTACGGGAGCTGTGCAGCCTGAGTAGAGAAGACGCAGCTTACAGAAGTTCTGTAACCTGGATGTAGGGAAACGCAGTATACCCGAGTTCTGTACCCTGAGTGTAGAGAGAAGCAGTTGATGGGAGCTGTGCAGCCTGTGTATAGAAGACGCAGCTTACGGGAGTTCTGTCACCAGCGTGTGGAAAGACACAGCTTACGGGAGTTCTGTAGCCTGAGTGTAGGAGACATTGCTTGTCAGAGTTCTATAAACTGGGTGTAGGAGACGCAGCTTACAGAAGTTCTGTATCCTGGGGGTAGGGAAACGCAGTATACCTGAGTTCTGTAACCTGAGTGTAGAGAGAAGGAATTGACAGGAATTCTCTAGTCAGCGTGTAGGAGACACAGCTTACGGGAGTTTTGTCGCATGGGAGTAGGCATACACAGTACACTGGGGTTCTGTAGCCTGAAATTAGGAGATTGAGCTTACAGGAGTTCTGCTGCTTGATAGCAGGCATTGGCAGTATAGCTGAGTTCAGTAGCCTGAGGTAGAGAGAAGCAGCTTATGGGAGCTCTGTAGCCTGAGTGTAGGAGACACATCGTACAGGAGTTCTGTAGCTTGGGATTAGGCATAGGCAGTATAAGGGGCTTCTGTAGCCTGAGTGTAGGAGATGTAGCTTCCATGAGTACTGTTGCTCGGCAGTAGACGTATGCAGTGCGTGAGGGTTCTGTAGCCTGAGTGTAGGAGACGCAACCTACCGGAGTCCTGTAGCTTGGAAGTAGGCCTACGCAGTATACTGGAGTTCTGTAGCCTGAATGTAGGAGCTGCAGCTTACAGGTTCTGCAACTTGATAGCAGGCTTTCACAGTATACCTGTGTTCTGTAGCCTGTGTGTAGAGAAAAGCAGTTTACGGGAGCTGTGCAGCCTGAGTATAGAAGACGCAGCTTACAGAAGTTCTGTAACCTGGATGTAGGGAAACGCAGTATACCCGAGTTCTGTACCCTGAGTGTAGAGAGAAGCAGTTGATGGGCATTCTCTAGTCAGCATGTAGGAGACACAGCTTATGGGAGTTCTGTAGCTTGGGAGTCGGCATCCGCAGTATCCTGGGGTTCTGTAGCCTGAAATTAAGAGATGGAGCTTACAGGAGTTGTGCTGCTTGAAAGTAGACATTGGCAGTATAGCTGAGTTCAGTAGCCTGAGTGTAGAGAGAAGCAGTTGATGGGAGTTGCGCAGCCTGTGTATAGAAGACGCAGCTTACGGGAGTTCTGTCACCAGCGTGTAGAAAGAGACAGCTTACGGGAGTTCTGTAGCCTGAGTGTAGGAGACATTGCATGTCAGAGTTCTATAAACTGGGTGTAGGAGACGCAGCTTACAGAAGTTCTGTATCCTGGGGGTAGGGAAACGCAGTATACCTGAGTTCTGTAACCTGAGTGTAGAGAGAAGGAATTGACAGGAATTCTCTAGTCAGCATGTAGGAGACACAGCTTACGGAGTTCTGTAGCTTGGGAGTCGGCATCCACAGTATCCTGGGGTTCTGTAGCCTGAAATTAAGAGATGGAGCTTACAGGAGTTGTGCTGCTTGAAAGCAGACATTGGCAGTATAGCTGAGTTCAGTAGCCTGAGTGTAGAGAGAAGCAGTTGATGGGAGTTGCACAGCCTGTGTATAGAAGACGCAGCTTACGGGAGTTCTGTCACCAGCGTGTGGAAAGACACAGGTTACAGGAGTACCGTCGCCTGAGTGTAGGAGACCTTGTTTATGGGAGATCTATAAACTGGGTGTAGGAGACGCAGCTTACAGGAAGTTCTTTAACCTGGGTGTAGGGAAAAGCAGTACACCTGAATTCTGTAACCTGCGTGCAGAGAGAAGCTTTTTTCGGGAATTCTGTCGTCAGTGTAGAGGAGACATTGCTTACAGGAATTTTGTTCATGGGAGTAGGTGTACGCAGTGTACTGGTGTTCTGTAGCCTGAATGTAAGAGATTCAGCTTACAGGAGTTCGGCCGCTTGATAGCAGGCGTTCACAGTGTGCCTGAGTTCTGTAGCCTGAGTGAAGAGAGAAAAGCAGTTTACGGGAGCTGTGCAGCCTGAGTATAGAAGACGCAGCTTACAGAAGTTCTGTAACCTGGATGTAGGGAAACGCAGTATACCCGAGTTCTGTACCCTGAGTGTAGAGAGAAGCAGTTGATGGGAGTTGTGCAGCCTGTGTATAGAAGACGCAGCTTACGGGAGTTCTGTCACCAGCGTGTAGAAAGAGACAGCTTACGGGAGTTCTGTAGCCTGAGTGTAGGAGACATTGCTTGTCAGAGTTCTATAAACTGGGTGTAGGAGACGCAGCTTACAGAAGTTCTGTATCCTGGGGGTAGGGAAACGCAGTATACCTGAGTTCTGTAACCTGAGTGTAGAGAGAAGGAATTGACAGGAATTCTCTAGTCAGCATGTAGGAGACACCGCTTACGGAGTTCTGTAGCTTGGGAGTCGGCATCCACAGTATCCTGGGGTTCTGTAGCCTGAAATTAAGAGATGGAGCTTACAGGAGTTGTGCTGCTTGAAAGCAGACATTGGCAGTATAGCTGAGTTCAGTAGCCTGAGTGTAGAGAGAAGCAGTTGATGGGAGTTGCACAGCCTGTGTATAGAAGACGCAGCTTACGGGAGTTCTGTCACCAGCGTGTGGAAAGACACAGGTTACAGGAGTACCGTCGCCTGAGTGTAGGAGACGTTGTTTATGGGAGTTCTATAAACTGGGTGTAGGAGACGCAGCTTACAGGAAGTTCTTTAACCTGGGTGTAGGGAAAAGCAGTACACCTGAATTCTGTAACCTGCGTGCAGAGAGAAGCTTTTTTCGGGAATTCTGTCGTCAGTGTAGAGGAGACATTGCTTACAGGAATTTTGTTCATGGGAGTAGGTGTACGCAGTGTACTGGTGTTCTGTAGCCTGAATGTAAGAGATTCAGCTTACAGGAGTTCGGCCGCTTGATAGCAGGCGTTCACAGTGTGCCTGAGTTCTGTAGCCTGAGTGAAGAGAGAAAAGCAGTTTACGGGAGCTGTGCAGCCTGAGTATAGAAGACGCAGCTTACAGAAGTTCTGTAACCTGGATGTAGGGAAACGCAGTATACCCGAGTTCTGTACCCTGAGTGTAGAGAGAAGCAGTTGATGGGAGTTGTGCAGCCTGTGTATAGAAGACGCAGCTTACGGGAGTTCTGTCACCAGCGTGTGGCAAGACACAGCTTACGGGAGTTCTGTAGCCTGAGTGTAGGAGACATTGCTTGTCAGAGTTCTATAAACTGGGTGTAGGAGACGCAGCTTACAGAAGTTCTGTATCCTGGGGGTAGGGAAACGCAGTATACCTGAGTTCTGCAACCTGAGTGTAGAGAGAAGGAATTGACAGGAATTCTCTAGTCAGCGTGTAGGAGACACAGCTTACGGGAGTTTTGTCGCATGGGAGTAGGCATACACAGTACACTGGGGTTCTGTAGCCTGAAATTAGGAGATTGAGCTTACAGGAGTTCTGCTGCTTGATAGCAGGCATTGGCAGTATAGCTGAGTTCAGTAGCCTGAGGTAGAGAGAAGCAGCTTATGGGAGCTCTGTAGCCTGAGTGTAGGAGACACATCGTACAGGAGTTCTGTAGCTTGGGATTAGGCATAGGCAGTATAAGGGGCTTCTGTAGCCTGAGGGTAGGAGATGTAGCTTCCAGGAGTTCTGTTGCTCGGCAGTAGACGTATGCAGTGCGTGAGGGTTCTGTAGCCTGAGTGTAGGAGACGCAACCTACCGGAGTCCTGTAGCTTGGAAGTAGGCCTACGCAGTATACTGGAGTTCTGTAGCCTGAATGTAGGAGCTGCAGCTTACAGGTTCTGCAACTTGATAGCAGGCTTTCACAGTATACCTGTGTTCTGTAGCCTGTGTGTAGAGAAAAGCAGTTTACGGGAGCTGTGCAGCCTGAGTATAGAAGACGCAGCTTACAGAAGTTCTGTAACCTGGATGTAGGGAAACGCAGTATACCCGAGTTCTGTACCCTGAGTGTAGAGAGAAGCAGTTGATGGGAGTTGTGCAGCCTGTGTATAGAAGACGCAGCTTACGGGAGTTCTGTCACCAGCGTGTGGAAAGACACAGCTTACGGGAGTTCTGTAGCCTGAGTGTAGGAGACATTGCTTATCAGAGTTCTATAAACTGGGTGTAGGAGACGCAGCTTACAGAAGTTCTGTATCCTGGGGGTAGGGAAACGCAGTATACCTGAGTTCTGTAACCTGAGTGTAGAGAGAAGGAATTGACAGGAATTCTCTAGTCAGCATGTAGGAGACACAGCTTATGGAGTTCTGTAGCTTGGGAGTCGGCATCCACAGTATCCTGGGGTTCTGTAGCCTGAAATTAAGAGATGAAGCTTACAGGAGTTCTGCTGCTTGAAAGCAGACATTGGCAGTATAGCTGAGTTCAGTAGCCTTAGTGTAGAGAGAAGCAGTTGATGGGAGTTGCGCAGCCTGTGTATAGAAGACGCAGCTTACGGGAGTTCTGTCACCAGCGTGTGGAAAGACACAGGTTACAGGAGTACCGTCGCCTGAGTGTAGGAGACGTTGTTTATGGGAGTTCTATAAACTGGGTGTAGGAGACGCAGCTTACAGAAGTTCTGTATCCTGGGGGTAGGGAAACGCAGTATACCTGAGTTCTGCAACCTGAGTGTAGAGAGAAGGAATTGACAGGAATTCTCTAGTCAGCATGTAGGAGACACAGCTTACGGGAGTTTTGTCGCATGGGAGTAGGCATACACAGTACACTGGGGTTCTGTAGCCTGAAATTAGGAGATTGAGCTTACAGGAGTTCTGCTGCTTGATAGCAGGCATTGGCAGTATAGCTGAGTTCAGTAGCCTGAGGTAGAGAGAAGCAGCTTATGGGAGCTCTGTAGCCTGAGTGTAGGAGACACATCGTACAGGAGTTCTGTAGCTTGGGATTAGGCATAGGCAGTATAAGGGGCTTCTGTAGCCTGAGGGTAGGAGATGTAGCTTCCAGGAGTTCTGTTGCTCGGCAGTAGACGTATGCAGTGCGTGAGGGTTCTGTAGCCTGAGTGTAGGAGACGCAACCTACCGGAGTCCTGTAGCTTGGAAGTAGGCCTACGCAGTATACTGGAGTTCTGTAGCCTGAATGTAGGAGCTGCAGCTTACAGGTTCTGCAACTTGATAGCAGGCTTTCACAGTATACCTGTGTTCTGTAGCCTGTGTGTAGAGAAAAGCAGTTTACGGGAGCTGTGCAGCCTGAGTATAGAAGACGCAGCTTACAGAAGTTCTGTAACCTGGATGTAGGGAAACGCAGTATACCCGAGTTCTGTACCCTGAGTGTAGAGAGAAGCAGTTGATGGGCATTCTCTAGTCAGCATGTAGGAGACACAGCTTATGGGAGTTCTGTAGCTTGGGAGTCGGCATCCGCAGTATCCTGGGGTTCTGTAGCCTGAAATTAAGAGATGGAGCTTACAGGAGTTGTGCTGCTTGAAAGCAGACATTGGCAGTATAGCTGAGTTTAGTAGCCTGAGTGTAGAGAGAAGCAGTTGATGGGAGTTGCACAGCCTGTGTATAGAAGACGCAGCTTACGGGAGTTCTGTCACCAGCGTGTAGAAAGACACAGCTTACGGGAGTTCTGTAGCCTGAGTGTAGGAGACATTGCATGTCAGAGTTCTATAAACTGGGTGTAGGAGACGCAGCTTACAGAAGTTCTGTATCCTGGGGGTAGGGAAACGCAGTATACCTGAGTTCTGTAACCTGAGTGTAGAGAGAAGGAATTGACAGGAATTCTCTAGTCAGCATGTAGGAGACACAGCTTATGGAGTTCTATAGCTTGGGAGTCGGCATCCACAGTATCCTGGGGTTCTGTAGCCTGAAATTAAGAGATGGAGCTTACAGGAGTTGTGCTGCTTGAAAGCAGACATTGGCAGTATAGCTGAGTTCAGTAGCCTGAGTGTAGAGAGAAGTAGTTGATGGGAGTTGCGCAGCCTGTGTATAGAAGACGCAGCTTACGGGAGTTCTGTCACCAGCGTGTGGAAAGACACAGGTTACAGGAGTACCGTCGCCTGAGTGTAGGAGACGTTGTTTATGGGAGTTCTATAAACTGGGTGTAGGAGACGCAGCTTACAGGAAGTTCTTTAACCTGGGTGTAGGGAAAAGCAGTACACCTGAATTCTGTAACCTGCGTGCAGAGAGAAGCTTTTTTTGAGAATTCTGTCGTCAGCGTAAAGGAGACATTGCTTACGGGAATTTTGTTCATGGGAGTAGGTGTACGCAGTGTACTGGTGTTCTGTAGCCTGAATGTAAGAGATTCAGCTTACAGGAGTTCGGCCGCTTGAAAGCAGGCGTTCACAGTATGCCTGAGTTCTGTAGCCTGAGTGAAGAGAGAAAAGCAGTTTACGGGAGCTGTGCAGCCTGAGTATAGAAGACGCAGCTTACAGAAGTTCTGTAACCTGGATGTAGGGAAACGCAGTATACCCGAGTTCTGTACCCTGAGTGTAGAGAGAAGCAGTTGATGGGAGTTGTGCAGCCTGTGTATAGAAGACGCAGCTTACGGGAGTTCTGTCACCAGCGTGTGGAAAGACACAGCTTACGGGAGTTCTGTAGCCTGAGTGTAGGAGACATTGCTTATCAGAGTTCTATAAACTGGGTGTAGGAGACGCAGCTTACAGAAGTTCTGTATCCTGGGGGTAGGGAAACGCAGTATACCTGAGTTCTGTAACCTGAGTGTAGAGAGAAGGAATTGACAGGAATTCTCTAGTCAGCATGTAGGAGACACAGCTTATGGAGTTCTGTAGCTTGGGAGTCGGCATCCACAGTATCCTGGGGTTCTGTAGCCTGAAATTAAGAGATGGAGCTTACAGGAGTTGTGCTGCTTGAAAGCAGACATTGGCAGTATAGCTGAGTTCAGTAGCCTTAGTGTAGAGAGAAGCAGTTGATGGGAGTTGCGCAGCCTGTGTATAGAAGACGCAGCTTACGGGAGTTCTGTCACCAGCGTGTGGAAAGACACAGGTTACAGGAGTACCGTCGCCTGAGTGTAGGAGACGTTGTTTATGGGAGTTCTATAAACTGGGTGTAGGAGACGCAGCTTACAGAAGTTCTGTATCCTGGGGGTAGGGAAACGCAGTATACCTGAGTTCTGTAACCTGAGTGTAGAGAGAAGGAATTGACAGGAATTCTCTAGTCAGCGTGTAGGAGACACAGCTTACGGGAGTTTTGTCACATGGGAGTAGGCATACACAGTACACTGGGGTTCTGTAGCCTGAAATTAGGAGATTGAGCTTACAGGAGTTCTGCTGCTTGATAGCAGGCATTGGCAGTATAGCTGAGTTCAGTAGCCTGAGGTAGAGAGAAGCAGCTTATGGGAGCTCTGTAGCCTGAGTGTAGGAGACACATCGTACAGGAGTTCTGTAGCTTGGGATTAGGCATAGGCAGTATAAGGGGCTTCTGTAGCCTGAGGGTAGGAGATGTAGCTTCCAGGAGTTCTGTTGCTCGGCAGTAGACGTATGCAGTGCGTGAGGGTTCTGTAGCCTGAGTGTAGGAGACGCAACCTACCGGAGTCCTGTAGCTTGGAAGTAGGCCTACGCAGTATACTGGAGTTCTGTAGCCTGAATGTAGGAGCTGCAGCTTACAGGTTCTGCAACTTGATAGCAGGCTTTCACAGTATACCTGTGTTCTGTAGCCTGTGTGTAGAGAAAAGCAGTTTACGGGAGCTGTGCAGCCTGAGTATAGAAGACGCAGCTTACAGAAGTTCTGTAACCTGGATGTAGGGAAACGCAGTATACCCGAGTTCTGTACCCTGAGTGTAGAGAGAAGCAGTTGATGGGCATTCTCTAGTCAGCATGTAGGAGACACAGCTTATGGGAGTTCTGTAGCTTGGGAGTCGGCATCCGCAGTATCCTGGGGTTCTGTAGCCTGAAATTAAGAGATGGCGCTTACAGGAGTTGTGCTGCTTGAAAGCAGACATTGGCAGTATAGCTGAGTTCAGTAGCCTGAGTGTAGAGAGAAGCAGTTGATGGGAGTTGCGCAGCCTGTGTATAGAAGACGCAGCTTACGGGAGTTCTGTCACCAGCGTGTAGAAAGAGACAGCTTACGGGAGTTCTGTAGCCTGAGTGTAGGAGACATTGCATGTCAGAGTTCTATAAACTGGGTGTAGGAGGCGCAGCTTACAGAAGTTCTGTATCCTGGGGGTAGGGAAACGCAGTATACCTGAGTTCTGTAACCTGAGTGTAGAGAGAAGGAATTGACAGGAATTCTCTAGTCAGCATGTAGGAGACACAGCTTACGGAGTTCTGTAGCTTGGGAGTCGGCATCCACAGTATCCTGGGGTTCTGTAGCCTGAAATTAAGAGATGGAGCTTACAGGAGTTGTGCTGCTTGAAAGCAGACATTGGCAGTATAGCTGAGTTCAGTAGCCTGAGTGTAGAGAGAAGCAGTTGATGGGAGTTGCACAGCCTGTGTATAGAAGACGCAGCTTACGGGAGTTCTGTCACCAGCGTGTGGAAAGACACAGGTTACAGGAGTACCGTCGCCTGAGTGTAGGAGACGTTGTTTATGGGAGTTCTATAAACTGGGTGTAGGAGACGCAGCTTACAGGAAGTTCTTTAACCTGGGTGTAGGGAAAAGCAGTACACCTGAATTCTGTAACCTGCGTGCAGAGAGAAGCTTTTTTCGGGAATTCTGTCGTCAGTGTAGAGGAGACATTGCTTACAGGAATTTTGTTCATGGGAGTAGGTGTACGCAGTGTACTGGTGTTCTGTAGCCTGAATGTAAGAGATTCAGCTTACAGGAGTTCGGCCGCTTGATAGCAGGCGTTCACAGTGTGCCTGAGTTCTGTAGCCTGAGTGAAGAGAGAAAAGCAGTTTACGGGAGCTGTGCAGCCTGAGTATAGAAGACGCAGCTTACAGAAGTTCTGTAACCTGGATGTAGGGAAACGCAGTGTACCCGAGTTCTGTACCCTGAGTGTAGAGAGAAGCAGTTGATGGGAGTTGTGCAGCCTGTGTATAGAAGACGCAGCTTATGGGAGTTCTGTCACCAGCGTGTGGAAAGACACAGCTTACGGGAGTTCTGTAGCCTGAGTGTAGGAGACATTGCTTGTCAGAGTTCTATAAACTGGGTGTAGGAGACGCAGCTTACAGAAGTTCTGTATCCTGGGGGTAGGGAAACGCAGTATACCTGAGTTCTGTAACCTGAGTGTAGAGAGAAGGAATTGACAGGAATTCTCTAGTCAGCGTGTAGGAGACACAGCTTACGGGAGTTTTGTCGCATGGGAGTAGGCATACACAGTACACTGGGGTTCTGTAGCCTGAAATTAGGAGATTGAGCTTACAGGAGTTCTGCTGCTTGATAGCACACATTGGCAGTATAGCTGAGTTCAGTAGCCTGAGGTAGAGAGAAGCAGCTTATGGGAGCTCTGTAGCCTGAGTGTAGGAGACACATCGTACAGGAGTTCTGTAGCTTGGGATTAGGCATAGGCAGTATAAGGGGCTTCTGTAGCCTGAGGGTAGGAGATGTAGCTTCCAGGAGTTCTGTTGCTCGGCAGTAGACGTATGCAGTGCGTGAGGGTTCTGTAGCCTGAGTGTAGGAGACGCAACCTACCGGAGTCCTGTAGCTTGGAAGTAGGCCTACGCAGTATACTGGAGTTCTGTAGCCTGAATGTAGGAGCTGCAGCTTACAGGTTCTGCAACTTGATAGCAGGCTTTCACAGTATACCTGTGTTCTGTAGCCTGTGTGTAGAGAAAAGCAGTTTACGGGAGCTGTGCAGCCTGAGTATAGAAGACGCAGCTTACAGAAGTTCTGTAACCTGGATGTAGGGAAACGCAGTATACCCGAGTTCTGTACCCTGAGTGTAGAGAGAAGCAGTTGATGGGAGTTGTGCAGCCTGTGTATAGAAGACGCAGCTTACGGGAGTTCTGTCACCAGCGTGTGGAAAGACACAGCTTACGGGAGTTCTGTAGCCTGAGTGTAGGAGACATTGCTTGTCAGAGTTCTATAAACTGGGTGTAGGAGACGCAGCTTACAGAAGTTCTGTATCCTGGGGGTAGGGAAACGCAGTATACCTGAGTTCTGTAACCTGAGTGTAGAGAGAAGGAATTGACAGGAATTCTCTAGTCAGCGTGTAGGAGACACAGCTTATGGGAGTTTTGTCGCATGGGAGTAGGCATACACAGTACACTGGGGTTCTGTAGCCTGAAATTAGGAGATTGAGCTTACAGGAGTTCTGCTGCTTGATAGCAGGCATTGGCAGTATAGCTGAGTTCAGTAGCCTGAGGTAGAGAGAAGCAGCTTATGGGAGCTCTGTAGCCTGAGTGTAGGAGTCACATCGTACAGGAGTTCTGTAGCTTGGGATTAGGCATAGGCAGTATAAGGGGCTTCTGTAGCCTGAGGGTAGGAGATGTAGCTTCCAGGAGTTCTGTTGCTCGGCAGTAGACGTATGCAGTGCGTGAGGGTTCTGTAGCCTGAGTGTAGGAGACGCAACCTACCGGAGTCCTGTAGCTTGGAAGTAGGCCTACGCAGTATACTGGAGTTCTGTAGCCTGAATGTAGGAGCTGCAGCTTACAGGTTCTGCAACTTGATAGCAGGCTTTCACAGTATACCTGTGTTCTGTAGCCTGTGTGTAGAGAAAAGCAGTTTACGGGAGCTGTGCAGCCTGAGTATAGAAGACGCAGCTTACAGAAGTTCTGTAACCTGGATGTAGGGAAACGCAGTATACCCGAGTTCTGTACCCTGAGTGTAGAGAGAAGCAGTTGATGGGAGTTGTGCAGCCTGTGTATAGAAGACGCAGCTTACGGGAGTTCTGTCACCAGCGTGTGGAAAGACACAGCTTACGGGAGTTCTGTAGCCTGAGTGTAGGAGACATTGCTTGTCAGAGTTCTATAAACTGGGTGTAGGAGACGCAGCTTACAGAAGTTCTGTATCCTGGGGGTAGGGAAACGCAGTATACCTGAGTTCTGTAACCTGAGTGTAGAGAGAAGGAATTGACAGGAATTCTCTAGTCAGCGTGTAGGAGACACAGCTTACGGGAGTTTTGTCGCATGGGAGTAGGCATACACAGTACACTGGGGTTCTGTAGCCTGAAATTAGGAGATTGAGCTTACAGGAGTTCTGCTGCTTGATAGCAGGCATTGGCAGTATAGCTGAGTTCAGTAGCCTGAGGTAGAGAGAAGCAGCTTATGGGAGCTCTGTAGCCTGAGTGTAGGAGTCACATCATACAGGAGTTCTGTAGCTTGGGATTAGGCATAGGCAGTATAAGGGGCTTCTGTAGCCTGAGGGTAGGAGATGTAGCTTCCAGGAGTTCTGTTGCTCGGCAGTAGACGTATGCAGTGCGTGAGGGTTCTGTAGCCTGAGTGTAGGAGACGCAACCTACCGGAGTCCTGTAGCTTGGAAGTAGGCCTACGCAGTATACTGGAGTTCTGTAGCCTGAATGTAGGAGCTGCAGCTTACAGGTTCTGCAACTTGATAGCAGGCTTTCACAGTATACCTGTGTTCTGTAGCCTGTGTGTAGAGAAAAGCAGTTTACGGGAGCTGTGCAGCCTGAGTATAGAAGACGCAGCTTACAGAAGTTCTGTAACCTGGATGTAGGGAAACGCAGTATACCCGAGTTCTGTACCCTGAGTGTAGAGAGAAGCAGTTGATGGGAGTTGTGCAGCCTGTGTATAGAAGACGCAGCTTACGGGAGTTCTGTCACCAGCGTGTGGAAAGACACAGCTTACGGGAGTTCTGTAGCCTGAGTGTAGGAGACATTGCTTGTCAGAGTTCTATAAACTGGGTGTAGGAGACGCAGCTTACAGAAGTTCTGTATCCTGGGGGTAGGGAAACGCAGTATACCTGAGTTCTGTAACCTGAGTGTAGAGAGAAGGAATTGACAGGAATTCTCTAGTCAGCGTGTAGGAGACACAGCTTACGGGAGTTTTGTCGCATGGGAGTAGGCATACACAGTACACTGGGGTTCTGTAGCCTGAAATTAGGAGATTGAGCTTACAGGAGTTGTGCTGCTTGATAGCAGGCATTGGCAGTATAGCTGAGTTCAGTAGCCTGAGGTAGAGAGAAGCAGCTTATGGGAGCTCTGTAGCCTGAGTGTAGGAGACACATCGTACAGGAGTTCTGTAGCTTGGGATTAGGCATAGGCAGTATAAGGGGCTTCTGTAGCCTGAGGGTAGGAGATGTAGCTTCCAGGAGTTCTGTTGCTCGGCAGTAGACGTATGCAGTGCGTGAGGGTTCTGTAGCCTGAGTGTAGGAGACGCAACCTACCGGAGTCCTGTAGCTTGGAAGTAGGCCTACGCAGTATACTGGAGTTCTGTAGCCTGAATGTAGGAGCTGCAGCTTACAGGTTCTGCAACTTGATAGCAGGCTTTCACAGTATACCTGTGTTCTGTAGCCTGTGTGTAGAGAAAAGCAGTTTACGGGAGCTGTGCAGCCTGAGTATAGAAGACGCAGCTTACAGAAGTTCTGTAACCTGGATGTAGGGAAATGCAGTATACCCGAGTTCTGTACCCTGAGTGTAGAGAGAAGCAGTTGATGGGAGTTGTGCAGCCTGTGTATAGAAGACGCAGCTTACGGGAGTTCTGTCACCAGCGTGTGGAAAGACACAGCTTACGGGAGTTCTGTAGCCTGAGTGTAGGAGACATTGCTTGTCAGAGTTCTATAAACTGGGTGTAGGAGACGCAGCTTACAGAAGTTCTGTATCCTGGGGGTAGGGAAACGCAGTATACCTGAGTTCTGTAACCTGAGTGTAGAGAGAAGGAATTGACAGGAATTCTCTAGTCAGCGTGTAGGAGACACAGCTTACGGGAGTTTTGTCGCATGGGAGTAGGCATACACAGTACACTGGGGTTCTGTAGCCTGAAATTAGGAGATTGAGCTTACAGGAGTTCTGCTGCTTGATAGCAGGCATTGGCAGTATAGCTGAGTTCAGTAGCCTGAGGTAGAGAGAAGCAGCTTATGGGAGCTCTGTAGCCTGAGTGTAGGAGACACATCGTACAGGAGTTCTGTAGCTTGGGATTAGGCATAGGCAGTATAAGGGGCTTCTGTAGCCTGAGGGTAGGAGATGTAGCTTCCAGGAGTTCTGTTGCTCGGCAGTAGACGTATGCAGTGCGTGAGGGTTCTGTAGCCTGAGTGTAGGAGACGCAACCTACCGGAGTCCTGTAGCTTGGAAGTAGGCCTACGCAGTATACTGGAGTTCTGTAGCCTGAATGTAGGAGCTGCAGCTTACAGGTTCTGCAACTTGATAGCAGGCTTTCACAGTATACCTGTGTTCTGTAGCCTGTGTGTAGAGAAAAGCAGTTTACGGGAGCTGTGCAGCCTGAGTATAGAAGACGCAGCTTACAGAAGTTCTGTAACCTGGATGTAGGGAAACGCAGTATACCCGAGTTCTGTACCCTGAGTGTAGAGAGAAGCAGTTGATGGGAGTTGTGCAGCCTGTGTATAGAAGACGCAGCTTACGGGAGTTCTGTCACCAGCGTGTAGAAAGAGACAGCTTACGGGAGTTCTGTAGCCTGAGTGTAGGAGACATTGCATGTCAGAGTTCTATAAACTGGGTGTAGGAGACGCAGCTTACAGAAGTTCTGTATCCTGGGGGTAGGGAAACGCAGTATACCTGAGTTCTGTAACCTGAGTGTAGAGAGAAGGAATTGACAGGAATTCTCTAGTCAGCATGTAGGAGACACCGCTTACGGAGTTCTGTAGCTTGGGAGTCGGCATCCACAGTATCCTGGGGTTCTGTAGCCTGAAATTAAGAGATGGAGCTTACAGGAGTTGTCCTGCTTGAAAGCAGACATTGGCAGTATAGCTGAGTTCAGTAGCCTGAGTGTAGAGAGAAGCAGTTGATGGGAGTTGCACAGCCTGTGTATAGAAGACGCAGCTTACGGGAGTTCTGTCACCAGCGTGTGGAAAGACACAGGTTACAGGAGTACCGTCGCCTGAGTGTAGGAGACGTTGTTTATGGGAGTTCTATAAACTGGGTGTAGGAGACGCAGCTTACAGGAAGTTCTTTAACCTGGGTGTAGGGAAAAGCAGTACACCTGAATTCTGTAACCTGCGTGCAGAGAGAAGCTTTTTTCGGGAATTCTGTAGTCAGTGTAGAGGAGACATTGCTTACAGGAATTTTGTTCATGGGAGTAGGTGTACGCAGTGTACTGGTGTTCTGTAGCCTGAATGTAAGAGATTCAGCTTACAGGAGTTCGGCCGCTTGATAGCAGGCGTTCACAGTGTGCCTGTGTTCTGTAGCCTGTGTGTAGAGAAAAGCAGTTTACGGGAGCTGTGCAGCCTGAGTATAGAAGACGCAGCTTACAGAAGTTCTGTAACCTGGATGTAGGGAAACGCAGTATACCCGAGTTCTGTACCCTGAGTGTAGAGAGAAGCAGTTGATGGGAGTTGTGCAGCCTGTGTATAGAAGACGCAGCTTACGGGAGTTCTGTCACCAGCGTGTGGAAAGACACAGCTTACGGGAGTTCTGTAGCCTGAGTGTAGGAGACATTGCTTGTCAGAGTTCTATAAACTGGGTGTAGGAGACGCAGCTTACAGAAGTTCTGTATCCTGGGGGTAGGGAAACGCAGTATACCTGAGTTCTGTAACCTGAGTGTAGAGAGAAGGAATTGACAGGAATTCTCTAGTCAGCGTGTAGGAGACACAGCTTACGGGAGTTTGTCGCATGGGAGTAGGCATACACAGTACACTGGGGTTCTGTAGCCTGAAATTAGGAGATTGAGCTTACAGGAGTTCTGCTGCTTGATAGCAGGCATTGGCAGTATAGCTGAGTTCAGTAGCCTGAGGTAGAGAGAAGCAGCTTATGGGAGCTCTGTAGCCTGAGTGTAGGAGACACATCGTACAGGAGTTCTGTAGCTTGGGATTAGGCATAGGCAGTATAAGGGGCTTCTGTAGCCTGAGGGTAGGAGATGTAGCTTCCAGGAGTTCTGTTGCTCGGCAGTAGACGTATGCAGTGCGTGAGGGTTCTGTAGCCTGAGTGTAGGAGACGCAACCTACCGGAGTCCTGTAGCTTGGAAGTAGGCCTACGCAGTATACTGGAGTTCTGTAGCCTGAATGTAGGAGCTGCAGCTTACAGGTTCTGCAACTTGATAGCAGGCTTTCACAGTATACCTGTGTTCTGTAGCCTGTGTGTAGAGAAAAGCAGTTTACGGGAGCTGTGCAGCCTGAGTATAGAAGACGCAGCTTACAGAAGTTCTGTAACCTGGATATAGGGAAACGCAGTATACCCGAGTTCTGTAACCTGAGTGTAGAGAGAAGCAGTTGATGGGAGTTGTGCAGCCTGTGTATAGAAGACGCAGCTTACGGGAGTTCTGTCACCAGCGTGTGGAAAGACACAGCTTACGGGAGTTCTGTAGCCTGAGTGTAGGAGACATTGCTTGTCAGAGTTCTATAAACTGGGTGTAGGAGACGCAGCTTACAGAAGTTCTGTATCCTGGGGGTAGGGAAACGCAGTATACCTGAGTTCTGTAACCTGAGTGTAGAGAGAAGGAATTGACAGGAATTCTCTAGTCAGCGTGTAGGAGACACAGCTTACGGGAGTTTTGTCGCATGGGAGTAGGCATACACAGTACACTGGGGTTCTGTAGCCTGAAATTAGGAGATTGAGCTTACAGGAGTTCTGCTGCTTGATAGCAGGCATTGGCAGTATAGCTGAGTTCAGTAGCCTGAGGTAGAGAGAAGCAGCTTATGGGAGCTCTGTAGCCTGAGTGTAGGAGACACATCGTACAGGAGTTCTGTAGCTTGGGATTAGGCATAGGCAGTATAAGGGGCTTCTGTAGCCTGAGGGTAGGAGATGTAGCTTCCAGGAGTTCTGTTGCTCGGCAGTAGACGTATGCAGTGCGTGAGGGTTCTGTAGCCTGAGTGTAGGAGACGCAACCTACCGGAGTCCTGTAGCTTGGAAGTAGGCCTACGCAGTATACTGGAGTTCTGTAGCCTGAATGTAGGAGCTGCAGCTTACAGGTTCTGCAACTTGATAGCAGGCTTTCACAGTATACCTGTGTTCTGTAGCCTGTGTGTAGAGAAAAGCAGTTTACGGGAGCTGTGCAGCCTGAGTATAGAAGACGCAGCTTACAGAAGTTCTGTAACCTGGATGTAGGGAAACGCAGTATACCCGAGTTCTGTACCCTGAGTGTAGAGAGAAGCAGTTGATGGGAGCTGTGCAGCCTGTGTATAGAAGACGCAGCTTACGGGAGTTCTGTCACCAGCGTGTGGAAAGACACAGCTTACGGGAGTTCTGTAGCCTGAGTGTAGGAGACATTGCTTGTCAGAGTTCTATAAACTGGGTGTAGGAGACGCAGCTTACAGAAGTTCTGTATCCTGGGGGTAGGGAAACGCAGTATACCTGAGTTCTGTAACCTGAGTGTAGAGAGAAGGAATTGACAGGAATTCTCTAGTCAGCGTGTAGGAGACACAGCTTACGGGAGTTTTGTCGCATGGGAGTAGGCATACACAGTACACTGGGGTTCTGTAGCCTGAAATTAGGAGATTGAGCTTACAGGAGTTGTGCTGCTTGATAGCAGGCATTGGCAGTATAGCTGAGTTCAGTAGCCTGAGGTAGAGAGAAGCAGCTTATGGGAGCTCTGTAGCCTGAGTGTAGGAGACACATCGTACAGGAGTTCTGTAGCTTGGGATTAGGCATAGGCAGTATAAGGGGCTTCTGTAGCCTGAGGGTAGGAGATGTAGCTTCCATGAGTTCTGTTGCTCGGCAGTAGACGTATGCAGTGCGTGAGGGTTCTTTAGCCTGAGTGTAGGAGACGCAACCTACCGGAGTCCTGTAGCTTGGAAGTAGGCCTACGCAGTATACTGGAGTTCTGTAGCCTGAATGTAGGAGCTGCAGCTTACAGGTTCTGCAACTTGATAGCAGGCTTTCACAGTATACCTGTGTTCTGTAGCCTGTGTGTAGAGAAAAGCAGTTTACGGGAGCTGTGCAGCCTGAGTATAGAAGACGCAGCTTACAGAAGTTCTGTAACCTGGATGTAGGGAAACGCAGTATACCCGAGTTCTGTACCCTGAGTGTAGAGAGAAGCAGTTGATGGGCATTCTCTAGTCAGCATGTAGGAGACACAGCTTATGGGAGTTCTGTAGCTTGGGAGTCGGCATCCGCAGTATCCTGGGGTTCTGTAGCCTGAAATTAAGAGATGGCGCTTACAGGAGTTGTGCTGCTTGAAAGCAGACATTGGCAGTATAGCTGAGTTCAGTAGCCTGAGTGTAGAGAGAAGCAGTTGATGGGAGTTGCACAGCCTGTGTATAGAAGACGCAGCTTACGGGAGTTCTGTCACCAGCGTGTGGAAAGACACAGGTTACAGGAGTACCGTCGCCTGAGTGTAGGAGACGTTGTTTATGGGAGTTCTATAAACTGGGTGTAGGAGACGCAGCTTACAGGAAGTTCTTTAACCTGGGTGTAGGGAAAAGCAGTACACCTGAATTCTGTAACCTGCGTGCAGAGAGAAGCTTTTTTCGGGAATTCTGTCGTCAGTGTAGAGGAGACATTGCTTACAGGAATTTTGTTCATGGGAGTAGGTGTACGCAGTGTACTGGTGTTCTGTAGCCTGAATGTAAGAGATTCAGCTTACAGGAGTTCGGCCGCTTGATAGCAGGCGTTCACAGTGTGCCTGAGTTCTGTAGCCTGAGTGAAGAGAGAAAAGCAGTTTACGGGAGCTGTGCAGCCTGAGTATAGAAGACGCAGCTTACAGAAGTTCTGTAACCTGGATGTAGGGAAACGCAGTATACCCGAGTTCTGTACCCTGAGTGTAGAGAGAAGCAGTTGATGGGAGTTGTGCAGCCTGTGTATAGAAGACGCAGCTTACGGGAGTTCTGTCACCAGCGTGTAGAAAGAGACAGCTTACGGGAGTTCTGTAGCCTGAGTGTAGGAGACATTGCTTGTCAGAGTTCTATAAACTGGGTGTAGGAGACGCAGCTTACAGAAGTTCTGTATCCTGGGGGTAGGGAAACGCAGTATACCTGAGTTCTGTAACCTGAGTGTAGAGAGAAGGAATTGACAGGAATTCTCTAGTCAGCGTGTAGGAGACACAGCTTACGGGAGTTTTGTCGCATGGGCGTAGGCATACACAGTACACTGGGGTTCTGTAGCCTGAAATTAGGAGATTGAGCTTACAGGAGTTCTGCTGCTTGATAGCAGGCATTGGCAGTATAGCTGAGTTCAGTAGCCTGAGGTAGAGAGAAGCAGCTTATGGGAGCTCTGTAGCCTGAGTGTAGGAGACACATCGTACAGGAGTTCTGTAGCTTGGGATTAGGCATAGGCAGTATAAGGGGCTTCTGTAGCCTGAGGGTAGGAGATGTAGCTTCCAGGAGTTCTGTTGCTCGGCAGTAGACGTATGCAGTGCGTGAGGGTTCTGTAGCCTGAGTGTAGGAGACGCAACCTACCGGAGTCCTGTAGCTTGGAAGTAGGCCTACGCAGTATACTGGAGTTCTGTAGCCTGAATGTAGGAGCTGCAGCTTACAGGTTCTGCAACTTGATAGCAGGCTTTCACAGTATACCTGTGTTCTGTAGCCTGTGTGTAGAGAAAAGCAGTTTACGGGAGCTGTGCAGCCTGAGTATAGAAGACGCTGCTTACAGAAGTTCTGTAACCTGGATGTAGGGAAACGCAGTATACCCGAGTTCTGTACCCTGAGTGTAGAGAGAAGCAGTTGATGGGAGTTGTGCAGCCTGTGTATAGAAGACGCAGCTTACGGGAGTTCTGTCACCAGCGTGTGGAAAGACACAGCTTACGGGAGTTCTGTAGCCTGAGTGTAGGAGACATTGCTTGTCAGAGTTCTATAAACTGGGTGTAGGAGACGCAGCTTACAGAAGTTCTGTATCCTGGGGGTAGGGAAACGCAGTATACCTGAGTTCTGTAACCTGAGTGTAGAGAGAAGGAATTGACAGGAATTCTCTAGTCAGCGTGTAGGAGACACAGCTTACGGGAGTTTTGTCGCATGGGAGTAGGCATACACAGTACACTGGGGTTCTGTAGCCTGAAATTAGGAGATTGAGCTTACAGGAGTTCTGCTGCTTGATAGCAGGCATTGGCAGTATAGCTGAGTTCAGTAGCCTGAGGTAGAGAGAAGCAGCTTATGGGAGCTCTGTAGCCTGAGTGTAGGAGACACATCGTACAGGAGTTCTGTAGCTTGGGATTAGGCATAGGCAGTATAAGGGGCTTCTGTAGCCTGAATGTAGGAGATGTAGCTTCCAGGAGTTCTGTTGCTCGGCAGTAGACGTATGCAGTGCGTGAGGGTTCTGTAGCCTGAGTGTAGGAGACGCAACCTACCGGAGTCCTGTAGCTTGGAAGTAGGCCTACGCAGTATACTGGAGTTCTGTAGCCTGAATGTAGGAGCTGCAGCTTACAGGTTCTGCAACTTGATAGCAGGCTTTCACAGTATACCTGTGTTCTGTAGCCTGTGTGTAGAGAAAAGCAGTTTACGGGAGCTGTGCAGCCTGAGTATAGAAGACGCAGCTTACAGAAGTTCTGTAACCTGGATGTAGGGAAACGCAGTATACCCGAGTTCTGTACCCTGAGTGTAGAGAGAAGCAGTTGATGGGAGTTGTGCAGCCTGTGTATAGAAGACGCAGCTTACGGGAGTTCTGTCACCAGCGTGTGGAAAGACACAGCTTACGGGAGTTCTGTAGCCTGAGTGTAGGAGACATTGCTTGTCAGAGTTCTATAAACTGGGTGTAGGAGACGCAGCTTACAGAAGTTCTGTATCCTGGGGGTAGGGAAACGCAGTATACCTGAGTTCTGTAACCTGAGTGTAGAGAGAAGGAATTGACAGGAATTCTCTAGTCAGCGTGTAGGAGACACAGCTTACGGGAGTTTTGTCGCATGGGAGTAGGCATACACAGTACACTGGGGTTCTGTAGCCTGAAATTAGGAGATTGAGCTTACAGGCGTTCTGCTGCTTGATAGCAGGCATTGGCAGTATAGCTGAGTTCAGTAGCCTGAGGTAGAGAGAAGCAGCTTATGGGAGCTCTGTAGCCTGAGTGTAGGAGACACATCGTACAGGAGTTCTGTAGCTTGGGATTAGGCATAGGCAGTATAAGGGGCTTCTGTAGCCTGAGGGTAGGAGATGTAGCTTCCAGGAGTTCTGTTGCTCGGCAGTAGACGTATGCAGTGCGTGAGGGTTCTGTAGCCTGAGTGTAGGAGACGCAACCTACCGGAGTCCTGTAGCTTGGAAGTAGGCCTACGCAGTATACTGGAGTTCTGTAGCCTGAATGTAGGAGCTGCAGCTTACAGGTTCTGCAACTTGATAGCAGGCTTTCACAGTATACCTGTGTTCTGTAGCCTGTGTGTAGAGAAAAGCAGTTTACGGGAGCTGTGCAGCCTGAGTATAGAAGACGCAGCTTACAGAAGTTCTGTAACCTGGATGTAGGGAAACGCAGTATACCCGAGTTCTGTACCCTGAGTGTAGAGAGAAGCAGTTGATGGGAGTTGTGCAGCCTGTGTATAGAAGACGCAGCTTACGGGAGTTCTGTCACCAGCGTGTAGAAAGAGACAGCTTACGGGAGTTCTGTAGCCTGAGTGTAGGAGACATTGCATGTCAGAGTTCTATAAACTGGGTGTAGGAGACGCAGCTTACAGAAGTTCTGTATCCTGGGGGTAGGGAAACGCAGTATACCTGAGTTCTGTAACCTGAGTGTAGAGAGAAGGAATTGACAGGAATTCTCTAGTCAGCATGTAGGAGACACCGCTTACGGAGTTCTGTAGCTTGGGAGTCGGCATCCACAGTATCCTGGGGTTCTGTAGCCTGAAATTAAGAGATGGAGCTTACAGGAGTTGTGCTGCTTGAAAGCAGACATTGGCAGTATAGCTGAGTTCAGTAGCCTGAGTGTAGAGAGAAGCAGTTGATGGGAGTTGCACAGCCTGTGTATAGAAGACGCAGCTTACGGGAGTTCTGTCACCAGCGTGTGGAAAGACACAGGTTACAGGAGTACCGTCGCCTGAGTGTAGGAGACGTTGTTTATGGGAGTTCTATAAACTGGGTGTAGGAGACGCAGCTTACAGGAAGTTCTTTAACCTGGGTGTATGGAAAAGCAGTACACCTGAATTCTGTAACCTGCGTGCAGAGAGAAGCTTTTTTCGGGAATTCTGTCGTCAGTGTAGAGGAGACATTGCTTACAGGAATTTTGTTCATGGGAGTAGGTGTACGCAGTGTACTGGTGTTCTGTAGCCTGAATGTAAGAGATTCAGCTTACAGGAGTTCGGCCGCTTGATAGCAGGCGTTCACAGTGTGCCTGAGTTCTGTAGCCTGAGTGAAGAGAGAAAAGCAGTTTACGGGAGCTGTGCAGCCTGAGTATAGAAGACGCAGCTTACAGAAGTTCTGTAACCTGGATGTAGGGAAACGCAGTATACCCGAGTTCTGTACCCTGAGTGTAGAGAGAAGCAGTTGATGGGAGTTGTGCAGCCTGTGTATAGAAGACGCAGCTTACGGGAGTTCTGTCACCAGCGTGTGGAAAGACACAGCTTACGGGAGTTCTGTAGCCTGAGTGTAGGAGACATTGCTTGTCAGAGTTCTATAAACTGGGTGTAGGAGACGCAGCTTACAGAAGTTCTGTATCCTGGGGGTAGGGAAACGCAGTATACCTGAGTTCTGTAACCTGAGTGTAGAGAGAAGGAATTGACAGGAATTCTCTAGTCAGCGTGTAGGAGACACAGCTTACGGGAGTTTTGTCGCATGGGAGTAGGCATACACAGTACACTGGGGTTCTGTAGCCTGAAATTAGGAGATTGAGCTTACAGGAGTTCTGCTGCTTGATAGCAGGCATTGGCAGTATAGCTGAGTTCAGTAGCCTGAGGTAGAGAGAAGCAGCTTATGGGAGCTCTGTAGCCTGAGTGTAAGAGACACATCGTACAGGAGTTCTGTAGCTTGGGATTAGGCATAGGCAGTATAAGGGGCTTCTGTAGCCTGAGGGTAGGAGATGTAGCTTCCAGGAGTTCTGTTGCTCGGCAGTAGACGTATGCAGTGCGTGAGGGTTCTGTAGCCTGAGTGTAGGAGACGCAACCTACCGGAGTCCTGTAGCTTGGAAGTAGGCCTACGCAGTATACTGGAGTTCTGTAGCCTGAATGTAGGAGCTGCAGCTTACAGGTTCTGCAACTTGATAGCAGGCTTTCACAGTATACCTGTGTTCTGTAGCCTGTGTGTAGAGAAAAGCAGTTTACGGGAGCTGTGCAGCCTGAGTAGAGAAGACGCAGCTTACAGAAGTTCTGTAACCTGGATGTAGGGAAACGCAGTATACCCGAGTTCTGTACCCTGAGTGTAGAGAGAAGCAGTTGATGGGAGTTGTGCAGCCTGTGTATAGAAGACGCAGCTTACGGGAGTTCTGTCACCAGCGTGTGGAAAGACACAGCTTACGGGAGTTCTGTAGCCTGAGTGTAGGAGACATTGCTTGTCAGAGTTCTATAAACTGGGTGTAGGAGACGCAGCTTACAGAAGTTCTGTATCCTGGGGGTAGGGAAACGCAGTATACCTGAGTTCTGTAACCTGAGTGTAGAGAGAAGGAATTGACAGGAATTCTCTAGTCAGCGTGTAGGAGACACAGCTTACGGGAGTTTTGTCGCATGGGAGTAGGCATACACAGTACACTGGGGTTCTGTAGCCTGAAATTAGGAGATTGAGCTTACAGGAGTTCTGCTGCTTGATAGCAGGCATTGGCAGTATAGCTGAGTTCAGTAGCCTGAGGTAGAGAGAAGCAGCTTATGGGAGCTCTGTAGCCTGAGTGTAGGAGACACATCGTACAGGAGTTCTGTAGCTTGGGATTAGGCATAGGCAGTATAAGGGGCTTCTGTAGCCTGAGGGTAGGAGATGTAGCTTCCAGGAGTTCTGTTGCTCGGCAGTAGACGTATGCAGTGCATGAGGGTTCTGTAGCCTGAGTGTAGGAGACGCAACCTACCGGAGTCCTGTAGCTTGGAAGTAGGCCTACGCAGTATACTGGAGTTCTGTAGCCTGAATGTAGGAGCTGCAGCTTACAGGTTCTGCAACTTGATAGCAGGCTTTCACAGTATACCTGTGTTCTGTAGCCTGTGTGTAGAGAAAAGCAGTTTACGGGAGCTGTGCAGCCTGAGTATAGAAGACGCAGCTTACAGAAGTTCTGTAACCTGGATGTAGGGAAACGCAGTATACCCGAGTTCTGTACCCTGAGTGTAGAGAGAAGCAGTTGATGGGAGCTGTGCAGCCTGTGTATAGAAGACGCAGCTTACGGGAGTTCTGTCACCAGCGTGTGGAAAGACACAGCTTACGGGAGTTCTGTAGCCTGAGTGTAGGAGACATTGCTTGTCAGAGTTCTATAAACTGGGTGTAGGAGACGCAGCTTACAGAAGTTCTGTATCCTGGGGGTAGGGAAACGCAGTATACCTGAGTTCTGTAACCTGAGTGTAGAGAGAAGGAATTGACAGGAATTCTCTAGTCAGCGTGTAGGAGACACAGCTTACGGGAGTTTTGTCGCATGGGAGTAGGCATACACAGTACACTGGGGTTCTGTAGCCTGAAATTAGGAGATTGAGCTTACAGGAGTTCTGCTGCTTGATAGCAGGCATTGGCAGTATAGCTGAGTTCAGTAGCCTGAGGTAGAGAGAAGCAGCTTATGGGAGCTCTGTAGCCTGAGTGTAGGAGACACATCGTACAGGAGTTCTGTAGCTTGGGATTAGGCATAGGCAGTATAAGGGGCTTCTGTAGCCTGAGGGTAGGAGATGTAGCTTCCAGGAGTTCTGTTGCTCGGCAGTAGACGTATGCAGTGCGTGAGGGTTCTGTAGCCTGAGTGTAGGAGACGCAACCTACCGGAGTCCTGTAGCTTGGAAGTAGGCCTACGCAGTATACTGGAGTTCTGTAGCCTGAATGTAGGAGCTGCAGCTTACAGGTTCTACAACTTGATAGCAGGCTTTCACAGTATACCTGTGTTCTGTAGCCTGTGTGTAGAGAAAAGCAGTTTACGGGAGCTGTGCAGCCTGAGTATAGAAGACGCAGCTTACAGAAGTTCTGTAACCTGGATGTAGGGAAACGCAGTATACCCGAGTTCTGTACCCTGAGTGTAGAGAGAAGCAGTTGATGGGCATTCTCTAGTCAGCATGTAGGAGACACAGCTTATGGGAGTTCTGTAGCTTGGGAGTCGGCATCCGCAGTATCCTGGGGTTCTGTAGCCTGAAATTAAGAGATGGCGCTTACAGGAGTTGTGCTGCTTGAAAGCAGACATTGGCAGTATAGCTGAGTTCAGTAGCCTGAGTGTAGAGAGAAGCAGTTGATGGGAGTTGCACAGCCTGTGTATAGAAGACACAGCTTACGGGAGTTCTGTCACCAGCGTGTAGAAAGAGACAGCTTACGGGAGTTCTGTAGCCTGAGTGTAGGAGACATTGCATGTCAGAGTTCTATAAACTGGGTGTAGGAGACGCAGCTTACAGAAGTTCTGTATCCTGGGGGTAGGGAAACGCAGTATACCTGAGTTCTGTAACCTGAGTGTAGAGAGAAGGAATTGACAGGAATTCTCTAGTCAGCATGTAGGAGACACAGCTTACGGAGTTCTGTAGCTTGGGAGTCGGCATCCACAGTATCCTGGGGTTCTGTAGCCTGAAATTAAGAGATGGAGCTTACAGGAGTTGTGCTGCTTGAAAGCAGACATTGGCAGTATAGCTGAGTTCAGTAGCCTGAGTGTAGAGAGAAGCAGTTGATGGGAGTTGCACAGCCTGTGTATAGAAGACGCAGCTTACGGGAGTTCTGTCACCAGCGTGTGGAAAGACACAGGTTACAGGAGTACCGTCGCCTGAGTGTAGGAGACGTTGTTTATGGGAGTTCTATAAACTGGGTGTAGGAGACGCAGCTTACAGGAAGTTCTTTAACCTGGGTGTAGGGAAAAGCAGTACACCTGAATTCTGTAACCTGCGTGCAGAGAGAAGCTTTTTTCGGGAATTCTGTCGTCAGTGTAGAGGAGACATTGCTTACAGGAATTTTGTTCATGGGAGTAGGTGTACGCAGTGTACTGGTGTTCTGTAGCCTGAATGTAAGAGATTCAGCTTACAGGAGTTCGGCCGCTTGATAGCAGGCGTTCACAGTGTGCCTGAGTTCTGTAGCCTGAGTGAAGAGAGAAAAGCAGTTTACGGGAGCTGTGCAGCCTGAGTATAGAAGACGCAGCTTACAGAAGTTCTGTAACCTGGATGTAGGGAAACGCAGTATACCCGAGTCTGTACCCTGAGTGTAGAGAGAAGCAGTTGATGGGAGTTGTGCAGCCTGTGTATAGAAGACGCAGCTTACGGGAGTTCTGTCACCAGCGTGTGGAAAGACACAGCTTACGGGAGTTCTGTAGCCTGAGTGTAGGAGACATTGCTTGTCAGAGTTCTATAAACTGGGTGTAGGAGACGCAGCTTACAGAAGTTCTGTATCCTGGGGGTAGGGAAACGCAGTATACCTGAGTTCTGTAACCTGAGTGTAGAGAGAAGGAATTGACAGGAATTCTCTAGTCAGCGTGTAGGAGACACAGCTTACGGGAGTTTTGTCGCATGGGAGTAGGCATACACAGTACACTGGGGTTCTGTAGCCTGAAATTAGGAGATTGAGCTTACAGGAGTTCTGCTGCTTGATAGCAGGCATTGGCAGTATAGCTGAGTTCAGTAGCCTGAGGTAGAGAGAAGCAGCTTATGGGAGCTCTGTAGCCTGAGTGTAGGAAACACATCGTACAGGAGTTCTGTAGCTTGGGATTAGGCATAGGCAGTATAAGGGGCTTCTGTAGCCTGAGGGTAGGAGATGTAGCTTCCAGGAGTTCTGTTGCTCGGCAGTAGACGTATGCAGTGCGTGAGGGTTCTGTAGCCTGAGTGTAGGAGACGCAACCTACCGGAGTTCTGTAGCTTGGAAGTAGGCCTACGCAGTATACTGGAGTTCTGTAGCCTGAATGTAGGAGCTGCAGCTTACAGGTTCTGCAACTTGATAGCAGGCTTTCACAGTATACCTGTGTTCTGTAGCCTGTGTGTAGAGAAAAGCAGTTTACGGGAGCTGTGCAGCCTGAGTATAGAAGACGCAGCTTACAGAAGTTCTGTAACCTGGATGTAGGGAAACGCAGTATACCCGAGTTCTGTACCCTGAGTGTAGAGAGAAGCAGTTGATGGGCATTCTCTAGTCAGCATGTAGGAGACACAGCTTATGGGAGTTCTGTAGCTTGGGAGTCGGCATCCGCAGTATCCTGGGGTTCTGTAGCCTGAAATTAAGAGATGGAGCTTACAGGAGTTGTGCTGCTTGAAAGCAGACATTGGCAGTATAGCTGAGTTTAGTAGCCTGAGTGTAGAGAGAAGCAGTTGATGGGAGTTGCGCAGCCTGTGTATAGAAGACGCAGCTTACGGGAGTTCTGTCACCAGCGTGTAGAAAGACACAGCTTACGGGAGTTCTGTAGCCTGAGTGTAGGAGACATTGCATGTCAGAGTTCTATAAACTGGGTGTAGGAGACACAGCTTACAGAAGTTCTGTATCCTGGGGGTAGGGAAACGCAGTATACCTGAGTTCTGTACCCTGAGTGTAGAGAGAAGGAATTGACAGGAATTCTCTAGTCAGCATGTAGGAGACACAGCTTACGGAGTTCTGTAGCTTGGGAGTCGGCATCCACAGTATCCTGGGGTTCTGTAGCCTGAAATTAAGAGATGGAGCTTACAGGAGTTGTGCTGCTTGAAAGCAGACATTGGCAGTATAGCTGAGTTCAGTAGCCTGAGTGTAGAGAGAAGCAGTTGATGGGAGTTGCACAGCCTGTGTATAGAAGACGCAGCTTACGGGAGTTCTGTCACCAGCGTGTGGAAAGACACAGGTTACAGGAGTACCGTCGCCTGAGTGTAGGAGACCTTGTTTATGGGAGTTCTATAAACTGGGTGTAGGAGACGCAGCTTACAGGAAGTTCTTTAACCTGGGTGTAGGGAAAAGCAGTACACCTGAATTCTGTAACCTGCGTGCAGAGAGAAGCTTTTTTTGAGAATTCTGTCGTCAGCGTAAAGGAGACATTGCTTACGGGAATTTTGTTCATGGGAGTAGGTGTACGCAGTGTACTGGTGTTCTGTAGCCTGAATGTAAGAGATTCAGCTTACAGGAGTTCGGCCGCTTGATAGCAGGCGTTCACAGTGTGCCTGAGTTCTGTAGCCTGAGTGAAGAGAGAAAAGCAGTTTACGGGAGCTGTAGCCTGAAATTAGGAGATTGAGCTTACAGGAGTTCTGCTGCTTGATAGCAGGCATTGGCAGTATAGCTGAGTTCAGTAGCCTGAGGTAGAGAGAAGCAGCTTATGGGAGCTCTGTAGCCTGAGTGTAGGAGACACATCGTACAGGAGTTCTGTAGCTTGGGATTAGGCATAGGCAGTATAAGGGGCTTCTGTAGCCTGAGGGTAGGAGATGTAGCTTCCAGGAGTTCTGTTGCTCGGCAGTAGACGTATGCAGTGCGTGAGGGTTCTGTAGCCTGAGTGTAGGAGACGCAACCTACCGGAGTCCTGTAGCTTGGAAGTAGGCCTACGCAGTATACTGGAGTTCTGTAGCCTGAATGTAGGAGCTGCAGCTTACAGGTTCTGCAACTTGATAGCAGGCTTTCACAGTATACCTGTGTTCTGTAGCCTGTGTGTAGAGAAAAGCAGTTTACGGGAGCTGTGCAGCCTGAGTATAGAAGACGCAGCTTACAGAAGTTCTGTAACCTGGATGTAGGGAAACGCAGTGTACCCGAGTTCTGTACCCTGAGTGTAGAGAGAAGCAGTTGATGGGAGTTGTGCAGCCTGTGTATAGAAGACGCAGCTTACGGGAGTTCTGTCACCAGCGTGTGGAAAGACACAGCTTACGGGAGTTCTGTAGCCTGAGTGTAGGAGACATTGCTTGTCAGAGTTCTATAAACTGGGTGTAGGAGACGCAGCTTACAGAAGTTCTGTATCCTGGGGGTAGGGAAACGCAGTATACCTGAGTTCTGTAACCTGAGTGTAGAGAGAAGGAATTGACAGGAATTCTCTAGTCAGCGTGTAGGAGACACAGCTTACGGGAGTTTTGTCGCATGGGAGTAGGCATACACAGTACACTGGGGTTCTGTAGCCTGAAATTAGGAGATTGAGCTTACAGGAGTTCTGCTGCTTGATAGCAGGCATTGGCAGTATAGCTGAGTTCAGTAGCCTGAGGTAGAGAGAAGCAGCTTATGGGAGCTCTGTAGCCTGAGTGTAGGAGACACATCGTACAGGAGTTCTGTAGCTTGGGATTAGGCATAGGCAGTATAAGGGGCTTCTGTAGCCTGAGGGTAGGAGATGTAGCTTCCAGGAGTTCTGTTGCTCGGCAGTAGACGTATGCAGTGCGTGAGGGTTCTGTAGCCTGAGTGTAGGAGACGCAACCTACCGGAGTCCTGTAGCTTGGAAGTAGGCCTACGCAGTATACTGGAGTTCTGTAGCCTGAATGTAGGAGCTGCAGCTTACAGGTTCTGCAACTTGATAGCAGGCTTTCACAGTATACCTGTGTTCTGTAGCCTGTGTGTAGAGAAAAGCAGTTTACGGGAGCTGTGCAGCCTGAGTATAGAAGACGCAGCTTACAGAAGTTCTGTAACCTGGATGTAGGGAAACGCAGTATACCCGAGTTCTGTACCCTGAGTGTAGAGAGAAGCAGTTGATGGGAGTTGTGCAGCCTGTGTATAGAAGACGCAGCTTACGGGAGTTCTGTCACCAGCGTGTGGAAAGACACAGCTTACGGGAGTTCTGTAGCCTGAGTGTAGGAGACATTGCTTATCAGAGTTCTATAAACTGGGTGTAGGAGACGCAGCTTACAGAAGTTCTGTATCCTGGGGGTAGGGAAACGCAGTATACCTGAGTTCTGTAACCTGAGTGTAGAGAGAAGGAATTGACAGGAATTCTCTAGTCAGCATGTAGGAGACACAGCTTATGGAGTTCTGTAGCTTGGGAGTCGGCATCCACAGTATCCTGGGGTTCTGTAGCCTGAAATTAAGAGATGGAGCTTACAGGAGTTCTGCTGCTTGAAAGCAGACATTGGCAGTATAGCTGAGTTCAGTAGCCTTAGTGTAGAGAGAAGCAGTTGATGGGAGTTGCGCAGCCTGTGTATAGAAGACGCAGCTTACGGGAGTTCTGTCACCAGCGTGTGGAAAGACACAGGTTACAGGAGTACCGTCGCCTGAGTGTAGGAGACGTTGTTTATGGGAGTTCTATAAACTGGGTGTAGGAGACGCAGCTTACAGAAGTTCTGTATCCTGGGGGTAGGGAAATGCAGTATACCTGAGTTCTGTAACCTGAGTGTAGAGAGAAGGAATTGACAGGAATTCTCTAGTCAGCGTGTAGGAGACACAGCTTACGGGAGTTTTGTCGCATGGGAGTAGGCATACACAGTACACTGGGGTTCTGTAGCCTGAAATTAGGAGATTGAGCTTACAGGAGTTCTGCTGCTTGATAGCAGGCATTGGCAGTATAGCTGAGTTCAGTAGCCTGAGGTAGAGAGAAGCAGCTTATGGGAGCTCTGTAGCCTGAGTGTAGGAGACACATCGTACAGGAGTTCTGTAGCTTGGGATTAGGCATAGGCAGTATAAGGGGCTTCTGTAGCCTGAGGGTAGGAGATGTAGCTTCCAGGAGTTCTGTTGCTCGGCAGTAGACGTATGCAGTGCGTGAGGGTTCTGTAGCCTGAGTGTAGGAGACGCAACCTACCGGAGTCCTGTAGCTTGGAAGTAGGCCTACGCAGTATACTGGAGTTCTGTAGCCTGAATGTAGGAGCTGCAGCTTACAGGTTCTGCAACTTGATAGCAGGCTTTCACAGTATACCTGTGTTCTGTAGCCTGTGTGTAGAGAAAAGCAGTTTACGGGAGCTGTGCAGCCTGAGTATAGAAGACGCAGCTTACAGAAGTTCTGTAACCTGGATGTAGGGAAACGCAGTATACCCGAGTTCTGTACCCTGAGTGTAGAGAGAAGCAGTTGATGGGAGTTGTGCAGCCTGTGTATAGAAGACGCAGCTTACGGGAGTTCTGTCACCAGCGTGTGGAAAGACACAGCTTACGGGAGTTCTGTAGCCTGAGTGTAGGAGACATTGCTTATCAGAGTTCTATAAACTGGGTGTAGGAGACGCAGCTTACAGAAGTTCTGTATCCTGGGGGTAGGGAAACGCAGTATACCTGAGTTCTGTAACCTGAGTGTAGAGAGAAGGAATTGACAGGAATTCTCTAGTCAGCATGTAGGAGACACAGCTTATGGAGTTCTGTAGCTTGGGAGTCGGCATCCACAGTATCCTGGGGTTCTGTAGCCTGAAATTAAGAGATGGAGCTTACAAGAGTTCTGCTGCTTGAAAGCAGACATTGGCAGTATAGCTGAGTTCAGTAGCCTTAGTGTAGAGAGAAGCAGTTGATGGGAGTTGCGCAGCCTGTGTATAGAAGACGCAGCTTACGGGAGTTCTGTCACCAGCGTGTGGAAAGACACAGGTTACAGGAGTACCGTCGCCTGAGTGTAGGAGACGTTGTTTATGGGAGTTCTATAAACTGGGTGTAGGAGACGCAGCTTACAGAAGTTCTGTATCCTGGGGGTAGGGAAATGCAGTATACCTGAGTTCTGTAACCTGAGTGTAGAGAGAAGGAATTGACAGGAATTCTCTAGTCAGCGTGTAGGAGACACAGCTTACGGGAGTTTTGTCGCATGGGAGTAGGCATACACAGTACACTGGGGTTCTGTAGCCTGAAATTAGGAGATTGAGCTTACAGGAGTTCTGCTGCTTGATAGCAGGCATTGGCAGTATAGCTGAGTTCAGTAGCCTGAGGTAGAGAGAAGCAGCTTATGGGAGCTCTGTAGCCTGAGTGTAGGAGACACATCGTACAGGAGTTCTGTAGCTTGGGATTAGGCATAGGCAGTATAAGGGGCTTCTGTAGCCTGAGGGTAGGAGATGTAGCTTCCAGGAGTTCTGTTGCTCGGCAGTAGACGTATGCAGTGCGTGAGGGTTCTGTAGCCTGAGTGTAGGAGACGCAACCTACCGGAGTCCTGTAGCTTGGAAGTAGGCCTACGCAGTATACTGGAGTTCTGTAGCCTGAATGTAGGAGCTGCAGCTTACAGGTTCTGCAACTTGATAGCAGGCTTTCACAGTATACCTGTGTTCTGTAGCCTGTGTGTAGAGAAAAGCAGTTTACGGGAGCTGTGCAGCCTGAGTATAGAAGACGCAGCTTACAGAAGTTCTGTAACCTGGATGTAGGGAAACGCAGTATACCCGAGTTCTGTACCCTGAGTGTAGAGAGAAGCAGTTGATGGGCATTCTCTAGTCAGCATGTAGGAGACACAGCTTATGGGAGTTCTGTAGCTAGGGAGTCGGCATCCGCAGTATCCTGGGGTTCTGTAGCCTGAAATTAAGAGATGGAGCTTACAGGAGTTGTGCTGCTTGAAAGCAGACATTGGCAGTATAGCTGAGTTTAGTAGCCTGAGTGTAGAGAGAAGCAGTTGATGGGAGTTGCGCAGCCTGTGTATAGAAGACGCAGCTTACGGGAGTTCTGTCACCAGCGTGTAGAAAGAGACAGCTTACGGGAGTTCTGTAGCCTGAGTGTAGGAGACATTGCATGTCAGAGTTCTATAAACTGGGTGTAGGAGACGCAGCTTACAGAAGTTCTGTATCCTGGGGGTAGGGAAACGCAGTATACCTGAGTTCTGTAACCTGAGTGTAGAGAGAAGGAATTGACAGGAATTCTCTAGTCAGCATGTAGGAGACACAGCTTACGGAGTTCTGTAGCTTGGGAGTCGGCATCCACAGTATCCTGGGGTTCTGTAGCCTGAAATTAAGAGATGGAGCTTACAGGAGTTGTGCTGCTTGAAAGCAGACATTGGCAGTATAGCTGAGTTCAGTAGCCTGAGTGTAGAGAGAAGCAGTTGATGGGAGTTGCGCAGCCTGTGTATAGAAGACGCAGCTTACGGGAGTTCTGTCACCAGCGTGTGGAAAGACACAGGTTACAGGAGTACCGTCGCCTGAGTGTAGGAGACGTTGTTTATGGGAGTTCTATAAACTGGGTGTAGGAGACGCAGCTTACAGGAAGTTCTTTAACCTGGGTGTAGGGAAAAGCAGTACACCTGAATTCTGTAACCTGCGTGCAGAGAGAAGCTTTTTTTGAGAATTCTGTCGTCAGCGTAAAGGAGACATTGCTTACGGGAATTTTGTTCATGGGAGTAGGTGTACGCAGTGTACTGGTGTTCTGTAGCCTGAATGTAAGAGATTCAGCTTACAGGAGTTCGGCCGCTTGAAAGCAGGCGTTCACAGTATGCCTGAGTTCTGTATCCTGAGTGAAGAGAGAAAAGCAGTTTACGGGAGCTGTGCAGCCTGAGTATAGAAGACGCAGCTTACAGAAGTTCTGTAACCTGGATGTAGGGAAACGCAGTATACCCAAGTCCTGTACCCTGAGTGTAGAGAGAAGCAGTTGATGGGAGTTGTGCAGCCTGTGTATAGAAGACGCAGCTTACAGGAGTTCTGTCACCAGCGTGTGGAAAGACACAGCTTACGGGAGTTCTGTAGCCTGAGTGTAGGAGACATTGCTTATCAGAGTTCTATAAACTGGGTGTAGGAGACGCAGCTTACAGAAGTTCTGTATCCTGGGGGTAGGGAAACGCAGTATACCTGAGTTCTGTAACCTGAGTGTAGAGAGAAGGAATTGACAGGAATTCTCTAGTCAGCATGTAGGAGACACAGCTTATGGAGTTCTGTAGCTTGGGAGTCGGCATCCACAGTATCCTGGGGTTCTGTAGCCTGAAATTAAGAGATGGAGCTTACAGGAGTTGTGCTGCTTGAAAGCAGACATTGGCAGTATAGCTGAGTTCAGTAGCCTTAGTGTAGAGAGAAGCAGTTGATGGGAGTTGCGCAGCCTGTGTATAGAAGACGCAGCTTACGGGAATTCTGTCACCAGCGTGTGGAAAGACACAGGTTACAGGAGTACCGTCGCCTGAGTGTAGGAGACATTGCTTGTCAGAGTTCTATAAACTGGGTGTAGGAGACGCAGCTTACAGAAGTTCTGTATCCTGGGGGTAGGGAAACGCAGTATACCTGAGTTCTGTAACCTGAGTGTAGAGAGAAGGAATTGACAGGAATTCTCTAGTCAGCGTGTAGGAGACACAGCTTACGGGAGTTTTGTCGCATGGGAGTAGGCATACACAGTACACTGGGGTTCTGTAGCCTGAAATTAGGAGATTGAGCTTACAGGAGTTCTGCTGCTTGATAGCAGGCATTGGCAGTATAGCTGAGTTCAGTAGCCTGAGGTAGAGAGAAGCAGCTTATGGGAGCTCTGTAGCCTGAGTGTAGGAGACACATCGTACAGGAGTTCTGTAGCTTGGGATTAGGCATAGGCAGTATAAGGGGCTTCTGTAGCCTGAGTGTAGGAGATGTAGCTTCCAGGAGTTCTGTTGCTCGGCAGTAGACGTATGCAGTGCGTGAGGGTTCTGTAGCCTGAGTGTAGGAGACGCAACCTACCGGAGTCCTGTAGCTTGGAAGTAGGCCTACGCAGTATACTGGAGTTCTGTAGCCTGAATGTAGGAGCTGCAGCTTACAGGTTCTGCAACTTGATAGCAGGCTTTCACAGTATACCTGTGTTCTGTAGCCTGTGTGTAGAGAAAAGCAGTTTACGGGAGCTGTGCAGCCTGAGTATAGAAGACGCAGCTTACAGAAGTTCTGTAACCTGGATGTAGGGAAACGCAGTATACCCGAGTTCTGTACCCTGAGTGTAGAGAGAAGCAGTTGATGGGCATTCTCTAGTCAGCATGTAGGAGACACAGCTTATGGGAGTTCTGTAGCTTGGGAGTCGGCATCCGCAGTATCCTGGGGTTCTGTAGCCTGAAATTAAGAGATGGAGCTTACAGGAGTTGTGCTGCTTGAAAGCAGATATTGGCAGTATAGCTGAGTTTAGTAGCCTGAGTGTAGAGAGAAGCAGTTGATGGGAGTTGCACAGCCTGTGTATAGAAGACGCAGCTTACGGGAGTTCTGTCACCAGCGTGTAGAAAGACACAGCTTACGGGAGTTCTGTAGCCTGAGTGTAGGAGACATTGCATGTCAGAGTTCTATAAACTGGGTGTAGGAGATGCAGCTTACAGAAGTTCTGTATCCTGGGGGTAGGGAAACGCAGTATACCTGAGTTCTGTAACCTGAGTGTAGAGAGAAGGAATTGACAGGAATTCTCTAGTCAGCATGTAGGAGACACAGCTTACGGAGTTCTGTAGCTTGGGAGTCGGCATCCACAGTATCCTGGGGTTCTGTAGCCTGAAATTAAGAGATGGAGCTTACAGGAGTTGTGCTGCTTGAAAGCAGACATTGGCAGTATAGCTGAGTTCAGTAGCCTGAGTGTAGAGAGAAGCAGTTGATGGGAGTTGCACAGCCTGTGTATAGAAGACGCAGCTTACAGGAGTTCTGTCACCAGCGTGTGGAAAGACACAGGTTACAGGAGTACCGTCGCCTGAGTGTAGGAGACGTTGTTTATGGGAGTTCTATAAACTGGGTGTAGGAGACGCAGCTTACAGGAAGTTCTTTAACCTGGGTGTAGGGAAAAGCAGTACACCTGAATTCTGTAACCTGCGTGCAGAGAGAAGCTTTTTTCGGGAATTCTGTCGTCAGCGTAGAGGAGACATTGCTTACGGGAATTTTGTTCATGGGAGTAGGTGTACGCAGTGTACTGGTGTTCTGTAGCCTGAATGTAAGAGATTCAGCTTACAGGAGTTCGGCCGCTTGATAGCAGGCGTTCACAGTGTGCCTGAGTTCTGTAGCCTGAGTGAAGAGAGAAAAGCAGTTTACGGGAGCTGTAGCCTGAAATTAGGAGATTGAGCTTACAGGAGTTCTGCTGCTTGATAGCAGGCATTGGCAGTATAGCTGAGTTCAGTAGCCTGAGGTAGAGAGAAGCAGCTTATGGGAGCTCTGTAGCCTGAGTGTAGGAGACACATCGTACAGGAGTTCTGTAGCTTGGGATTAGGCATAGGCAGTATAAGGGGCTTCTGTAGCCTGAGGGTAGGAGATGTAGCTTCCAGGAGTTCTGTTGCTCGGCAGTAGACGTATGCAGTGCGTGAGGGTTCTGTAGCCTGAGTGTAGGAGACGCAACCTACCGGAGTCCTGTAGCTTGGAAGTAGGCCTACGCAGTATACTGGAGTTCTGTAGCCTGAATGTAGGAGCTGCAGCTTACAGGTTCTGCAACTTGATAGCAGGCTTTCACAGTATACCTGTGTTCTGTAGCCTGTGTGTAGAGAAAAGCAGTTTACGGGAGCTGTGCAGCCTGAGTATAGAAGACGCAGCTTACAGAAGTTCTGTAACCTGGATGTAGGGAAACGCAGTATACCCGAGTTCTGTACCCTGAGTGTAGAGAGAAGCAGTTGATGGGAGTTGTGCAGCCTGTGTATAGAAGACGCAGCTTACGGGAGTTCTGTCACCAGCGTGTGGAAAGACACAGCTTACGGGAGTTCTGTAGCCTGAGTGTAGGAGACATTGCTTATCAGAGTTCTATAAACTGGGTGTAGGAGACGCAGCTTACAGAAGTTCTGTATCCTGGGGGTAGGGAAACGCAGTATACCTGAGTTCTGTAACCTGAGTGTAGAGAGAAGGAATTGACAGGAATTCTCTAGTCAGCATGTAGGAGACACAGCTTATGGAGTTCTGTAGCTTGGGAGTCGGCATCCACAGTATCCTGGGGTTCTGTAGCCTGAAATTAAGAGATGGAGCTTACAGGAGTTGTGCTGCTTGAAAGCAGACATTGGCAGTATAGCTGAGTTCAGTAGCCTGAGTGTAGAGAGAAGCAGTTGATGGGAGTTGCGCAGCCTGTGTATAGAAGACGCAGCTTACGGGAGTTCTGTCACCAGCGTGTGGAAAGACACAGGTTACAGGAGTACCGTCGCCTGAGTGTAGGAGACGTTGTTTATGGGAGTTCTATAAACTGGGTGTAGGAGACGCAGCTTACAGGAAGTTCTTTAACCTGGGTGTAGGGAAAAGCAGTACACCTGAATTCTGTAACCTGCGTGCAGAGAGAAGCTTTTTTTGAGAATTCTGTCGTCAGCGTAAAGGAGACATTGCTTACGGGAATTTTGTTCATGGGAGTAGGTGTACGCAGTGTACTGGTGTTCTGTAGCCTGAATGTAAGAGATTCAGCTTACAGGAGTTCGGCCGCTTGAAAGCAGGCGTTCACAGTATGCCTGAGTTCTGTATCCTGAGTGAAGAGAGAAAAGCAGTTTACGGGAGCTGTGCAGCCTGAGTATAGAAGACGCAGCTTACAGAAGTTCTGTAACCTGGATGTAGGGAAACGCAGTATACCCGAGTCCTGTACCCTGAGTGTAGAGAGAAGCAGTTGATGGGAGTTGTGCAGCCTGTGTATAGAAGACGCAGCTTACAGGAGTTCTGTCACCAGCGTGTGGAAAGACACAGCTTACGGGAGTTCTGTAGCCTGAGTGTAGGAGACATTGCTTATCAGAGTTCTATAAACTGGGTGTAGGAGACGCAGCTTACAGAAGTTCTGTATCCTGGGGGTAGGGAAACGCAGTATACCTGAGTTCTGTAACCTGAGTGTAGAGAGAAGGAATTGACAGGAATTCTCTAGTCAGCATGTAGGAGACACAGCTTATGGAGTTCTGTAGCTTGGGAGTCGGCATCCACAGTATCCTGGGGTTCTGTAGCCTGAAATTAAGAGATGGAGCTTACAGGAGTTGTGCTGCTTGAAAGCAGACATTGGCAGTATAGCTGAGTTCAGTAGCCTTAGTGTAGAGAGAAGCAGTTGATGGGAGTTGCGCAGCCTGTGTATAGAAGACGCAGCTTACGGGAATTCTGTCACCAGCGTGTGGAAAGACACAGGTTACAGGAGTACCGTCGCCTGAGTGTAGGAGACATTGCTTGTCAGAGTTCTATAAACTGGGTGTAGGAGACGCAGCTTACAGAAGTTCTGTATCCTGGGGGTAGGGAAACGCAGTATACCTGAGTTCTGTAACCTGAGTGTAGAGAGAAGGAATTGACAGGAATTCTCTAGTCAGCGTGTAGGAGACACAGCTTACAGGAGTTCTGTAGCTTGGGAGTAGGCATACACAGTACACTGGGGTTCTGTAGCCTGAAATTAGGAGATTGAGCTTACAGGAGTTCTGCTGCTTGATAGCAGGCATTGGCAGTATAGCTGAGTTCAGTAGCCTGAGGTAGAGAGAAGCAGCTTATGGGAGCTCTGTAGCCTGAGTGTAGGAGACACATCGTACAGGAGTTCTGTAGCTTGGGATTAGGCATAGGCAGTATACAGGGCTTCTGTAGCCTGAGTGTAGGAGATGTAGCTTCCAGGAGTTCTGTTGCTCGGCAGTAGACGTATGCAGTGCGTGAGGGTTCTGTAGCCTGAGTGTAGGAGACGCAACCTACCGGAGTCCTGTAGCTTGGAAGTAGGCCTACGCAGTATACTGGAGTTCTGTAGCCTGAATGTAGGAGCTGCAGCTTACAGGTTCTGCAACTTGATAGCAGGCTTTCACAGTATACCTGTGTTCTGTAGCCTGTGTGTAGAGAAAAGCAGTTTACGGGAGCTGTGCAGCCTGAGTATAGAAGACGCAGCTTACAGAAGTTCTGTAACCTGGATGTAGGGAAACGCAGTATACCCGAGTTCTGTACCCTGAGTGTAGAGAGAAGCAGTTGATGGGCATTCTCTAGTCAGCATGTAGGAGACACAGCTTATGGGAGTTCTGTAGCTTGGGAGTCGGCATCCGCAGTATCCTGGGGTTCTGTAGCCTGAAATTAAGAGATGGAGCTTACAGGAGTTGTGCTGCTTGAAAGCAGACATTGGCAGTATAGCTGAGTTTAGTAGCCTGAGTGTAGAGAGAAGCAGTTGATGGGAGTTGCACAGCCTGTGTATAGAAGACGCAGCTTACGGGAGTTCTGTCACCAGCGTGTAGAAAGACACAGCTTACGGGAGTTCTGTAGCCTGAGTGTAGGAGACATTGCATGTCAGAGTTCTATAAACTGGGTGTAGGAGATGCAGCTTACAGAAGTTCTGTATCCTGGGGGTAGGGAAACGCAGTATACCTGAGTTCTGTAACCTGAGTGTAGAGAGAAGGAATTGACAGGAATTCTCTAGTCAGCATGTAGGAGACACAGCTTACGGAGTTCTGTAGCTTGGGAGTCGGCATCCACAGTATCCTGGGGTTCTGTAGCCTGAAATTAAGAGATGGAGCTTACAGGAGTTGTGCTGCTTGAAAGCAGACATTGGCAGTATAGCTGAGTTCAGTAGCCTGAGTGTAGAGAGAAGCAGTTGATGGGAGTTGCACAGCCTGTGTATAGAAGACGCAGCTTACAGGAGTTCTGTCACCAGCGTGTGGAAAGACACAGGTTACAGGAGTACCGTCGCCTGAGTGTAGGAGACGTTGTTTATGGGAGTTCTATAAACTGGGTGTAGGAGACGCAGCTTACAGGAAGTTCTTTAACCTGGGTGTAGGGAAAAGCAGTACACCTGAATTCTGTAACCTGCGTGCAGAGAGAAGCTTTTTTCGGGAATTCTGTCGTCAGCGTAGAGGAGACATTGCTTACGGGAATTTTGTTCATGGGAGTAGGTGTACGCAGTGTACTGGTGTTCTGTAGCCTGAATGTAAGAGATTCAGCTTACAGGAGTTCGGCCGCTTGATAGCAGGCGTTCACAGTGTGCCTGAGTTCTGTAGCCTGAGTGAAGAGAGAAAAGCAGTTTACGGGAGCTGTAGCCTGAAATTAGGAGATTGAGCTTACAGGAGTTCTGCTGCTTGATAGCAGGCATTGGCAGTATAGCTGAGTTCAGTAGCCTGAGGTAGAGAGAAGCAGCTTATGGGAGCTCTGTAGCCTGAGTGTAGGAGACACATCGTACAGGAGTTCTGTAGCTTGGGATTAGGCATAGGCAGTATAAGGGGCTTCTGTAGCCTGAGGGTAGGAGATGTAGCTTCCAGGAGTTCTGTTGCTCGGCAGTAGACGTATGCAGTGCGTGAGGGTTCTGTAGCCTGAGTGTAGGAGACGCAACCTACCGGAGTCCTGTAGCTTGGAAGTAGGCCTACGCAGTATACTGGAGTTCTGTAGCCTGAATGTAGGAGCTGCAGCTTACAGGTTCTGCAACTTGATAGCAGGCTTTCACAGTATACCTGTGTTCTGTAGCCTGTGTGTAGAGAAAAGCAGTTTACGGGAGCTGTGCAGCCTGAGTATAGAAGACGCAGCTTACAGAAGTTCTGTAACCTGGATGTAGGGAAACGCAGTATACCCGAGTTCTGTACCCTGAGTGTAGAGAGAAGCAGTTGATGGGCATTCTCTAGTCAGCATATAGGAGACACAGCTTATGGGAGTTCTGTAGCTTGGGAGTCGGCATCCGCAGTATCCTGGGGTTCTGTAGCCTGAAATTAAGAGATGGAGCTTACAGGAGTTGTGCTGCTTGAAAGCAGACATTGGCAGTATAGCTGAGTTTAGTAGCCTGAGTGTAGAGAGAAGCAGTTGATGGGAGTTGCACAGCCTGTGTATAGAAGACGCAGCTTACGGGAGTTCTGTCACCAGCGTGTAGAAAGACACAGCTTACGGGAGTTCTGTAGCCTGAGTGTAGGAGACATTGCTTGTCAGAGTTCTATAAACTGGGTGTAGGAGACGCAGCTTACAGAAGTTCTGTATCCTGGGGGTAGGGAAACGCAGTATACCTGAGTTCTGTAACCTGAGTGTAGAGAGAAGGAATTGACAGGAATTCTCTAGTCAGCATGTAGGAGACACAGCTTACGGAGTTCTGTAGCTTGGGAGTCGGCATCCACAGTATCCTGGGGTTCTGTAGCCTGAAATTAAGAGATGGAGCTTACAGGAGTTGTGCTGCTTGAAAGCAGACATTGGCAGTATAGCTGAGTTCAGTAGCCTGAGTGTAGAGAGAAGTAGTTGATGGGAGTTGCGCAGCCTGTGTATAGAAGACGCAGCTTACGGGAGTTCTGTCACCAGCGTGTGGAAAGACACAGGTTACAGGAGTACCGTCGCCTGAGTGTAGGAGACCTTGTTTATGGGAGTTCTATAAACTGGGTGTAGGAGACGCAGCTTACAGGAAGTTCTTTAACCTGGGTGTAGGGAAAAGCAGTACACCTGAATTCTGTAACCTGCGTGCAGAGAGAAGCTTTTTTTGAGAATTCTGTCGTCAGCGTAAAGGAGACATTGCTTACGGGAATTTTGTTCATGGGAGTAGGTGTACGCAGTGTACTGGTGTTCTGTAGCCTGAATGTAAGAGATTCAGCTTACAGGAGTTCGGCCGCTTGAAAGCAGGCGTTCACAGTATGCCTGAGTTCTGTAGCCTGAGTGAAGAGAGAAAAGCAGTTTACGGGAGCTGTGCAGCCTGAGTATAGAAGACGCAGCTTACAGAAGTTCTGTAACCTGGATGTAGGGAAACGCAGTATACCCGAGTTCTGTACCCTGAGTGTAGAGAGAAGCAGTTGATGGGAGTTGTGCAGCCTGTGTATAGAAGACGCAGCTTACGGGAGTTCTGTCACCAGCGTGTGGAAAGACACAGCTTACGGGAGTTCTGTAGCCTGAGTGTAGGAGACATTGCTTATCAGAGTTCTATAAACTGGGTGTAGGAGACGCAGCTTACAGAAGTTCTGTATCCTGGGGGTAGGGAAACGCAGTATACCTGAGTTCTGTAACCTGAGTGTAGAGAGAAGGAATTGACAGGAATTCTCTAGTCAGCATGTAGGAGACACAGCTTATGGAGTTCTGTAGCTTGGGAGTCGGCATCCACAGTATCCTGGGGTTCTGTAGCCTGAAATTAAGAGATGGAGCTTACAGGAGTTCTGCTGCTTGAAAGCAGACATTGGCAGTATAGCTGAGTTCAGTAGCCTGAGTGTAGAGAGAAGCAGTTGATGGGAGTTGCGCAGCCTGTGTATAGAAGACGCAGCTTACGGGAGTTCTGTCACCAGCGTGTGGAAAGACACAGGTTACAGGAGTACCGTCGCCTGAGTGTAGGAGACGTTGTTTATGGGAGTTCTATAAACTGGGTGTAGGAGACGCAGCTTACAGAAATTCTGTATCCTGGGGGTAGGGAAACGCAGTATACCTGAGTTCTGTAACCTGAGTGTAGAGAGAAGGAATTGACAGGAATTCTCTAGTCAGCGTGTAGGAGACACAGCTTACGGGAGTTTTGTCGCATGGGAGTAGGCATACACAGTACACTGGGGTTCTGTAGCCTGAAATTAGGAGATTGAGCTTACAGGAGTTCTGCTGCTTGATAGCAGGCATTGGCAGTATAGCTGAGTTCAGTAGCCTGAGGTAGAGAGAAGCAGCTTATGGGAGCTCTGTAGCCTGAGTGTAGGAGACACATCGTACAGGAGTTCTGTAGCTTGGCATTAGGCATAGGCAGTATAAGGGGCTTCTGTAGCCTGAGTGTAGGAGATGTAGCTTCCAGGAGTTCTGTTGCTCGGCAGTAGACGTATGCAGTGCGTGAGGGTTCTGTAGCCTGAGTGTAGGAGACGCAACCTACCGGAGTCCTGTAGCTTGGAAGTAGGCCTACGCAGTATACTGGAGTTCTGTAGCCTGAATGTAGGAGCTGCAGCTTACAGGTTCTGCAACTTGATAGCAGGCTTTCACAGTATACCTGTGTTCTGTAGCCTGTGTGTAGAGAAAAGCAGTTTACGGGAGCTGTGCAGCCTGAGTATAGAAGACGCAGCTTACAGAAGTTCTGTAACCTGGATGTAGGGAAACGCAGTATACCCGAGTTCTGTACCCTGAGTGTAGAGAGAAGCAGTTGATGGGCATTCTCTAGTCAGCATGTAGGAGACACAGCTTATGGGAGTTCTGTAGCTTGGGAGTCGGCATCCGCAGTATCCTGGGGTTCTGTAGCCTGAAATTAAGAGATGGAGCTTACAGGAGTTGTGCTGCTTGAAAGCAGACATTGGCAGTATAGCTGAGTTTAGTAGCCTGAGTGTAGAGAGAAGCAGTTGATGGGAGTTGCGCAGCCTGTGTATAGAAGACGCAGCTTACGGGAGTTCTGTCACCAGCGTGTAGAAAGACACAGCTTACGGGAGTTCTGTAGCCTGAGTGTAGGAGACATTGCATGTCAGAGTTCTATAAACTGGGTGTAGGAGACGCAGCTTACAGAAGTTCTGTATCCTGGGGGTAGGGAAACGCAGTATACCTGAGTTCTGTAACCTGAGTGTAGAGAGAAGGAATTGACAGGAATTCTCTAGTCAGCATGTAGGAGACACAGCTTACGGAGTTCTGTAGCTTGGGAGTCGGCATCCACAGTATCCTGGGGTTCTGTAGCCTGAAATTAAGAGATGGAGCTTACAGGAGTTGTGCTGCTTGAAAGCAGACATTGGCAGTATAGCTGAGTTCAGTAGCCTGAGTGTAGAGAGAAGCAGTTGATGGGAGTTGCACAGCCTGTGTATAGAAGACGCAGCTTACGGGAGTTCTGTCACCAGCGTGTGGAAAGACACAGGTTACAGGAGTACCGTCGCCTGAGTGTAGGAGACGTTGTTTATGGGAGTTCTATAAACTGGGTGTAGGAGACGCAGCTTACAGGAAGTTCTTTAACCTGGGTGTAGGGAAAAGCAGTACACCTGAATTCTGTAACCTGCGTGCAGAGAGAAGCTTTTTTCGGGAATTCTGTCGTCAGCGTAGAGGAGACATTGCTTACGGGAATTTTGTTCATTGGAGTAGGTGTACGCAGTGTACTGGTGTTCTGTAGCCTGAATGTAAGAGATTCAGCTTACAGGAGTTCGGCAGCTTGATAGCAGGCGTTCACAGTGTGCCTGAGTTCTGTAGCCTGAGTGAAGAGAGAAAAGCAGTTTACGGGAGCTGTAGCCTGAAATTAGGAGATTGAGCTTACAGGAGTTCTGCTGCTTGATAGCAGGCATTGGCAGTATAGCTGAGTTCAGTAGCCTGAGGTAGAGAGAAGCAGCTTATGGGAGCTCTGTAGCCTGAGTGTAGGAGACACATCGTACAGGAGTTCTGTAGCTTGGGATTAGGCATAGGCAGTATAAGGGGCTTCTGTAGCCTGAGGGTAGGAGATGTAGCTTCCAGGAGTTCTGTTGCTCGGCAGTAGACGTATGCAGTGCGTGAGGGTTCTGTAGCCTGAGTGTAGGAGACGCAACCTACCGGAGTCCTGTAGCTTGGAAGTAGGCCTACGCAGTATACTGGAGTTCTGTAGCCTGAATGTAGGAGCTGCAGCTTACAGGTTCTGCAACTTGATAGCAGGCTTTCACAGTATACCTGTGTTCTGTAGCCTGTGTGTAGAGAAAAGCAGTTTACGGGAGCTGTGCAGCCTGAGTATAGAAGACGCAGCTTACAGAAGTTCTGTAACCTGGATGTAGGGAAACGCAGTATACCCGAGTTCTGTACCCTGAGTGTAGAGAGAAGCAGTTGATGGGCATTCTCTAGTCAGCATGTAGGAGACACAGCTTATGGGAGTTCTGTAGCTTGGGAGTCGGCATCCGCAGTATCCTGGGGTTCTGTAGCCTGAAATTAAGAGATGGAGCTTACAGGAGTTGTGCTGCTTGAAAGCAGACATTGGCAGTATAGCTGAGTTTAGTAGCCTGAGTGTAGAGAGAAGCAGTTGATGGGAGTTGCGCAGCCTGTGTATAGAAGACGCAGCTTACGGGAGTTCTGTCACCAGCGTGTAGAAAGAGACAGCTTACGGGAGTTCTGTAGCCTGAGTGTAGGAGACATTGCATGTCAGAGTTCTATAAACTGGGTGTAGGAGACGCAGCTTACAGAAGTTCTGTATCCTGGGGGTAGGGAAACGCAGTATACCTGAGTTCTGTAACCTGAGTGTAGAGAGAAGGAATTGACAGGAATTCTCTAGTCAGCATGTAGGAGACACAGCTTACGGAGTTCTGTAGCTTGGGAGTCGGCATCCACAGTATCCTGGGGTTCTGTAGCCTGAAATTAAGAGATGGAGCTTACAGGAGTTGTGCTGCTTGAAAGCAGACATTGGCAGTATAGCTGAGTTCAGTAGCCTGAGTGTAGAGAGAAGCAGTTGATGGGAGTTGCGCAGCCTGTGTATAGAAGACGCAGCTTACGGGAGTTCTGTCACCAGCGTGTGGAAAGACACAGGTTACAGGAGTACCGTCGCCTGAGTGTAGGAGACGTTGTTTATGGGAGTTCTATAAACTGGGTGTAGGAGACGCAGCTTACAGGAAGTTCTTTAACCTGGGTGTAGGGAAAAGCAGTACACCTGAATTCTGTAACCTGCGTGCAGAGAGAAGCTTTTTTCGGGAATTCTGTCGTCAGCGTAGAGGAGACATTGCTTACGGGAATTTTGTTCATGGGAGTAGGTGTACGCAGTGTACTGGTGTTCTGTAGCCTGAATGTAAGAGATTCAGCTTACAGGAGTTCGGCCGCTTGAAAGCAGGCGTTCACAGTGTGCCTGAGTTCTGTAGCCTGAGTGAAGAGAGAAAAGCAGTTTACGGGAGCTGTGCAGCCTGAGTATAGAAGACGCAGCTTACAGAAGTTCTGTAACCTGGATGTAGGGAAACGCAGTATACCCGAGTTCTGTACCCTGAGTGTAGAGAGAAGCAGTTGATGGGAGTTGTGCAGCCTGTGTATAGAAGACGCAGCTTACGGGAGTTCTGTCACCAGCGTGTGGAAAGACACAGCTTACGGGAGTTCTGTAGCCTGAGTGTAGGAGACATTGCTTATCAGAGTTCTATAAACTGGGTGTAGGAGACGCAGCTTACAGAAGTTCTGTATCCTGGGGGTAGGGAAACGCAGTATACCTGAGTTCTGTAACCTGAGTGTAGAGAGAAGGAATTGACAGGAATTCTCTAGTCAGCATGTAGGAGACACAGCTTATGGAGTTCTGTAGCTTGGGAGTCGGCATCCACAGTATCCTGGGGTTCTGTAGCCTGAAATTAAGAGATGGAGCTTACAGGAGTTGTGCTGCTTGAAAGCAGACATTGGCAGTATAGCTGAGTTCAGTAGCCTTAGTGTAGAGAGAAGCAGTTGATGGGAGTTGCGCAGCCTGTGTATAGAAGACGCAGCTTACGGGAGTTCTGTCACCAGCGTGTGGAAAGACACAGGTTACAGGAGTACCGTCGCCTGAGTGTAGGAGACGTTGTTTATGGGAGTTCTATAAACTGGGTGTAGGAGACGCAGCTTACAGAAGTTCTGTATCCTGGGGGTAGGGAAACGCAGTATACCTGAGTTCTGTAACCTGAGTGTAGAGAGAAGGAATTGACAGGAATTCTCTAGTCAGCGTGTAGGAGACACAGCTTACGGGAGTTTTGTCGCATGGGAGTAGGCATACACAGTACACTGGGGTTCTGTAGCCTGAAATTAGGAGATTGAGCTTACAGGAGTTCTGCTGCTTGATAGCAGGCATTGGCAGTATAGCTGAGTTCAGTAGCCTGAGGTAGAGAGAAGCAGCTTATGGGAGCTCTGTAGCCTGAGTGTAGGAGACACATCGTACAGGAGTTCTGTAGCTTGGGATTAGGCATAGGCAGTATAAGGGGCTTCTGTAGCCTGAGGGTAGGAGATGTAGCTTCCAGGAGTTCTGTTGCTCGGCAGTAGACGTATGCAGTGCGTGAGGGTTCTGTAGCCTGAGTGTAGGAGACGCAACCTACCGGAGTCCTGTAGCTTGGAAGTAGGCCTACGCAGTATACTGGAGTTCTGTAGCCTGAATGTAGGAGCTGCAGCTTACAGGTTCTGCAACTTGATAGCAGGCTTTCACAGTATACCTGTGTTCTGTAGCCTGTGTGTAGAGAAAAGCAGTTTACGGGAGCTGTGCAGCCTGAGTATAGAAGACGCAGCTTACAGAAGTTCTGTAACCTGGATGTAGGGAAACGCAGTATACCCGAGTTCTGTACCCTGAGTGTAGAGAGAAGCAGTTGATGGGCATTCTCTAGTCAGCATGTAGGAGACACAGCTTATGGGAGTTCTGTAGCTTGGGAGTCGGCATCCGCAGTATCCTGGGGTTCTGTAGCCTGAAATTAAGAGATGGAGCTTACAGGAGTTGTGCTGCTTGAAAGCAGACATTGGCAGTATAGCTGAGTTTAGTAGCCTGAGTGTAGAGAGAAGCAGTTGATGGGAGTTGCGCAGCCTGTGTATAGAAGACGCAGCTTACGGGAGTTCTGTCACCAGCGTGTAGAAAGAGACAGCTTACGGGAGTTCTGTAGCCTGAGTGTAGGAGACATTGCATGTCAGAGTTCTATAAACTGGGTGTAGGAGACGCAGCTTACAGAAGTTCTGTATCCTGGGGGTAGGGAAACGCAGTATACCTGAGTTCTGTAACCTGAGTGTAGAGAGAAGGAATTGACAGGAATTCTCTAGTCAGCATGTAGGAGACACAGCTTACGGAGTTCTGTAGCTTGGGAGTCGGCATCCACAGTATCCTGGGGTTCTGTAGCCTGAAATTAAGAGATGGAGCTTACAGGAGTTGTGCTGCTTGAAAGCAGACATTGGCAGTATAGCTGAGTTCAGTAGCCTGAGTGTAGAGAGAAGCAGTTGATGGGAGTTGCACAGACTGTGTATAGAAGACGCAGCTTACGGGAGTTCTGTCACCAGCGTGTGGAAAGACACAGGTTACAGGAGTACCGTCGCCTGAGTGTAGGAGACGTTGTTTATGGGAGTTCTATAAACTGGGTGTAGGAGACGCAGCTTACAGGAAGTTCTTTAACTTGGGTGTAGGGAAAAGCAGTACACCTGAATTCTGTAACCTGCGTGCAGAGAGAAGCTTTTTTCGGGAATTCTGTCGTCAGCGTAGAGGAGACATTGCTTACGGGAATTTTGTTCATGGGAGTAGGTGTACGCAGTGTACTGGTGTTCTGTAGCCTGAATGTAAGAGATTCAGCTTACAGGAGTTCGGCCGCTTGATAGCAGGCGTTCACAGTGTGCCTGAGTTCTGTAGCCTGAGTGAAGAGAGAAAAGCAGTTTACGGGAGCTGTGCAGCCTGAGTATAGAAGACGCAGCTTACAGAAGTTCTGTAACCTGGATGTAGGGAAACACAGTATACCCGAGTTCTGTACCCTGAGTATAGAGAGAAGCAGTTGATGGGAGTTGTGCAGCCTGTGTATAGAAGACGCAGCTTACGGGAGTTCTGTCACCAGCGTGTGGAAAGACACAGCTTACGGGAGTTCTGTAGCCTGAGTGTAGGAGACATTGCTTGTCAGAGTTCTATAAACTGGGTGTAGGAGACGCAGCTTACAGAAGTTCTGTATCCTGGGGGTAGGGAAACGCAGTATACCTGAGTTCTGTAACCTGAGTGTAGAGAGAAGGAATTGACAGGAATTCTCTAGTCAGCGTGTAGGAGACACAGCTTAGGGGAGTTTTGTCGCATGGGAGTAGGCATACAGAGTACACTGGGGTTCTGTAGCCTGAAATTAGGAGATTGAGCTTACAGGAGTTCTGCTGCTTGATAGCAGGCATTGGCAGTATAGCTGAGTTCAGTAGCCTGAGGTAGAGAGAAGCAGCTTATGGGAGCTCTGTAGCCTGAGTGTAGGAGACACATCGTACAGGAGTTCTGTAGCTTGGGATTAGGCATAGGCAGTATACAGGGCTTCTGTAGCCTGAGTGTAGGAGATGTAGCTTCCAGGAGTTCTGTTGCTCGGCAGTAGACGTATGCAGTGCGTGAGGGTTCTGTAGCCTGAGTGTAGGAGATGCAACCTACCGGAGTCCTGTAGCTTGGAAGTAGGCCTACGCAGTATACTGGAGTTCTGTAGCCTGAATGTAGGAGCTGCAGCTTACAGGTTCTGCAACTTGATAGCAGGCTTTCACAGTATACCTGTGTTCTGTAGCCTGTGTGTAGAGAAAAGCAGTTTACGGGAGCTGTGCAGCCTGAGTATAGAAGACGCAGCTTACAGAAGTTCTGTAACCTGGATGTAGGGAAACGCAGTATACCCGAGTTCTGTACCCTGAGTGTAGAGAGAAGCAGTTGATGGGAGTTGTGCAGCCTGTGTATAGAAGACGCAGCTTACGGGAGTTCTGTCACCAGCGTGTAGAAAGACACAGCTTACGGGAGTTCTGTAGCCTGAGAGTAGGAGACATTGCTTATCAGAGTTCTATAAACTGGGTGTAGGAGACGCAGCTTACAGAAGTTCTGTATCCTGGGGGTAGGGAAACGCAGTATACCTGAGTTCTGTACCCTGAGTGTAGAGAGAAGGAATTGACAGGAATTCTCTAGTCAGCATGTAGGAGACACAGCTTATGGAGTTCTGTAGCTTGGGAGTCGGCATCCACAGTATCCTGGGGTTCTGTAGCCTGAAATTAAGAGATGGAGCTTACAGGAGTTCTGCTGCTTGAAAGCAGACATTGGCAGTATAGCTGAGTTCAGTAGCCTGAGTGTAGAGAGAAGCAGTTGATGGGAGTTGCGCAGCCTGTGTATAGAAGACGCAGCTTATGGGAGTTCTGTCACCAGCGTGTGGAAAGACACAGGTTACAGGAGTACCGTCGCCTGAGTGTAGGAGACGTTGTTTATGGGAGTTCTATAAACTGGGTGTAGGAGACGCAGCTTACAGAAGTTCTGTATCCTGGGGGTAGGGAAACGCAGTATACCTGAGTTCTGTAACCTGAGTGTAGAGAGAAGGAATTGACAGGAATTCTCTAGTCAGCGTGTAGGAGACACAGCTTACGGGAGTTTTGTCGCATGGGAGTAGGCATACACAGTACACTGGGGTTCTGTAGACTGAAATTTGGAGATTGAGCTTACAGGAGTTCTGCTGCTTGATAGCAGGCATTGGCAGTATAGCTGAGTTCAGTAGCCTGAGGTAGAGAGAAGCAGCTTATGGGAGCTCTGTAGCCTGAGTGTAGGAGACACATCGTACAGGAGTTCTGTAGCTTGGGATTAGGCATAGGCAGTATAAGGGGCTTCTGTAGCCTGAGGGTAGGAGATGTAGCTTCCAGGAGTTCTGTTGCTCGGCAGTAGACGTATGCAGTGCGTGAGGGTTCTGTAGCCTGAGTGTAGGAGACGCAACCTACCGGAGTCCTGTAGCTTGGAAGTAGGCCTACGCAGTATACTGGAGTTCTGTAGCCTGAATGTAGGAGCTGCAGCTTACAGGTTCTGCAACTTGATAGCAGGCTTTCACAGTATACCTGTGTTCTGTAGCCTGTGTGTAGAGAAAAGCAGTTTACGGGAGCTGTGCAGCCTGAGTATAGAAGACGCAGCTTACAGAAGTTCTGTAACCTGGATGTAGGGAAACGCAGTATACCCGAGTTCTGTACCCTGAGTGTAGAGAGAAGCAGTTGATGGGAGTTGTGCAGCCTGTGTATAGAAGACGCAGCTTACGGGAGTTCTGTCACCAGCGTGTGGAAAGACACAGCTTACGGGAGTTCTGTAGCCTGAGTGTAGGAGACATTGCTTATCAGAGTTCTATAAACTGGGTGTAGGAGACGCAGCTTACAGAAGTTCTGTATCCTGGGGGTAGGGAAACGCAGTATACCTGAGTTCTGTAACCTGAGTGTAGAGAGAAGGAATTGACAGGAATTCTCTAGTCAGCATGTAGGAGACACAGCTTATGGAGTTCTGTAGCTTGGGAGTCGGCATCCACAGTATCCTGGGGTTCTGTAGCCTGAAATTAAGAGATGGAGCTTACAGGAGTTGTGCTGCTTGAAAGCAGACATTGGCAGTATAGCTGAGTTCAGTAGCCTGAGTGTAGAGAGAAGCAGTTGATGGGAGTTGCGCAGCCTGTGTATAGAAGACGCAGCTTATGGGAGTTCCGTCACCAGCGTGTGGAAAGACACAGGTTACAGGAGTACCGTCGCCTGAGTGTAGGAGACGTTGTTTATGGGAGTTCTATAAACTGGGTGTAGGAGACGCAGCTTACAGGAAGTTCTTTAACCTGGGTGTAGGGAAAGCAGTACACCTGAATTCTGTAACCTGCGTGCAGAGAGAAGCTTTTTTCGGGAATTCTGTCGTCAGCGTAGAGGAGACATTGCTTACGGGAATTTTGTTCATGGGAGTAGGTGTACGCAGTGTACTGGTGTTCTGTAGCCTGAATGTAAGAGATTCAGCTTACAGGAGTTCGGCCGCTTGATAGCAGGCGTTCACAGTGTGCCTGAGTTCTGTAGCCTGAGTGAAGAGAGAAAAGCAGTTTACGGGAGCTGTGCAGCCTGAGTATAGAAGACGCAGCTTACAGAAGTTCTGTAACCTGGATGTAGGGAAACACAGTATACCCGAGTTCTATACCCTGAGTGTAGAGAGAAGCAGTTGATGGGAGTTGTGCAGCCTGTGTATAGAAGACGCAGCTTACGGGAGTTCTGTCACCAGCGTGTGGAAAGACACAGCTTACGGGAGTTCTGTAGCCTGAGTGTAGGAGACATTGCTTGTCAGAGTTCTATAAACTGGGTGTAGGAGACGCAGCTTACAGAAGTTCTGTATCCTGGGGGTAGGGAAACGCAGTATACCTGAGTTCTGTAACCTGAGTGTAGAGAGAAGGAATTGACAGGAATTCTCTAGTCAGCGTGTAGGAGACACAGCTTACGGGAGTTTTGTCGCATGGGAGTAGGCATACACAGTACACTGGGGTTCTGTAGCCTGAAATTAAGAGATTGAGCTTACAGGAGTTCTGCTGCTTGATAGCAGGCATTGGCAGTATAGCTGAGTTCAGTAGCCTGAGGTAGAGAGAAGCAGCTTATGGGAGCTCTGTAGCCTGAGTGTAGGAGACACATCGTACAGGAGTTCTGTAGCTTGGGATTAGGCATAGGCAGTATACAGGGCTTCTGTAGCCTGAGTGTAGGAGATGTAGCTTCCAGGAGTTCTGTTGCTCGGCAGTAGACGTATGTAGTGCGTGAGGGTTCTGTAGCCTGAGTGTAGGAGACGCAACCTACCGGAGTACTGTAGCTTGGAAGTAGGCCTACGCAGTATACTGGAGTTCTGTAGCCTGAATGTAGGAGCTGCAGCTTACAGGTTCTGCAACTTGATAGCAGGCTTTCACAGTATACCTGTGTTCTGTAGCCTGTGTGTAGAGAAAAGCAGTTTACGGGAGCTGTGCAGCCTGAGTATAGAAGACGCAGCTTACAGAAGTTCTGTAACCTGGATGTAGGGAAACGCAGTATACCCGAGTTCTGTACCCTGAGTGTAGAGAGAAGCAGTTGATGGGAGTTGTGCAGCCTGTGTATAGAAGACGCAGCTTACGGGAGTTCTGTCACCAGCGTGTAGAAAGACACAGCTTACGGGAGTTCTGTAGCCTGAGTGTAGGAGACATTGCTTATCAGAGTTCTATAAACTGGGTGTAGGAGACGCAGCTTACAGAAGTTCTGTATCCTGGGGGTAGGGAAACGCAGTATACCTGAGTTCTGTACCCTGAGTGTAGAGAGAAGGAATTGACAGGAATTCTCTAGTCAGCATGTAGGAGACACAGCTTATGGAGTTCTGTAGCTTGGGAGTCGGCATCCACAGTATCCTGGGGTTCTGTAGCCTGAAATTAAGAGATGGAGCTTACAGGAGTTCTGCTGCTTGAAAGCAGACATTGGCAGTATAGCTGAGTTTAGTAGCCTGAGTGTAGAGAGAAGCAGTTGATGGGAGTTGCGCAGCCTGTGTATAGAAGACGCAGCTTACGGGAGTTCTGTCACCAGCGTGTAGAAAGACACAGCTTACGGGAGTTCTGTAGCCTGAGTGTAGGAGACATTGCATGTCAGAGTTCTATAAACTGGGTGTAGGAGACGCAGCTTGCAGAAGTTCTGTATCCTGCGGGTAGGGAAACGCAGTATACCTGAGTTCTGTAACCTGAGTGTAGAGAGAAGGAATTGACAGGAATTCTCTAGTCAGCGTGTAGGAGACACAGCTTACGGGAGTTTTGTCGCATGGGAGTAGGCATACACAGTACACTGGGGTTCTGTAGCCTGAAATTAGGAGATTGAGCTTACAGGAGTTGTGCTGCTTGATAGCAGGCATTGGCAGTATAGCTGAGTTCAGTAGCCTGAGGTAGAGAGAAGCAGCTCATGGGAGCTCTGTAGCCTGAGTGTAGGAGACACATCGTACAGGAGTTCTGTAGCTTGGGATTAGGCATAGGCAGTATACAGGGCTTCTGTAGCCTGAGTGTAGGAGATGTAGCTTCCAGGAGTTCTGTTGCTCGGCAGTAGACGTATGCAGTGCGTGAGGGTTCTGTAGCCTGAGTGTAGGAGACGCAACCTACCGGAGTCCTGTAGCTTGGAAGTAGGCCTACGCAGTATACTGGAGTTCTGTAGCCTGAATGTAGGAGCTGCAGCTTACAGGTTCTGCAACTTGATAGCAGGCTTTCACAGTATACCTGTGTTCTGTAGCCTGTGTGTAGAGAAAAGCAGTTTACGGGAGCTGTGCAGCCTGAGTAGAGAAGACGCAGCTTACAGAAGTTCTGTAACCTGGATGTAGGGAAACGCAGTATACCCGAGTTCTGTACCCTGAGTGTAGAGAGAAGCAGTTGATGGGAGTTGTGCAGCCTGTGTATAGAAGACGCAGCTTACGGGAGTTCTGTCACCAGCGTGTGGAAAGACACAGCTTACGGGAGTTCTGTAGCCTGAGTGTAGGAGACATTGCTTATCAGAGTTCTATAAACTGGGTGTAGGAGACGCAGCTTACAGAAGTTCTGTATCCTGGGGGTAGGGAAACGCAGTATACCTGAGTTCTGTAACCTGAGTGTAGAGAGAAGGAATTGACAGGAATTCTCTAGTCAGCATGTAGGAGACACAGCTTATGGAGTTCTGTAGCTTGGGAGTCGGCATCCACAGTATCCTGGGGTTCTGTAGCCTGAAATTAAGAGATGGAGCTTACAGGAGTTGTGCTGCTTGAAAGCAGACATTGGCAGTATAGCTGAGTTCAGTAGCCTGAGTGTAGAGAGAAGCAGTTGATGGGAGTTGCGCAGCCTGTGTATAGAAGACGCAGCTTATGGGAGTTCTGTCACCAGCGTGTGGAAAGACACAGGTTACAGGAGTACCGTCGCCTGAGTGTAGGAGACGTTGTTTATGGGAGTTCTATAAACTGGGTGTAGGAGACGCAGCTTACAGGAAGTTCTTTAACCTGGGTGTAGGGAAAAGCAGTACACCTGAATTCTGTAACCTGCGTGCAGAGAGAAGCTTTTTTCGGGAATTCTGTCGTCAGCGTAGAGGAGACATTGCTTACGGGAATTTTGTTCATGGGAGTAGGTGTACGCAGTGTACTGGTGTTCTGTAGCCTGAATGTAAGAGATTCAGCTTACAGGAGTTCGGCCGCTTGATAGCAGGCGTTCACAGTGTGCCTGAGTTCTGTAGCCTGAGTGAAGAGAGAAAAGCAGTTTACGGGAGCTGTGCAGCCTGAGTATAGAAGACGCAGCTTACAGAAGTTCTGTAACCTGGATGTAGGGAAACACAGTATACCCGAGTTCTATACCCTGAGTGTAGAGAGAAGCAGTTGATGGGAGTTGTGCAGCCTGTGTATAGAAGATGCAGCTTACGGGAGTTCTGTCACCAGCGTGTGGAAAGACACAGCTTACGGGAGTTCTGTAGCCTGAGTGTAGGAGACATTGCTTGTCAGAGTTCTATAAACTGGGTGTAGGAGACGCAGCTTACAGAAGTTCTGTATCCTGGGGGTAGGGAAACGCAGTATACCTGAGTTCTGTAACCTGAGTGTAGAGAGAAGGAATTGACAGGAATTCTCTAGTCAGCGTGTAGGAGACACAGCTTACGGGAGTTTTGTCGCATGGGAGTAGGCATACACAGTACACTGGGGTTCTGTAGCCTGAAATTAAGAGATTGAGCTTACAGGAGTTCTGCTGCTTGATAGCAGGCATTGGCAGTATAGCTGAGTTCAGTAGCCTGAGGTAGAGAGAAGCAGCTTATGGGAGCTCTGTAGCCTGAGTGTAGGAGACACATCGTACAGGAGTTCTGTAGCTTGGGATTAGGCATAGGCAGTATAAGGGGCTTCTGTAGCCTGAATGTAGGAGATGTAGCTTCCAGGAGTTCTGTTGCTCGGCAGTAGACGTATGCAGTGCGTGAGGGTTCTGTAGCCTGAGTGTAGGAGACGCAACCTACCGGAGTCCTGTAGCTTGGAAGTAGGCCTACGCAGTATACTGGAGTTCTGTAGCCTGAATGTAGGAGCTGCAGCTTACAGGTTCTGCAACTTGATAGCAGGCTTTCACAGTATACCTGTGTTCTGTAGCCTGTGTGTAGAGAAAAGCAGTTTACGGGAGCTGTGCAGCCTGAGTATAGAAGACGCAGCTTACAGAAGTTCTGTAACCTGGATGTAGGGAAACGCAGTATACCCGAGTTCTGTACCCTGAGTGTAGAGAGAAGCAGTTGATGGGAGTTGTGCAGCCTGTGTATAGAAGACGCAGCTTACGGGAGTTCTGTCACCAGCGTGTGGAAAGACACAGCTTACGGGAGTTCTGTAGCCTGAGTGTAGGAGACATTGCTTATCAGAGTTCTATAAACTGGGTGTAGGAGACGCAGCTTACAGAAGTTCTGTATCCTGGGGGTAGGGAAACGCAGTATACCTGAGTTCTGTAACCTGAGTGTAGAGAGAAGGAATTGACAGGAATTCTCTAGTCAGCATGTAGGAGACACAGCTTATGGAGTTCTGTAGCTTGGGAGTCGGCATCCACAGTATCCTGGGGTTCTGTAGCCTGAAATTAAGAGATGGAGCTTACAGGAGTTGTGCTGCTTGAAAGCAGACATTGGCAGTATAGCTGAGTTCAGTAGCCTGAGTGTAGAGAGAAGCAGTTGATGGGAGTTGCGCAGCCTGTGTATAGAAGACGCAGCTTATGGGAGTTCTGTCACCAGCGTGTGGAAAGACACAGGTTACAGGAGTACCGTCGCCTGAGTGTAGGAGACGTTGTTTATGGGAGTTCTATAAACTGGGTGTAGGAGACGCAGCTTACAGGAAGTTCTTTAACCTGGGTGTAGGGAAAAGCAGTACACCTGAATTCTGTAACCTGCGTGCAGAGAGAAGCTTTTTTCGGGAATTCTGTCGTCAGCGTAGAGGAGACATTGCTTACGGGAATTTTGTTCATGGGAGTAGGTGTACGCAGTGTACTGGTGTTCTGTAGCCTGAATGTAAGAGATTCAGCTTACAGGAGTTCGGCCGCTTGATAGCAGGCGTTCACAGTGTGCCTGAGTTCTGTAGCCTGAGTGAAGAGAGAAAAGCAGTTTACGGGAGCTGTGCAGCCTGAGTATAGAAGACGCAGCTTACAGAAGTTCTGTAACCTGGATGTAGGGAAACACAGTATACCCGAGTTCTATACCCTGAGTGTAGAGAGAAGCAGTTGATGGGAGTTGTGCAGCCTGTGTATAGAAGACGCAGCTTACGGGAGTTCTGTCACCAGCGTGTGGAAAGACACAGCTTACGGGAGTTCTGTAGCCTGAGTGTAGGAGACATTGCTTGTCAGAGTTCTATAAACTGGGTGTAGGAGACGCAGCTTACAGAAGTTCTGTATCCTGGGGGTAGGGAAACGCAGTATACCTGAGTTCTGTAACCTGAGTGTAGAGAGAAGGAATTGACAGGAATTCTCTAGTCAGCGTGTAGGAGACACAGCTTACGGGAGTTTTGTCGCATGGGAGTAGGCATACACAGTACACTGGGGTTCTGTAGCCTGAAATTAGGAGATTGAGCTTACAGGAGTTCTGCTGCTTGATAGCAGGCATTGGCAGTATAGCTGAGTTCAGTAGCCTGAGGTAGAGAGAAGCAGCTTATGGGAGCTCTGTAGCCTGAGTGTAGGAGACACATCGTACAGGAGTTCTGTAGCTTGGGATTAGGCATAGGCAGTATAAGGGGCTTCTGTAGCCTGAGGGTAGGAGATGTAGCTTCCAGGAGTTCTGTTGCTCGGCAGTAGACGTATGCAGTGCGTGAGGGTTCTGTAGCCTGAGTGTAGGAGACGCAACCTACCGGAGTCCTGTAGCTTGGAAGTAGGCCTACGCAGTATACTGGAGTTCTGTAGCCTGAATGTAGGAGCTGCAGCTTACAGGTTCTGCAACTTGATAGCAGGCTTTCACAGTATACCTGTGTTCTGTAGCCTGTGTGTAGAGAAAAGCAGTTTACGGGAGCTGTGCAGCCTGAGTATAGAAGACGCAGCTTACAGAAGTTCTGTAACCTGGATGTAGGGAAACGCAGTATACCCGAGTTCTGTACCCTGAGTGTAGAGAGAAGCAGTTGATGGGAGTTGTGCAGCCTGTGTATAGAAGACGCAGCTTACGGGAGTTCTGTCACCAGCGTGTGGAAAGACACAGCTTACGGGAGTTCTGTAGCCTGAGTGTAGGAGACATTGCTTATCAGAGTTCTATAAACTGGGTGTAGGAGACGCAGCTTACAGAAGTTCTGTATCCTGGGGGTAGGGAAACGCAGTATACCTGAGTTCTGTAACCTGAGTGTAGAGAGAAGGAATTGACAGGAATTCTCTAGTCAGCATGTAGGAGACACAGCTTATGGAGTTCTGTAGCTTGGGAGTCGGCATCCACAGTATCCTGGGGTTCTGTAGCCTGAAATTAAGAGATGGAGCTTACAGGAGTTGTGCTGCTTGAAAGCAGACATTGGCAGTATAGCTGAGTTCAGTAGCCTGAGTGTAGAGAGAAGCAGTTGATGGGAGTTGCGCAGCCTGTGTATAGAAGACGCAGCTTATGGGAGTTCTGTCACCAGCGTGTGGAAAGACACAGGTTACAGGAGTACCGTCGCCTGAGTGTAGGAGACGTTGTTTATGGGAGTTCTATAAACTGGGTGTAGGAGACGCAGCTTACAGGAAGTTCTTTAACCTGGGTGTAGGGAAAAGCAGTACACCTGAATTCTGTAACCTGCGTGCAGAGAGAAGCTTTTTTCGGGAATTCTGTCGTCAGCGTAGAGGAGACATTGCTTACGGGAATTTTGTTCATGGGAGTAGGTGTACGCAGTGTACTGGTGTTCTGTAGCCTGAATGTAAGAGATTCAGCTTACAGGAGTTCGGCCGCTTGATAGCAGGCGTTCACAGTGTGCCTGAGTTCTGTAGCCTGAGTGAAGAGAGAAAAGCAGTTTACGGGAGCTGTGCAGCCTGAGTATAGAAGACGCAGCTTACAGAAGTTCTGTAACCTGGATGTAGGGAAACACAGTATACCCGAGTTCTATACCCTGAGTGTAGAGAGAAGCAGTTGATGGGAGTTGTGCAGCCTGTGTATAGAAGACGCAGCTTACGGGAGTTCTGTCACCAGCGTGTGGAAAGACACAGCTTACGGGAGTTCTGTAGCCTGAGTGTAGGAGACATTGCTTGTCAGAGTTCTATAAACTGGGTGTAGGAGACGCAGCTTACAGAAGTTCTGTATCCTGGGGGTAGGGAAACGCAGTATACCTGAGTTCTGTAACCTGAGTGTAGAGAGAAGGAATTGACAGGAATTCTCTAGTCAGCGTGTAGGAGACACAGCTTACGGGAGTTTTGTCGCATGGGAGTAGGCATACACAGTACACTGGGGTTCTGTAGCCTGAAATTAGGAGATTGAGCTTACAGGAGTTCTGCTGCTTGATAGCAGGCATTGGCAGTATAGCTGAGTTCAGTAGCCTGAGGTAGAGAGAAGCAGCTTATGGGAGCTCTGTAGCCTGAGTGTAGGAGACACATCGTACAGGAGTTCTGTAGCTTGGGATTAGGCATAGGCAGTATACAGGGCTTCTGTAGCCTGAGTGTAGGAGATGTAGCTTCCAGGAGTTCTGTTGCTCGGCAGTAGACGTATGCAGTGCGTGAGGGTTCTGTAGCCTGAGTGTAGGAGACGCAACCTACCGGAGTCCTGTAGCTTGGAAGTAGGCCTACGCAGTATACTGGAGTTCTGTAGCCTGAATGTAGGAGCTGCAGCTTACAGGTTCTGCAACTTGATAGCAGGCTTTCACAGTATACCTGTGTTCTGTAGCCTGTGTGTAGAGAAAAGCAGTTTACGGGAGCTGTGCAGCCTGAGTATAGAAGACGCAGCTTACAGAAGTTCTGTAACCTGGATGTAGGGAAACGCAGTATACCCGAGTTCTGTACCCTGAGTGTAGAGAGAAGCAGTTGATGGGAGTTGTGCAGCCTGTGTATAGAAGACGCAGCTTACGGGAGTTCTGTCACCAGCGTGTGGAAAGACACAGCTTACGGGAGTTCTGTAGCCTGAGTGTAGGAGACATTGCTTATCAGAGTTCTATAAACTGGGTGTAGGAGACGCAGCTTACAGAAGTTCTGTATCCTGGGGGTAGGGAAACGCAGTATACCTGAGTTCTGTAACCTGAGTGTAGAGAGAAGGAATTGACAGGAATTCTCTAGTCAGCATGTAGGAGACACAGCTTATGGAGTTCTGTAGCTTGGGAGTCGGCATCCACAGTATCCTGGGGTTCTGTAGCCTGAAATTAAGAGATGGAGCTTACAGGAGTTGTGCTGCTTGAAAGCAGACATTGGCAGTATAGCTGAGTTTAGTAGCCTGAGTGTAGAGAGAAGCAGTTGATGGGAGTTGCGCAGCCTGTGTATAGAAGACGCAGCTTACGGGAGTTCTGTCACCAGCGTGTAGAAAGACACAGCTTACGGGAGTTCTGTAGCCTGAGTGTAGGAGACATTGCATGTCAGAGTTCTATAAACTGGGTGTAGGAGACGCAGCTTGCAGAAGTTCTGTATCCTGGGGGTAGGGAAACGCAGTATACCTGAGTTCTGTAACCTGAGTGTAGAGAGAAGGAATTGACAGGAATTCTCTAGTCAGCGTGTAGGAGACACAGCTTACGGGAGTTTTGTCGCATGGGAGTAGGCATATACAGTACACTGGGGTTCTGTAGACTGAAATTTGGAGATTGAGCTTACAGGAGTTCTGCTGCTTGATAGCAGGCATTGGCAGTATAGCTGAGTTCAGTAGCCTGAGGTAGAGAGAAGCAGCTTATGGGAGCTCTGTAGCCTGAGTGTAGGAGACACATCGTACAGGAGTTCTGTAGCTTGGGATTAGGCATAGGCAGTATAAGGGGCTTCTGTAGCCTGAGGGTAGGAGATGTAGCTTCCAGGAGTTCTGTTGCTCGGCAGTAGACGTATGCAGTGCGTGAGGGTTCTGTAGCCTGAGTGTAGGAGACGCAACCTACCGGAGTCCTGTAGCTTGGAAGTAGGCCTACGCAGTATACTGGAGTTCTGTAGCCTGAATGTAGGAGCTGCAGCTTACAGGTTCTGCAACTTGATAGCAGGCTTTCACAGTATACCTGTGTTCTGTAGCCTGTGTGTAGAGAAAAGCAGTTTACGGGAGCTGTGCAGCCTGAGTATAGAAGACGCAGCTTACAGAAGTTCTGTAACCTGGATGTAGGGAAACGCAGTATACCCGAGTTCTGTACCCTGAGTGTAGAGAGAAGCAGTTGATGGGAGTTGTGCAGCCTGTGTATAGAAGACGCAGCTTACGGGAGTTTTGTCACCAGCGTGTGGAAAGACACAGCTTACGGGAGTTCTGTAGCCTGAGTGTAGGAGACATTGCTTATCAGAGTTCTATAAACTGGGTGTAGGAGACGCAGCTTACAGAAGTTCTGTATCCTGGGGGTAGGGAAACGCAGTATACCTGAGTTCTGTAACCTGAGTGTAGAGAGAAGGAATTGACAGGAATTCTCTAGTCAGCATGTAGGAGACACAGCTTATGGAGTTCTGTAGCTTGGGAGTCGGCATCCACAGTATCCTGGGGTTCTGTAGCCTGAAATTAAGAGATGGAGCTTACAGGAGTTGTGCTGCTTGAAAGCAGACATTGGCAGTATAGCTGAGTTCAGTAGCCTGAGTGTAGAGAGAAGCAGTTGATGGGAGTTGCGCAGCCTGTGTATAGAAGACGCAGCTTATGGGAGTTCTGTCACCAGCGTGTGGAAAGACACAGGTTACAGGAGTACCGTCGCCTGAGTGTAGGAGACGTTGTTTATGGGAGTTCTATAAACTGGGTGTAGGAGACGCAGCTTACAGGAAGTTCTTTAACCTGGGTGTAGGGAAAAGCAGTACACCTGAATTCTGTAACCTGCGTGCAGAGAGAAGCTTTTTTCGGGAATTCTGTCGTCAGCGTAGAGGAGACATTGCTTACGGGAATTTTGTTCATGGGAGTAGGTGTACGCAGTGTACTGGTGTTCTGTAGCCTGAATGTAAGAGATTCAGCTTACAGGAGTTCGGCCGCTTGATAGCAGGCGTTCACAGTGTGCCTGAGTTCTGTAGCCTGAGTGAAGAGAGAAAAGCAGTTTACGGGAGCTGTGCAGCCTGAGTATAGAAGACGCAGCTTACAGAAGTTCTGTAACCTGGATGTAGGGAAACACAGTATACCCGAGTTCTATACCCTGAGTGTAGAGAGAAGCAGTTGATGGGAGTTGTGCAGCCTGTGTATAGAAGACGCAGCTTACGGGAGTTCTGTCACCAGCGTGTGGAAAGACACAGCTTACGGGAGTTCTGTAGCCTGAGTGTAGGAGACATTGCTTGTCAGAGTACTATAAACTGGGTGTAGGAGACGCAGCTTACAGAAGTTCTGTATCCTGGGGGTAGGGAAACGCAGTATACCTGAGTTCTGTAACCTGAGTGTAGAGAGAAGGAATTGACAGGAATTCTCTAGTCAGCGTGTAGGAGACACAGCTTACGGGAGTTTTGTCGCATGGGAGTAGGCATACACAGTACACTGGGGTTCTGTAGCCTGAAATTAGGAGATTGAGCTTACAGGAGTTCTGCTGCTTGATAGCAGGCATTGGCAGTATAGCTGAGTTCAGTAGCCTGAGGTAGAGAGAAGCAGCTTATGGGAGCTCTGTAGCCTGAGTGTAGGAGACACATCGTACAGGAGTTCTGTAGCTTGGGATTAGGCATAGGCAGTATACAGGGCTTCTGTAGCCTGAGTGTAGGAGATGTAGCTTCCAGGAGTTCTGTTGCTCGGCAGTAGACGTATGCAGTGCGTGAGGGTTCTGTAGCCTGAGTGTAGGAGACGCAACCTACCGGAGTACTGTAGCTTGAGAGTAGGCCTACGCAGTATACTGGAGTTCTGTAGCCTGAATGTAGGAGCTGCAGCTTACAGGTTCTGCAACTTGATAGCAGGCTTTCACAGTATACCTGTGTTCTGTAGCCTGTGTGTAGAGAAAAGCAGTTTACGGGAGCTGTGCAGCCTGAGTATAGAAGACGCAGCTTACAGAAGTTCTGTAACCTGGATGTAGGGAAACGCAGTATACCCGAGTTCTGTACCCTGAGTGTAGAGAGAAGCAGTTGATGGGAGTTGTGCAGCCTGTGTATAGAAGACGCAGCTTACGGGAGTTCTGTCACCAGCGTGTAGAAAGACACAGCTTACGGGAGTTCTGTAGCCTGAGTGTAGGAGACATTGCTTATCAGACTTCTATAAACTGGGTGTAGGAGACGCAGCTTACAGAAGTTCTGTATCCTGGGGGTAGGGAAACGCAGTATACCTGAGTTCTGTACCCTGAGTGTAGAGAGAAGGAATTGACAGGAATTCTCTAGTCAGCATGTAGGAGACACAGCTTATGGAGTTCTGTAGCTTGGGAGTCGGCATCCACAGTATCCTGGGGTTCTGTAGCCTGAAATTAAGAGATGGAGCTTACAGGAGTTGTGCTGCTTGAAAGCAGACATTGGCAGTATAGCTGAGTTCAGTAGCCTGAGTGTAGAGAGAAGCAGTTGATGGGAGTTGCACAGCCTGTGTATAGAAGACGCAGCTTACGGGAGTTCTGTCACCAGCGTGTGGAAAGACACAGGTTACAGGAGTACCGTCGCCTGAGTGTAGGAGACGTTGTTTATGGGAGTTCTATAAACTGGGTGTAGGAGACGCAGCTTACAGGAAGTTCTTTAACCTGGGTGTAGGGAAAAGCAGTACACCTGAATTCTGTAACCTGCGTGCAGAGAGAAGCTTTTTTCGGGAATTCTGTCGTCAGCGTAGAGGAGACATTGCTTACGGGAATTTTGTTCATGGGAGTAGGTGTACGCAGTGTACTGGTGTTCTGTAGCCTGAATGTAAGAGATTCAGCTTACAGGAGTTCGGCCGCTTGATAGCAGGCGTTCACAGTGTGCCTGAGTTCTGTAGCCTGAGTGAAGAGAGAAAAGCAGTTTACGGGAGCTGTGCAGCCTGAGTATAGAAGACGCAGCTTACAGAAGTTCTGTAACCTGGATGTAGGGAAACGCAGTATACCCGAGTTCTATACCCTGAGTGTAGAGAGAAGCAGTTGATGGGAGTTGTGCAGCCTGTGTATAGAAGACGCAGCTTACGGGAGTTCTGTCACCAGCGTGTGGAAAGACACAGCTTACGGGAGTTCTGTAGCCTGAGTGTAGGAGACATTGCTTGTCAGAGTTCTATAAACTGGGTGTAGGAGACGCAGCTTACAGAAGTTCTGTATCCTGGGGGTAGGGAAACGCAGTATACCTGAGTTCTGTAACCTGAGTGTAGAGAGAAGGAATTGACAGGAATTCTCTAGTCAGCGTGTAGGAGACACAGCTTACGGGAGTTTTGTCGCATGGGAGTAGGCATACACAGTACACTGGGGTTCTGTAGCCTGAAATTAGGAGATTGAGCTTACAGGAGTTCTGCTGCTTGATAGCAGGCATTGGCAGTATAGCTGAGTTCAGTAGCCTGAGGTAGAGAGAAGCAGCTTATGGGAGCTCTGTAGCCTGAGTGTAGGAGACACATCGTACAGGAGTTCTGTAGCTTGGGATTAGGCATAGGCAGTATAAGGGGCTTCTGTAGCCTGAGTGTAGGAGATGTAGCTTCCAGGAGTTCTGTTGCTCGGCAGTAGACGTATGCAGTGCGTGAGGGTTCTGTAGCCTGAGTGTAGGAGACGCAACCTACCGGAGTCCTGTAGCTTGGAAGTAGGCCTACGCAGTATACTGGAGTTCTGTAGCCTGAATGTAGGAGCTGCAGCTTACAGGTTCTGCAACTTGATAGCAGGCTTTCACAGTATACCTGTGTTCTGTAGCCTGTGTGTAGAGAAAAGCAGTTTACGGGAGCTGTGCAGCCTGAGTATAGAAGACGCAGCTTACAGAAGTTCTGTAACCTGGATGTAGGGAAACGCAGTATACCCGAGTTCTGTACCCTGAGTGTAGAGAGAAGCAGTTGATGGGAGTTGTGCAGCCTGTGTATAGAAGACGCAGCTTACGGGAGTTCTGTCACCAGCGTGTGGAAAGACACAGCTTACGGGAGTTCTGTAGCCTGAGTGTAGGAGACATTGCTTATCAGAGTTCTATAAACTGGGTGTAGGAGACGCAGCTTACAGAAGTTCTGTATCCTGGGGGTAGGGAAACGCAGTATACCTGAGTTCTGTACCCTGAGTGTAGAGAGAAGGAATTGACAGGAATTCTCTAGTTAGCATGTAGGAGACACAGCTTATGGAGTTCTGTAGCTTGGGAGTCGGCATCCACAGTATCCTGGGGTTCTGTAGCCTGAAATTAAGAGATGGAGCTTACAGGAGTTGTGCTGCTTGAAAGCAGACATTGGCAGTATAGCTGAGTTTAGTAGCCTGAGTGTAGAGAGAAGCAGTTGATGGGAGTTGCGCAGCCTGTGTATAGAAGACGCAGCTTACGGGAGTTCTGTCACCAGCGTGTAGAAAGACACAGCTTACGGGAGTTCTGTAGCCTGAGTGTAGGAGACATTGCATGTCAGAGTTCTATAAACTGGGTGTAGGAGACGCAGCTTACAGAAGTTCTGTATCCTGGGGGTAGGGAAAAGCAGTATACCTGAGTTCTGTAACCTGAGTGTAGAGAGAAGGAATTGACAGGAATTCTCTAGTCAGCGTGTAGGAGACACAGCTTACGGGAGTTTTGTCGCATGGGAGTAGGCATACACAGTACACTGGGGTTCTGTAGACTGAAATTTGGAGATTGAGCTTACAGGAGTTCTGCTGCTTGATAGCAGGCATTGGCAGTATAGCTGAGTTCAGTAGCCTGAGGTAGAGAGAAGCAGCTTATGGGAGCTCTGTAGCCTGAGTGTAGGAGACACATCGTACAGGAGTTCTGTAGCTTGGGATTAGGCATAGGCAGTATAAGGGGCTTCTGTAGCCTGAATGTAGGAGATGTAGCTTCCAGGAGTTCTGTTGCTCGGCAGTAGACGTATGCAGTGCGTGAGGGTTCTGTAGCCTGAGTGTAGGAGACGCAACCTACCGGAGTCCTGTAGCTTGGAAGTAGGCCTACGCAGTATACTGGAGTTCTGTAGCCTGAATGTAGGAGCTGCAGCTTACAGGTTCTGCAACTTGATAGCAGGCTTTCACAGTATACCTGTGTTCTGTAGCCTGTGTGTAGAGAAAAGCAGTTTACGGGAGCTGTGCAGCCTGAGTATAGAAGACGCAGCTTACAGAAGTTCTGTAACCTGGATGTAGGGAAACGCAGTATACCCGAGTTCTGTACCCTGAGTGTAGAGAGAAGCAGTTGATGGGAGTTGTGCAGCCTGTGTATAGAAGACGCAGCTTACGGGAGTTCTGTCACCAGCGTGTGGAAAGACACAGCTTACGGGAGTTCTGTAGCCTGAGTGTAGGAGACATTGCTTGTCAGAGTTCTATAAACTGGGTGTAGGAGACGCAGCTTACAGAAGTTCTGTATCCTGGGGGTAGGGAAACGCAGTATACCTGAGTTCTGTACCCTGAGTGTAGAGAGAAGGAATTGACAGGAATTCTCTAGTCAGCATGTAGGAAACACAGCTTATGGAGTTCTTTAGCTTGGAAGTCGGCATCCACAGTATCCTGGGGTTCTGTAGCCTGAAATTAAGAGATGGAGCTTACAGGAGTTGTGCTGCTTGAAAGCAGACATTGGCAGTATAGCTGAGTTTAGTAGCCTGAGTGTAGAGAGAAGCAGTTGATGGAAATTGCGCAGCCTGTGTATAGAAGACGCAGCTTATGGGAGTTCTGTCACCAGCGTGTAGAAAGACACAGCTTACGGGAGTTCTGTAGCCTGAGTGTAGGAGACATTGCATGTCAGAGTTCTATAAACTGGGTGTAGGAGACGCAGCTTACAGAAGTTCTGTATCCTGGGGGTAGGGAAAAGCAGTATACCTGAGTTCTGTAACCTGAGTGTAGAGAGAAGGAATTGACAGGAATTCTCTAGTCAGCGTGTAGGAGACACAGCTTACGGGAGTTTTGTCGCATGGGAGTAGGCATACACAGTACACTGGGGTTCTGTAGCCTGAAATTAGGAGATTGAGCTTACAGGAGTTCTGCTGCTTGATAGCAGGCATTGGCAGTATAGCTGAGTTCAGTAGCCTGAGGTAGAGAGAAGCAGCTTATGGGAGCTCTGTAGCCTGAGTGTAGGAGACACATCGTACAGGAGTTCTGTAGCTTGGGATTAGGCATAGGCAGTATACAGGGCTTCTGTAGCCTGAGTGTAGGAGATGTAGCTTCCAGGAGTTCTGTTGCTCGGCAGTAGACGTATGCAGTGCGTGAGGGTTCTGTAGCCTGAGTGTAGGAGACGCAACCTACCGGAGTCCTGTAGCTTGGAAGTAGGCCTACGCAGTATACTGGAGTTCTGTAGCCTGAATGTAGGAGCTGCAGCTTACAGGTTCTGCAACTTGATAGCAGGCTTTCACAGTATACCTGTGTTCTGTAGCCTGTGTGTAGAGAAAAGCAGTTTACGGGAGCTGTGCAGCCTGAGTATAGAAGACGCAGCTTACAGAAGTTCTGTAACCTGGATGTAGGGAAACGCAGTATACCCGAGTTCTGTACCCTGAGTGTAGAGAGAAGCAGTTGATGGGAGTTGTGCAGCCTGTGTATAGAAGACGCAGCTTACGGGAGTTCTGTCACCAGCGTGTAGAAAGACACAGCTTACGGGAGTTCTGTAGCCTGAGTGTAGGAGACATTGCTTATCAGAGTTCTATAAACTGGGTGTAGGAGACGCAGCTTACAGAAGTTCTGTATCCTGGGGGTAGGGAAACGCAGTATACCTGAGTTCTGTACCCTGAGTGTAGAGAGAAGGAATTGACAGGAATTCTCTAGTCAGCATGTAGGAGACACAGCTTATGGAGTTCTGTAGCTTGGGAGTCGGCATCCACAGTATCCTGGGGTTCTGTAGCCTGAAATTAAGAGATGGAGCTTACAGGAGTTCTGCTGCTTGAAAGCAGACATTGGCAGTATAGCTGAGTTCAGTAGCCTGAGTGTAGAGAGAAGCAGTTGATGGGAGTTGCGCAGCCTGTGTATAGAAGACGCAGCTTACGGGAGTTCTGTCACCAGCGTGTGGAAAGACACAGGTTACAGGAGTACCGTCGCCTGAGTGTAGGAGACGTTGTTTATGGGAGTTCTATAAACTGGGTGTAGGAGACGCAGCTTACAGGAAGTTCTTTAACCTGGGTGTAGGGAAAAGCAGTACACCTGAATTCTGTAACCTGCGTGCAGAGAGAAGCTTTTTTCGGGAATTCTGTCGTCAGCGTAGAGGAGACATTGCTTACGGGAATTTTGTTCATGGGAGTAGGTGTACGCAGTGTACTGGTGTTCTGTAGCCTGAATGTAAGAGATTCAGCTTACAGGAGTTCGGCCGCTTGATAGCAGGCGTTCACAGTGTGCCTGAGTTCTGTAGCCTGAGTGAAGAGAGAAAAGCAGTTTACGGGAGCTGTGCAGCCTGAGTATAGAAGACGCAGCTTACAGAAGTTCTGTAACCTGGATGTAGGGAAACGCAGTATACCCGAGTTCTATACCCTGAGTGTAGAGAGAAGCAGTTGATGGGAGTTGTGCAGCCTGTGTATAGAAGACGCAGCTTACGGGAGTTCTGTCACCAGCGTGTGGAAAGACACAGCTTACGGGAGTTCTGTAGCCTGAGTGTAGGAGACATTGCTTGTCAGAGTTCTATAAACTGGGTGTAGGAGACGCAGCTTACAGAAGTTCTGTATCCTGGGGGTAGGGAAACGCAGTATACCTGAGTTCTGTAACCTGAGTGTAGAGAGAAGGAATTGACAGGAATTCTCTAGTCAGCGTGTAGGAGACACAGCTTACGGGAGTTTTGTCGCATGGGAGTAGGCATACACAGTACACTGGGGTTCTGTAGCCTGAAATTAGGAGATTGAGCTTACAGGAGTTCTGCTGCTTGATAGCAGGCATTGGCAGTATAGCTGAGTTCAGTAGCCTGAGGTAGAGAGAAGCAGCTTATGGGAGCTCTGTAGCCTGAGTGTAGGAGACACATCGTACAGGAGTTCTGTAGCTTGGGATTAGGCATAGGCAGTATACAGGGCTTCTGTAGCCTGAGGGTAGGAGATGTAGCTTCCAGGAGTTCTGTTGCTCGGCAGTAAACGTATGCAGTGCGTGAGGGTTCTGTAGCCTGAGTGTAGGAGACGCAACCTACCGGAGTCCTGTAGCTTGGAAGTAGGCCTACGCAGTATACTGGAGTTCTGTAGCCTGAATGTAGGAGCTGCAGCTTACAGGTTCTGCAACTTGATAGCAGGCTTTCACAGTATACCTGTGTTCTGTAGCCTGTGTGTAGAGAAAAGCAGTTTACGGGAGCTGTGCAGCCTGAGTATAGAAGACGCAGCTTACAGAAGTTCTGTAACCTGGATGTAGGGAAACGCAGTATACCCGAGTTCTGTACCCTGAGTGTAGAGAGAAGCAGTTGATGGGAGTTGTGCAGCCTGTGTATAGAAGACGCAGCTTACGGGAGTTCTGTCACCAGCGTGTAGAAAGACACAGCTTACGGGAGTTCTGTAGCCTGAGTGTAGGAGACATTGCTTATCAGAGTTCTATAAACTGGGTGTAGGAGACGCAGCTTACAGAAGTTCTGTATCCTGGGGGTAGGGAAACGCAGTATACCTGAGTTCTGTACCCTGAGTGTAGAGAGAAGGAATTGACAGGAATTCTCTAGTCAGCATGTAGGAGACACAGCTTATGGAGTTCTGTAGCTTGGGAGTCGGCATCCACAGTATCCTGGGGTTCTGTAGCCTGAAATTAAGAGATGGAGCTTACAGGAGTTGTGCTGCTTGAAAGCAGACATTGGCAGTATAGCTGAGTTCAGTAGCCTGAGTGTAGAGAGAAGCAGTTGATGGGAGTTGCACAGCCTGTGTATAGAAGACGCAGCTTACGGGAGTTCTGTCACCAGCGTGTGGAAAGACACAGGTTACAGGAGTACCGTCGCCTGAGTGTAGGAGACGTTGTTTATGGGAGTTCTATAAACTGGGTGTAGGAGACGCAGCTTACAGGAAGTTCTTTAACCTGGGTGTAGGGAAAAGCAGTACACCTGAATTCTGTAACCTGCGTGCAGAGAGAAGCTTTTTTCGGGAATTCTGTCGTCAGCGTAGAGGAGACATTGCTTACGGGAATTTTGTTCATGGGAGTAGGTGTACGCAGTGTACTGGTGTTCTGTAGCCTGAATGTAAGAGATTCAGCTTACAGGAGTTCGGCCGCTTGATAGCAGGCGTTCACAGTGTGCCTGAGTTCTGTAGCCTGAGTGAAGAGAGAAAAGCAGTTTACGGGAGCTGTGCAGCCTGAGTATAGAAGACGCAGCTTACAGAAGTTCTGTAACCTGGATGTAGGGAAACACAGTATACCCGAGTTCTGTACCCTGAGTGTAGAGAGAAGCAGTTGATGGGAGTTGTGCAGCCTGTGTATAGAAGACGCAGCTTACGGGAGTTCTGTCACCAGCGTGTGGAAAGACACAGCTTACGGGAGTTCTGTAGCCTGAGTGTAGGAGACATTGCTTGTCAGAGTTCTATAAACTGGGTGTAGGAGACGCAGCTTACAGAAGTTCTGTATCCTGGGGGTAGGGAAACGCAGTATACCTGAGTTCTGTAACCTGAGTGTAGAGAGAAGGAATTGACCGGAATTCTCTAGTCAGCGTGTAGGAGACACAGCTTACGGGAGTTTTGTCGCATGGGAGTAGGCATACACAGTACACTGGGGTTCTGTAGCCTGAAATTAGGAGATTGAGCTTACAGGAGTTCTGCTGCTTGATAGCAGGCATTGGCAGTATAGCTGAGTTCAGTAGCCTGAGGTAGAGAGAAGCAGCTTATGGGAGCTCTGTAGCCTGAGTGTAGGAGACACATCGTACAGGAGTTCTGTAGCTTGGGATTAGGCATAGGCAGTATACAGGGCTTCTGTAGCCTGAGTGTAGGAGATGTAGCTTCCAGGAGTTCTGTTGCTCGGCAGTAGACGTATGCAGTGCGTGAGGGTTCTGTAGCCTGAGTGTAGGAGACGCAACCTACCGGAGTCCTGTAGCTTGGAAGTAGGCCTACGCAGTATACTGGAGTTCTGTAGCCTGAATGTAGGAGCTGCAGCTTACAGGTTCTGCAACTTGATAGCAGGCTTTCACAGTATACCTGTGTTCTGTAGCCTGTGTGTAGAGAAAAGCAGTTTACGGGAGCTGTGCAGCCTGAGTATAGAAGACGCAGCTTACAGAAGTTCTGTAACCTGGATGTAGGGAAACGCAGTATACCCGAGTTCTGTACCCTGAGTGTAGAGAGAAGCAGTTGATGGGAGTTGTGCAGCCTGTGTATAGAAGACGCAGCTTACGGGAGTTCTGTCACCAGCGTGTAGAAAGACACAGCTTACGGGAGTTCTGTAGCCTGAGTGTAGGAGACATTGCTTATCAGAGTTCTATAAACTGGGTGTAGGAGACGCAGCTTACAGAAGTTCTGTATCCTGGGGGTAGGGAAACGCAGTATACCTGAGTTCTGTACCCTGAGTGTAGAGAGAAGGAATTGACAGGAATTCTCTAGTCAGCATGTAGGAGACACAGCTTATGGAGTTCTGTAGCTTGGGAGTCGGCATCCACAGTATCCTGGGGTTCTGTAGCCTGAAATTAAGAGATGGAGCTTACAGGAGTTGTGCTGCTTGAAAGCAGACATTGGCAGTATAGCTGAGTTCAGTAGCCTGAGTGTAGAGAGAAGCAGTTGATGGGAGTTGCACAGCCTGTGTATAGAAGACGCAGCTTACGGGAGTTCTGTCACCAGCGTGTGGAAAGACACAGGTTACAGGAGTACCGTCGCCTGAGTGTAGGAGACGTTGTTTATGGGAGTTCTATAAACTGGGTGTAGGAGACGCAGCTTACAGGAAGTTCTTTAACCTGGGTGTAGGGAAAAGCAGTATACCTGAGTTCTGTAACCTGAGTGTAGAGAGAAGGAATTGACAGGAATTCTCTAGTCAGCGTGTAGGAGACACAGCTTACGGGAGTTTTGTCGCATGTGAGTAGGCATACACAGTACACTGGGGTTCTGTAGACTGAAATTTGGAGATTGAGCTTACAGGAGTTCTGCTGCTTGATAGCAGGCATTGGCAGTATAGCTGAGTTCAGTAGCCTGAGGTAGAGAGAAGCAGCTTATGGGAGCTCTGTAGCCTGAGTGTAGGAGACACATCGTACAGGAGTTCTGTAGCTTGGGATTAGGCATAGGCAGTATACAGGGCTTCTGTAGCCTGAGTGTAGGAGATGTAGCTTCCAGGAGTTCAGTTGCTCGGCAGTAGACGTATGCAGTGCGTGAGGGTTCTGTAGCCTGAGTGTAGGAGACGCAACCTACCGGAGTCCTGTAGCTTGGAAGTAGGCCTACGCAGTATACTGGAGTTCTGTAGCCTGAATGTAGGAGCTGCAGCTTACAGGTTCTGCAACTTGATAGCAGGCTTTCACAGTATACCTGTGTTCTGTAGCCTGTGTGTAGAGAAAAGCAGTTTACGGGAGCTGTGCAGCCTGAGTATAGAAGACGCAGCTTACAGAAGTTCTGTAACCTGGATGTAGGGAAACGCAGTATACCCGAGTTCTGTACCCTGAGTGTAGAGAGAAGCAGTTGATGGGAGTTGTGCAGCCTGTGTATAGAAGACGCAGCTTACGGGAGTTCTGTCACCAGCGTGTGGAAAGACACAGCTTACGGGAGTTCTGTAGCCTGAGTGTAGGAGACATTGCATGTCAGAGTTCTATAAACTGGGTGTAGGAGACGCAGCTTACAGAAGTTCTGTATCCTGGGGGTAGGGAAACGCAGTATACCTGAGTTCTGTAACCTGAGTGTAGAGAGAAGGAATTGACAGGAATTCTCTAGTCAGCATGTAGGAGACACAGCTTATGGAGTTCTATAGCTTGGGAGTCGGCATCCACAGTATCCTGGGGTTCTGTAGCCTGAAATTAAGAGATGGAGCTTACAGGAGTTGTGCTGCTTGAAAGCAGACATTGGCAGTATAGCTGAGTTCAGTAGCCTGAGTGTAGAGAGAAGTAGTTGATGGGAGTTGCGCAGCCTGTGTATAGAAGACGCAGCTTACGGGAGTTCTGTCACCAGCGTGTGGAAAGACACAGGTTACAGGAGTACCGTCGCCTGAGTGTAGGAGACGTTGTTTATGGGAGTTCTATAAACTGGGTGTAGGAGACGCAGCTTACAGGAAGTTCTTTAACCTGGGTGTAGGGAAAAGCAGTACACCTGAATTCTGTAACCTGCGTGCAGAGAGAAGCTTTTTTTGAGAATTCTGTCGTCAGCGTAAAGGAGACATTGCTTACGGGAATTTTGTTCATGGGAGTAGGTGTACGCAGTGTACTGGTGTTCTGTAGCCTGAATGTAAGAGATTCAGCTTACAGGAGTTCGGCCGCTTGAAAGCAGGCGTTCACAGTATGCCTGAGTTCTGTAGCCTGAGTGAAGAGAGAAAAGCAGTTTACGGGAGCTGTGCAGCCTGAGTATAGAAGACGCAGCTTACAGAAGTTCTGTAACCTGGATGTAGGGAAACGCAGTATACCCGAGTTCTGTACCCTGAGTGTAGAGAGAAGCAGTTGATGGGAGTTGTGCAGCCTGTGTATAGAAGACGCAGCTTACGGGAGTTCTGTCACCAGCGTGTGGAAAGACACAGCTTACGGGAGTTCTGTAGCCTGAGTGTAGGAGACATTGCTTATCAGAGTTCTATAAACTGGGTGTAGGAGACGCAGCTTACAGAAGTTCTGTATCCTGGGGGTAGGGAAACGCAGTATACCTGAGTTCTGTAACCTGAGTGTAGAGAGAAGGAATTGACAGGAATTCTCTAGTCAGCATGTAGGAGACACAGCTTATGGAGTTCTGTAGCTTGGGAGTCGGCATCCACAGTATCCTGGGGTTCTGTAGCCTGAAATTAAGAGATGGAGCTTACAGGAGTTGTGCTGCTTGAAAGCAGACATTGGCAGTATAGCTGAGTTCAGTAGCCTTAGTGTAGAGAGAAGCAGTTGATGGGAGTTGCGCAGCCTGTGTATAGAAGACGCAGCTTACGGGAGTTCTGTCACCAGCGTGTGGAAAGACACAGGTTACAGGAGTACCGTCGCCTGAGTGTAGGAGACGTTGTTTATGGGAGTTCTATAAACTGGGTGTAGGAGACGCAGCTTACAGAAGTTCTGTATCCTGGGGGTAGGGAAACGCAGTATACCTGAGTTCTGTAACCTGAGTGTAGAGAGAAGGAATTGACAGGAATTCTCTAGTCAGCGTGTAGGAGACACAGCTTACGGGAGTTTTGTCGCATGGGAGTAGGCATACACAGTACACTGGGGTTCTGTAGCCTGAAATTAGGAGATTGAGCTTACAGGAGTTCTGCTGCTTGATAGCAGGCATTGGCAGTATAGCTGAGTTCAGTAGCCTGAGGTAGAGAGAAGCAGCTTATGGGAGCTCTGTAGCCTGAGTGTAGGAGACACATCGTACAGGAGTTCTGTAGCTTGGGATTAGGCATAGGCAGTATAAGGGGCTTCTGTAGCCTGAGGGTAGGAGATGTAGCTTCCAGGAGTTCTGTTGCTCGGCAGTAGACGTATGCAGTGCGTGAGGGTTCTGTAGCCTGAGTGTAGGAGACGCAACCTACCGGAGTCCTGTAGCTTGGAAGTAGGCCTACGCAGTATACTGGAGTTCTGTAGCCTGAATGTAGGAGCTGCAGCTTACAGGTTCTGCAACTTGATAGCAGGCTTTCACAGTATACCTGTGTTCTGTAGCCTGTGTGTAGAGAAAAGCAGTTTACGGGAGCTGTGCAGCCTGAGTATAGAAGACGCAGCTTACAGAAGTTCTGTAACCTGGATGTAGGGAAACGCAGTATACCCGAGTTCTGTACCCTGAGTGTAGAGAGAAGCAGTTGATGGGAGTTGTGCAGCCTGTGTATAGAAGACGCAGCTTACGGGAGTTCTGTCACCAGCGTGTAGAAAGACAGCTTACGGGAGTTCTGTAGCCTGAGTGTAGGAGACATTGCTTATCAGAGTTCTATAAACTGGGTGTAGGAGACGCAGCTTACAGAAGTTCTGTATCCTGGGGGTAGGGAAACGCAGTATACCTGAGTTCTGTACCCTGAGTGTAGAGAGAAGGAATTGACAGGAATTCTCTAGTCAGCATGTAGGAGACACAGCTTATGGAGTTCTGTAGCTTGGGAGTCGGCATCCACAGTATCCTGGGGTTCTGTAGCCTGAAATTAAGAGATGGAGCTTACAGGAGTTGTGCTGCTTGAAAGCAGACATTGGCAGTATAGCTGAGTTCAGTAGCCTGAGTGTAGAGAGAAGCAGTTGATGGGAGTTGCACAGCCTGTGTATAGAAGACGCAGCTTACGGGAGTTCTGTCACCAGCGTGTGGAAAGACACAGGTTACAGGAGTACCGTCGCCTGAGTGTAGGAGACGTTGTTTATGGGAGTTCTATAAACTGGGTGTAGGAGACGCAGCTTACAGGAAGTTCTTTAACCTGGGTGTAGGGAAAAGCAGTATACCTGAGTTCTGTAACCTGAGTGTAGAGAGAAGGAATTGACAGGAATTCTCTAGTCAGCGTGTAGGAGACACAGCTTACGGGAGTTTTGTCGCATGTGAGTAGGCATACACAGTACACTGGGGTTCTGTAGACTGAAATTTGGAGATTGAGCTTACAGGAGTTCTGCTGCTTGATAGCAGGCATTGGCAGTATAGCTGAGTTCAGTAGCCTGAGGTAGAGAGAAGCAGCTTATGGGAGCTCTGTAGCCTCAGTGTAGGAGACACATCGTACAGGAGTTCTGTAGCTTGGGATTAGGCATAGGCAGTATACAGGGCTTCTGTAGCCTGAGTGTAGGAGATGTAGCTTCCAGGAGTTCAGTTGCTCGGCAGTAGACGTATGCAGTGCGTGAGGGTTCTGTAGCCTGAGTGTAGGAGACGCAACCTACCGGAGTCCTGTAGCTTGGAAGTAGGCCTACGCAGTATACTGGAGTTCTGTAGCCTGAATGTAGGAGCTGCAGCTTACAGGTTCTGCAACTTGATAGCAGGCTTTCACAGTATACCTGTGTTCTGTAGCCTGTGTGTAGAGAAAAGCAGTTTACGGGAGCTGTGCAGCCTGAGTATAGAAGACGCAGCTTACAGAAGTTCTGTAACCTGGATGTAGGGAAACGCAGTATACCCGAGTTCTGTACCCTGAGTGTAGAGAGAAGCAGTTGATGGGAGTTGTGCAGCCTGTGTATAGAAGACGCAGCTTACGGGAGTTCTGTCACCAGCGTGTGGAAAGACACAGCTTACGGGAGTTCTGTAGCCTGAGTGTAGGAGACATTGCATGTCAGAGTTCTATAAACTGGGTGTAGGAGACGCAGCTTACAGAAGTTCTGTATCCTGGGGGTAGGGAAACGCAGTATACCTGAGTTCTGTAACCTGAGTGTAGAGAGAAGGAATTGACAGGAATTCTCTAGTCAGCATGTAGGAGACACAGCTTATGGAGTTCTATAGCTTGGGAGTCGGCATCCACAGTATCCTGGGGTTCTGTAGCCTGAAATTAAGAGATGGAGCTTACAGGAGTTGTGCTGCTTGAAAGCAGACATTGGCAGTATAGCTGAGTTCAGTAGCCTGAGTGTAGAGAGAAGTAGTTGATGGGAGTTGCGCAGCCTGTGTATAGAAGACGCAGCTTACGGGAGTTCTGTCACCAGCGTGTGGAAAGACACAGGTTACAGGAGTACCGTCGCCTGAGTGTAGGAGACGTTGTTTATGGGAGTTCTATAAACTGGGTGTAGGAGACGCAGCTTACAGGAAGTTCTTTAACCTGGGTGTAGGGAAAAGCAGTACACCTGAATTCTGTAACCTGCGTGCAGAGAGAAGCTTTTTTTGAGAATTCTGTCGTCAGCGTAAAGGAGACATTGCTTACGGGAATTTTGTTCATGGGAGTAGGTGTACGCAGTGTACTGGTGTTCTGTAGCCTGAATGTAAGAGATTCAGCTTACAGGAGTTCGGCCGCTTGAAAGCAGGCGTTCACAGTATGCCTGAGTTCTGTAGCCTGAGTGAAGAGAGAAAAGCAGTTTACGGGAGCTGTGCAGCCTGAGTATAGAAGACGCAGCTTACAGAAGTTCTGTAACCTGGATGTAGGGAAACGCAGTATACCCGAGTTCTGTACCCTGAGTGTAGAGAGAAGCAGTTGATGGGAGTTGTGCAGCCTGTGTATAGAAGACGCAGCTTACGGGAGTTCTGTCACCAGCGTGTGGAAAGACACAGCTTACGGGAGTTCTGTAGCCTGAGTGTAGGAGACATTGCTTATCAGAGTTCTATAAACTGGGTGTAGGAGACGCAGCTTACAGAAGTTCTGTATACTGGGGGTAGGGAAACGCAGTATACCTGAGTTCTGTAACCTGAGTGTAGAGAGAAGGAATTGACAGGAATTCTCTAGTCAGCATGTAGGAGACACAGCTTATGGAGTTCTGTAGCTTGGGAGTCGGCATCCACAGTATCCTGGGGTTCTGTAGCCTGAAATTAAGAGATGGAGCTTACAGGAGTTGTGCTGCTTGAAAGCAGACATTGGCAGTATAGCTGAGTTCAGTAGCCTTAGTGTAGAGAGAAGCAGTTGATGGGAGTTGCGCAGCCTGTGTATAGAAGACGCAGCTTACGGGAGTTCTGTCACCAGCGTGTGGAAAGACACAGGTTACAGGAGTACCGTCGCCTGAGTGTAGGAGACGTTGTTTATGGGAGTTCTATAAACTGGGTGTAGGAGACGCAGCTTACAGAAGTTCTGTATCCTGGGGGTAGGGAAACGCAGTATACCTGAGTTCTGTAACCTGAGTGTAGAGAGAAGGAATTGACAGGAATTCTCTAGTCAGCGTGTAGGAGACACAGCTTACGGGAGTTTTGTCGCATGGGAGTAGGCATACACAGTACACTGGGGTTCTGTAGCCTGAAATTAGGAGATTGAGCTTACAGGAGTTCTGCTGCTTGATAGCAGGCATTGGCAGTATAGCTGAGTTCAGTAGCCTGAGGTAGAGAGAAGCAGCTTATGGGAGCTCTGTAGCCTGAGTGTAGGAGACACATCGTACAGGAGTTCTGTAGCTTGGGATTAGGCATAGGCAGTATAAGGGGCTTCTGTAGCCTGAGGGTAGGAGATGTAGCTTCCAGGAGTTCTGTTGCTCGGCAGTAGACGTATGCAGTGCGTGAGGGTTCTGTAGCCTGAGTGTAGGAGACGCAACCTACCGGAGTCCTGTAGCTTGGAAGTAGGCCTACGCAGTATACTGGAGTTCTGTAGCCTGAATGTAGGAGCTGCAGCTTACAGGTTCTGCAACTTGATAGCAGGCTTTCACAGTATACCTGTGTTCTGTAGCCTGTGTGTAGAGAAAAGCAGTTTACGGGAGCTGTGCAGCCTGAGTATAGAAGACGCAGCTTACAGAAGTTCTGTAACCTGGATGTAGGGAAACGCAGTATACCCGAGTTCTGTACCCTGAGTGTAGAGAGAAGCAGTTGATGGGAGTTGTGCAGCCTGTGTATAGAAGACGCAGCTTACGGGAGTTCTGTCACCAGCGTGTGGAAAGACACAGCTTACGGGAGTTCTGTAGCCTGAGTGTAGGAGACATTGCTTATCAGAGTTCTATAAACTGGGTGTAGGAGACGCAGCTTACAGAAGTTCTGTATCCTGGGGGTAGGGAAACGCAGTATACCTGAGTTCTGTACCCTGAGTGTAGAGAGAAGGAATTGACAGGAATTCTCTAGTCAGCATGTAGGAGACACAGCTTATGGAGTTCTGTAGCTTGGGAGTCGGCATCCACAGTATCCTGGGGTTCTGTAGCCTGAAATTAAGAGATGGAGCTTACAGGAGTTGTGCTGCTTGAAAGCAGACATTGGCAGTATAGCTGAGTTCAGTAGCCTTAGTGTAGAGAGAAGCAGTTGATGGGAGTTGCGCAGCCTGTGTATAGAAGACGCAGCTTATGGGAGTTCTGTCACCAGCGTGTGGAAAGACACAGGTTACAGGAGTACCGTCGCCTGAGTGTAGGAGACGTTGTTTATGGGAGTTCTATAAACTGGGTGTAGGAGACGCAGCTTACAGGAAGTTCTTTAACCTGGGTGTAGGGAAAAGCAGTACACCTGAATTCTGTAACCTGCGTGCAGAGAGAAGCTTTTTTCGGGAATTCTGTCGTCAGCGTAGAGGAGACATTGCTTACGGGAATTTTGTTCATGGGAGTAGGTGTACGCAGTGTACTGGTGTTCTGTAGCCTGAATGTAAGAGATTCAGCTTACAGGAGTTCGGCCGCTTGATAGCAGGCGTTCACAGTGTGCCTGAGTTCTGTAGCCTGAGTGAAGAGAGAAAAGCAGTTTACGGGAGCTGTGCAGCCTGAGTATAGAAGACGCAGCTTACAGAAGTTCTGTAACCTGGATGTAGGGAAACGCAGTATACCCGAGTTCTATACCCTGAGTGTAGAGAGAAGCAGTTGATGGGAGTTGTGCAGCCTGTGTATAGAAGACGCAGCTTACGGGAGTTCTGTCACCAGCGTGTGGAAAGACACAGCTTACGGGAGTTCTGTAGCCTGAGTGTAGGAGACATTGCTTGTCAGAGTTCTATAAACTGGGTGTAGGAGACGCAGCTTACAGAAGTTCTGTATCCTGGGGGTAGGGAAACGCAGTATACCTGAGTTCTGTAACCTGAGTGTAGAGAGAAGGAATTGACAGGAATTCTCTAGTCAGCGTGTAGGAGACACAGCTTACGGGAGTTTTGTCGCATGGGAGTAGGCATACACAGTACACTGGGGTTCTGTAGCCTGAAATTAGGAGATTGAGCTTACAGGAGTTCTGCTGCTTGATAGCAGGCATTGGCAGTATAGCTGAGTTCAGTAGCCTGAGGTAGAGAGAAGCAGCTTATGGGAGCTCTGTAGCCTGAGTGTAGGAGACACATCGTACAGGAGTTCTGTAGCTTGGGATTAGGCATAGGCAGTATAAGGGGCTTCTGTAGCCTGAGTGTAGGAGATGTAGCTTCCAGGAGTTCTGTTGCTCGGCAGTAGACGTATGCAGTGCGTGAGGGTTCTGTAGCCTGAGTGTAGGAGACGCAACCTACCGGAGTCCTGTAGCTTGGAAGTAGGCCTACGCAGTATACTGGAGTTCTGTAGCCTGAATGTAGGAGCTGCAGCTTACAGGTTCTGCAACTTGATAGCAGGCTTTCACAGTATACCTGTGTTCTGTAGCCTGTGTGTAGAGAAAAGCAGTTTACGGGAGCTGTGCAGCCTGAGTATAGAAGACGCAGCTTACAGAAGTTCTGTAACCTGGATGTAGGGAAACGCAGTATACCCGAGTTCTGTACCCTGAGTGTAGAGAGAAGCAGTTGATGGGAGTTGTGCAGCCTGTGTATAGAAGACGCAGCTTACGGGAGTTCTGTCACCAGCGTGTGGAAAGACACAGCTTACGGGAGTTCTGTAGCCTGAGTGTAGGAGACATTGCTTATCAGAGTTCTATAAACTGGGTGTAGGAGACGCAGCTTACAGAAGTTCTGTATCCTGGGGGTAGGGAAACGCAGTATACCTGAGTTCTGTAACCTGAGTGTAGAGAGAAGGAATTGACAGGAATTCTCTAGTCAGCATGTAGGAGACACAGCTTATGGAGTTCTGTAGCTTGGGAGTCGGCATCCACAGTATCCTGGGGTTCTGTAGCCTGAAATTAAGAGATGGAGCTTACAGGAGTTGTGCTGCTTGAAAGCAGACATTGGCAGTATAGCTGAGTTCAGTAGCCTGAGTGTAGAGAGAAGCAGTTGATGGGAGTTGCGCAGCCTGTGTATAGAAGACGCAGCTTATGGGAGTTCTGTCACCAGCGTGTGGAAAGACACAGGTTACAGGAGTACCGTCGCCTGAGTGTAGGAGACGTTGTTTATGGGAGTTCTATAAACTGGGTGTAGGAGACGCAGCTTACAGGAAGTTCTTTAACCTGGGTGTAGGGAAAAGCAGTACACCTGAATTCTGTAACCTGCGTGCAGAGAGAAGCTTTTTTCGGGAATTCTGTCGTCAGCGTAGAGGAGACATTGCTTACGGGAATTTTGTTCATGGGAGTAGGTGTACGCAGTGTACTGGTGTTCTGTAGCCTGAATGTAAGAGATTCAGCTTACAGGAGTTCGGCCGCTTGATAGCAGGCGTTCACAGTGTGCCTGAGTTCTGTAGCCTGAGTGAAGAGAGAAAAGCAGTTTACGGGAGCTGTGCAGCCTGAGTATAGAAGACGCAGCTTACAGAAGTTCTGTAACCTGGATGTAGGGAAACGCAGTATACCCGAGTTCTATACCCTGAGTGTAGAGAGAAGCAGTTGATGGGAGTTGTGCAGCCTGTGTATAGAAGACGCAGCTTACGGGAGTTCTGTCACCAGCGTGTGGAAAGACACAGCTTACGGGAGTTCTGTAGCCTGAGTGTAGGAGACATTGCTTGTCAGAGTTCTATAAACTGGGTGTAGGAGACGCAGCTTACAGAAGTTCTGTATCCTGGGGGTAGGGAAACGCAGTATACCTGAGTTCTGTAACCTGAGTGTAGAGAGAAGGAATTGACAGGAATTCTCTAGTCAGCGTGTAGGAGACACAGCTTACGGGAGTTTTGTCGCATGGGAGTAGGCATACACAGTACACTGGGGTTCTGTAGCCTGAAATTAGGAGATTGAGCTTACAGGAGTTCTGCTGCTTGATAGCAGGCATTGGCAGTATAGCTGAGTTCAGTAGCCTGAGGTAGAGAGAAGCAGCTTATGGGAGCTCTGTAGCCTGAGTGTAGGAGACACATCGTACAGGAGTTCTGTAGCTTGGGATTAGGCATAGGCAGTATACAGGGCTTCTGTAGCCTGAGTGTAGGAGATGTAGCTTCCAGGAGTTCTGTTGCTCGGCAGTAGACGTATGCAGTGCGTGAGGGTTCTGTAGCCTGAGTGTAGGAGACGCAACCTACCGGAGTCCTGTAGCTTGGAAGTAGGCCTACGCAGTATACTGGAGTTCTGTAGCCTGAATGTAGGAGCTGCAGCTTACAGGTTCTGCAACTTGATAGCAGGCTTTCACAGTATACCTGTGTTCTGTAGCCTGTGTGTAGGGAAAAGCAGTTTACGGGAGCTGTGCAGCCTGAGTATAGAAGACGCAGCTTACAGAAGTTCTGTAACCTGGATGTAGGGAAACGCAGTATACCCGAGTTCTGTACCCTGAGTGTAGAGAGAAGCAGTTGATGGGAGTTGTGCAGCCTGTGTATAGAAGACGCAGCTTACGGGAGTTCTGTCACCAGCGTGTAGAAAGACACAGCTTACGGGAGTTCTGTAGCCTGAGTGTAGGAGACATTGCTTATCAGAGTTCTATAAACTGGGTGTAGGAGACGCAGCTTACAGAAGTTCTGTATCCTGGGGGTAGGGAAACGCAGTATACCTGAGTTCTGTACCCTGAGTGTAGAGAGAAGGAATTGACAGGAATTCTCTAGTCAGCATGTAGGAGACACAGCTTATGGAGTTCTGTAGCTTGGGAGTCGGCATCCACAGTATCCTGGGGTTCTGTAGCCTGAAATTAAGAGATGGAGCTTACAGGAGTTGTGCTGCTTGAAAGCAGACATTGGCAGTATAGCTGAGTTCAGTAGCCTGAGTGTAGAGAGAAGCAGTTGATGGGAGTTGCACAGCCTGTGTATAGAAGACGCAGCTTACGGGAGTTCTGTCACCAGCGTGTGGAAAGACACAGGTTACAGGAGTACCGTCGCCTGAGTGTAGGAGACGTTGTTTATGGGAGTTCTATAAACTGGGTGTAGGAGACGCAGCTTACAGGAAGTTCTTTAACCTGGGTGTAGGGAAAAGCAGTATACCTGAGTTCTGTAACCTGAGTGTAGAGAGAAGGAATTGACAGGAATTCTCTAGTCAGCGTGTAGGAGACACAGCTTACGGGAGTTTTGTCGCATGTGAGTAGGCATACACAGTACACTGGGGTTCTGTAGACTGAAATTTGGAGATTGAGCTTACAGGAGTTCTGCTGCTTGATAGCAGGCATTGGCAGTATAGCTGAGTTCAGTAGCCTGAGGTAGAGAGAAGCAGCTTATGGGAGCTCTGTAGCCTGAGTGTAGGAGACACATCGTACAGGAGTTCTGTAGCTTGGGATTAGGCATAGGCAGTATACAGGGCTTCTGTAGCCTGAGTGTAGGAGATGTAGCTTCCAGGAGTTCAGTTGCTCGGCAGTAGACGTATGCAGTGCGTGAGGGTTCTGTAGCCTGAGTGTAGGAGACGCAACCTACCGGAGTCCTGTAGCTTGGAAGTAGGCCTACGCAGTATACTGGAGTTCTGTAGCCTGAATGTAGGAGCTGCAGCTTACAGGTTCTGCAACTTGATAGCAGGCTTTCACAGTATACCTGTGTTCTGTAGCCTGTGTGTAGAGAAAAGCAGTTTACGGGAGCTGTGCAGCCTGAGTATAGAAGACGCAGCTTACAGAAGTTCTGTAACCTGGATGTAGGGAAACGCAGTATACCCGAGTTCTGTACCCTGAGTGTAGAGAGAAGCAGTTGATGGGAGTTGTGCAGCCTGTGTATAGAAGACGCAGCTTACGGGAGTTCTGTCACCAGCGTGTGGAAAGACACAGCTTACGGGAGTTCTGTAGCCTGAGTGTAGGAGACATTGCATGTCAGAGTTCTATAAACTGGGTGTAGGAGACGCAGCTTACAGAAGTTCTGTATCCTGGGGGTAGGGAAACGCAGTATACCTGAGTTCTGTAACCTGAGTGTAGAGAGAAGGAATTGACAGGAATTCTCTAGTCAGCATGTAGGAGACACAGCTTATGGAGTTCTATAGCTTGGGAGTCGGCATCCACAGTATCCTGGGGTTCTGTAGCCTGAAATTAAGAGATGGAGCTTACAGGAGTTGTGCTGCTTGAAAGCAGACATTGGCAGTATAGCTGAGTTCAGTAGCCTGAGTGTAGAGAGAAGTAGTTGATGGGAGTTGCGCAGCCTGTGTATAGAAGACGCAGCTTACGGGAGTTCTGTCACCAGCGTGTGGAAAGACACAGGTTACAGGAGTACCGTCGCCTGAGTGTAGGAGACGTTGTTTATGGGAGTTCTATAAACTGGGTGTAGGAGACGCAGCTTACAGGAAGTTCTTTAACCTGGGTGTAGGGAAAAGCAGTACACCTGAATTCTGTAACCTGCGTGCAGAGAGAAGCTTTTTTTGAGAATTCTGTCGTCAGCGTAAAGGAGACATTGCTTACGGGAATTTTGTTCATGGGAGTAGGTGTACGCAGTGTACTGGTGTTCTGTAGCCTGAATGTAAGAGATTCAGCTTACAGGAGTTCGGCCGCTTGAAAGCAGGCGTTCACAGTATGCCTGAGTTCTGTAGCCTGAGTGAAGAGAGAAAAGCAGTTTACGGGAGCTGTGCAGCCTGAGTATAGAAGACGCAGCTTACAGAAGTTCTGTAACCTGGATGTAGGGAAACGCAGTATACCCGAGTTCTGTACCCTGAGTGTAGAGAGAAGCAGTTGATGGGAGTTGTGCAGCCTGTGTATAGAAGACGCAGCTTACGGGAGTTCTGTCACCAGCGTGTGGAAAGACACAGCTTACGGGAGTTCTGTAGCCTGAGTGTAGGAGACATTGCTTATCAGAGTTCTATAAACTGGGTGTAGGAGACGCAGCTTACAGAAGTTCTGTATCCTGGGGGTAGGGAAACGCAGTATACCTGAGTTCTGTAACCTGAGTGTAGAGAGAAGGAATTGACAGGAATTCTCTAGTCAGCATGTAGGAGACACAGCTTATGGAGTTCTGTAGCTTGGGAGTCGGCATCCACAGTATCCTGGGGTTCTGTAGCCTGAAATTAAGAGATGGAGCTTACAGGAGTTGTGCTGCTTGAAAGCAGACATTGGCAGTATAGCTGAGTTCAGTAGCCTTAGTGTAGAGAGAAGCAGTTGATGGGAGTTGCGCAGCCTGTGTATAGAAGACGCAGCTTACGGGAGTTCTGTCACCAGCGTGTGGAAAGACACAGGTTACAGGAGTACCGTCGCCTGAGTGTAGGAGACGTTGTTTATGGGAGTTCTATAAACTGGGTGTAGGAGACGCAGCTTACAGAAGTTCTGTATCCTGGGGGTAGGGAAACGCAGTATACCTGAGTTCTGTAACCTGAGTGTAGAGAGAAGGAATTGACAGGAATTCTCTAGTCAGCGTGTAGGAGACACAGCTTACGGGAGTTTTGTCGCATGGGAGTAGGCATACACAGTACACTGGGGTTCTGTAGCCTGAAATTAGGAGATTGAGCTTACAGGAGTTCTGCTGCTTGATAGCAGGCATTGGCAGTATAGCTGAGTTCAGTAGCCTGAGGTAGAGAGAAGCAGCTTATGGGAGCTCTGTAGCCTGAGTGTAGGAGACACATCGTACAGGAGTTCTGTAGCTTGGGATTAGGCATAGGCAGTATAAGGGGCTTCTGTAGCCTGAGGGTAGGAGATGTAGCTTCCAGGAGTTCTGTTGCTCGGCAGTAGACGTATGCAGTGCGTGAGGGTTCTGTAGCCTGAGTGTAGGAGACGCAACCTACCGGAGTCCTGTAGCTTGGAAGTAGGCCTACGCAGTATACTGGAGTTCTGTAGCCTGAATGTAGGAGCTGCAGCTTACAGGTTCTGCAACTTGATAGCAGGCTTTCACAGTATACCTGTGTTCTGTAGCCTGTGTGTAGAGAAAAGCAGTTTACGGGAGCTGTGCAGCCTGAGTATAGAAGACGCAGCTTACAGAAGTTCTGTAACCTGGATGTAGGGAAACGCAGTATACCCGAGTTCTGTACCCTGAGTGTAGAGAGAAGCAGTTGATGGGAGTTGTGCAGCCTGTGTATAGAAGACGCAGCTTACGGGAGTTCTGTCACCAGCGTGTAGAAAGACAGCTTACGGGAGTTCTGTAGCCTGAGTGTAGGAGACATTGCTTATCAGAGTTCTATAAACTGGGTGTAGGAGACGCAGCTTACAGAAGTTCTGTATCCTGGGGGTAGGGAAACGCAGTATACCTGAGTTCTGTACCCTGAGTGTAGAGAGAAGGAATTGACAGGAATTCTCTAGTCAGCATGTAGGAGACACAGCTTATGGAGTTCTGTAGCTTGGGAGTCGGCATCCACAGTATCCTGGGGTTCTGTAGCCTGAAATTAAGAGATGGAGCTTACAGGAGTTGTGCTGCTTGAAAGCAGACATTGGCAGTATAGCTGAGTTCAGTAGCCTGAGTGTAGAGAGAAGCAGTTGATGGGAGTTGCACAGCCTGTGTATAGAAGACGCAGCTTACGGGAGTTCTGTCACCAGCGTGTGGAAAGACACAGGTTACAGGAGTACCGTCGCCTGAGTGTAGGAGACGTTGTTTATGGGAGTTCTATAAACTGGGTGTAGGAGACGCAGCTTACAGGAAGTTCTTTAACCTGGGTGTAGGGAAAAGCAGTATACCTGAGTTCTGTAACCTGAGTGTAGAGAGAAGGAATTGACAGGAATTCTCTAGTCAGCGTGTAGGAGACACAGCTTACGGGAGTTTTGTCGCATGTGAGTAGGCATACACAGTACACTGGGGTTCTGTAGACTGAAATTTGGAGATTGAGCTTACAGGAGTTCTGCTGCTTGATAGCAGGCATTGGCAGTATAGCTGAGTTCAGTAGCCTGAGGTAGAGAGAAGCAGCTTATGGGAGCTCTGTAGCCTCAGTGTAGGAGACACATCGTACAGGAGTTCTGTAGCTTGGGATTAGGCATAGGCAGTATACAGGGCTTCTGTAGCCTGAGTGTAGGAGATGTAGCTTCCAGGAGTTCAGTTGCTCGGCAGTAGACGTATGCAGTGCGTGAGGGTTCTGTAGCCTGAGTGTAGGAGACGCAACCTACCGGAGTCCTGTAGCTTGGAAGTAGGCCTACGCAGTATACTGGAGTTCTGTAGCCTGAATGTAGGAGCTGCAGCTTACAGGTTCTGCAACTTGATAGCAGGCTTTCACAGTATACCTGTGTTCTGTAGCCTGTGTGTAGAGAAAAGCAGTTTACGGGAGCTGTGCAGCCTGAGTATAGAAGACGCAGCTTACAGAAGTTCTGTAACCTGGATGTAGGGAAACGCAGTATACCCGAGTTCTGTACCCTGAGTGTAGAGAGAAGCAGTTGATGGGAGTTGTGCAGCCTGTGTATAGAAGACGCAGCTTACGGGAGTTCTGTCACCAGCGTGTGGAAAGACACAGCTTACGGGAGTTCTGTAGCCTGAGTGTAGGAGACATTGCATGTCAGAGTTCTATAAACTGGGTGTAGGAGACGCAGCTTACAGAAGTTCTGTATCCTGGGGGTAGGGAAACGCAGTATACCTGAGTTCTGTAACCTGAGTGTAGAGAGAAGGAATTGACAGGAATTCTCTAGTCAGCATGTAGGAGACACAGCTTATGGAGTTCTATAGCTTGGGAGTCGGCATCCACAGTATCCTGGGGTTCTGTAGCCTGAAATTAAGAGATGGAGCTTACAGGAGTTGTGCTGCTTGAAAGCAGACATTGGCAGTATAGCTGAGTTCAGTAGCCTGAGTGTAGAGAGAAGTAGTTGATGGGAGTTGCGCAGCCTGTGTATAGAAGACGCAGCTTACGGGAGTTCTGTCACCAGCGTGTGGAAAGACACAGGTTACAGGAGTACCGTCGCCTGAGTGTAGGAGACGTTGTTTATGGGAGTTCTATAAACTGGGTGTAGGAGACGCAGCTTACAGGAAGTTCTTTAACCTGGGTGTAGGGAAAAGCAGTACACCTGAATTCTGTAACCTGCGTGCAGAGAGAAGCTTTTTTTGAGAATTCTGTCGTCAGCGTAAAGGAGACATTGCTTACGGGAATTTTGTTCATGGGAGTAGGTGTACGCAGTGTACTGGTGTTCTGTAGCCTGAATGTAAGAGATTCAGCTTACAGGAGTTCGGCCGCTTGAAAGCAGGCGTTCACAGTATGCCTGAGTTCTGTAGCCTGAGTGAAGAGAGAAAAGCAGTTTACGGGAGCTGTGCAGCCTGAGTATAGAAGACGCAGCTTACAGAAGTTCTGTAACCTGGATGTAGGGAAACGCAGTATACCCGAGTTCTGTACCCTGAGTGTAGAGAGAAGCAGTTGATGGGAGTTGTGCAGCCTGTGTATAGAAGACGCAGCTTACGGGAGTTCTGTCACCAGCGTGTGGAAAGACACAGCTTACGGGAGTTCTGTAGCCTGAGTGTAGGAGACATTGCTTATCAGAGTTCTATAAACTGGGTGTAGGAGACGCAGCTTACAGAAGTTCTGTATACTGGGGGTAGGGAAACGCAGTATACCTGAGTTCTGTAACCTGAGTGTAGAGAGAAGGAATTGACAGGAATTCTCTAGTCAGCATGTAGGAGACACAGCTTATGGAGTTCTGTAGCTTGGGAGTCGGCATCCACAGTATCCTGGGGTTCTGTAGCCTGAAATTAAGAGATGGAGCTTACAGGAGTTGTGCTGCTTGAAAGCAGACATTGGCAGTATAGCTGAGTTCAGTAGCCTTAGTGTAGAGAGAAGCAGTTGATGGGAGTTGCGCAGCCTGTGTATAGAAGACGCAGCTTACGGGAGTTCTGTCACCAGCGTGTGGAAAGACACAGGTTACAGGAGTACCGTCGCCTGAGTGTAGGAGACGTTGTTTATGGGAGTTCTATAAACTGGGTGTAGGAGACGCAGCTTACAGAAGTTCTGTATCCTGGGGGTAGGGAAACGCAGTATACCTGAGTTCTGTAACCTGAGTGTAGAGAGAAGGAATTGACAGGAATTCTCTAGTCAGCGTGTAGGAGACACAGCTTACGGGAGTTTTGTCGCATGGGAGTAGGCATACACAGTACACTGGGGTTCTGTAGCCTGAAATTAGGAGATTGAGCTTACAGGAGTTCTGCTGCTTGATAGCAGGCATTGGCAGTATAGCTGAGTTCAGTAGCCTGAGGTAGAGAGAAGCAGCTTATGGGAGCTCTGTAGCCTGAGTGTAGGAGACACATCGTACAGGAGTTCTGTAGCTTGGGATTAGGCATAGGCAGTATAAGGGGCTTCTGTAGCCTGAGGGTAGGAGATGTAGCTTCCAGGAGTTCTGTTGCTCGGCAGTAGACGTATGCAGTGCGTGAGGGTTCTGTAGCCTGAGTGTAGGAGACGCAACCTACCGGAGTCCTGTAGCTTGGAAGTAGGCCTACGCAGTATACTGGAGTTCTGTAGCCTGAATGTAGGAGCTGCAGCTTACAGGTTCTGCAACTTGATAGCAGGCTTTCACAGTATACCTGTGTTCTGTAGCCTGTGTGTAGAGAAAAGCAGTTTACGGGAGCTGTGCAGCCTGAGTATAGAAGACGCAGCTTACAGAAGTTCTGTAACCTGGATGTAGGGAAACGCAGTATACCCGAGTTCTGTACCCTGAGTGTAGAGAGAAGCAGTTGATGGGAGTTGTGCAGCCTGTGTATAGAAGACGCAGCTTACGGGAGTTCTGTCACCAGCGTGTGGAAAGACACAGCTTACGGGAGTTCTGTAGCCTGAGTGTAGGAGACATTGCTTATCAGAGTTCTATAAACTGGGTGTAGGAGACGCAGCTTACAGAAGTTCTGTATCCTGGGGGTAGGGAAACGCAGTATACCTGAGTTCTGTACCCTGAGTGTAGAGAGAAGGAATTGACAGGAATTCTCTAGTCAGCATGTAGGAGACACAGCTTATGGAGTTCTGTAGCTTGGGAGTCGGCATCCACAGTATCCTGGGGTTCTGTAGCCTGAAATTAAGAGATGGAGCTTACAGGAGTTGTGCTGCTTGAAAGCAGACATTGGCAGTATAGCTGAGTTCAGTAGCCTTAGTGTAGAGAGAAGCAGTTGATGGGAGTTGCGCAGCCTGTGTATAGAAGACGCAGCTTATGGGAGTTCTGTCACCAGCGTGTGGAAAGACACAGGTTACAGGAGTACCGTCGCCTGAGTGTAGGAGACGTTGTTTATGGGAGTTCTATAAACTGGGTGTAGGAGACGCAGCTTACAGGAAGTTCTTTAACCTGGGTGTAGGGAAAAGCAGTACACCTGAATTCTGTAACCTGCGTGCAGAGAGAAGCTTTTTTCGGGAATTCTGTCGTCAGCGTAGAGGAGACATTGCTTACGGGAATTTTGTTCATGGGAGTAGGTGTACGCAGTGTACTGGTGTTCTGTAGCCTGAATGTAAGAGATTCAGCTTACAGGAGTTCGGCCGCTTGATAGCAGGCGTTCACAGTGTGCCTGAGTTCTGTAGCCTGAGTGAAGAGAGAAAAGCAGTTTACGGGAGCTGTGCAGCCTGAGTATAGAAGACGCAGCTTACAGAAGTTCTGTAACCTGGATGTAGGGAAACGCAGTATACCCGAGTTCTATACCCTGAGTGTAGAGAGAAGCAGTTGATGGGAGTTGTGCAGCCTGTGTATAGAAGACGCAGCTTACGGGAGTTCTGTCACCAGCGTGTGGAAAGACACAGCTTACGGGAGTTCTGTAGCCTGAGTGTAGGAGACATTGCTTGTCAGAGTTCTATAAACTGGGTGTAGGAGACGCAGCTTACAGAAGTTCTGTATCCTGGGGGTAGGGAAACGCAGTATACCTGAGTTCTGTAACCTGAGTGTAGAGAGAAGGAATTGACAGGAATTCTCTAGTCAGCGTGTAGGAGACACAGCTTACGGGAGTTTTGTCGCATGGGAGTAGGCATACACAGTACACTGGGGTTCTGTAGCCTGAAATTAGGAGATTGAGCTTACAGGAGTTCTGCTGCTTGATAGCAGGCATTGGCAGTATAGCTGAGTTCAGTAGCCTGAGGTAGAGAGAAGCAGCTTATGGGAGCTCTGTAGCCTGAGTGTAGGAGACACATCGTACAGGAGTTCTGTAGCTTGGGATTAGGCATAGGCAGTATAAGGGGCTTCTGTAGCCTGAGTGTAGGAGATGTAGCTTCCAGGAGTTCTGTTGCTCGGCAGTAGACGTATGCAGTGCGTGAGGGTTCTGTAGCCTGAGTGTAGGAGACGCAACCTACCGGAGTCCTGTAGCTTGGAAGTAGGCCTACGCAGTATACTGGAGTTCTGTAGCCTGAATGTAGGAGCTGCAGCTTACAGGTTCTGCAACTTGATAGCAGGCTTTCACAGTATACCTGTGTTCTGTAGCCTGTGTGTAGAGAAAAGCAGTTTACGGGAGCTGTGCAGCCTGAGTATAGAAGACGCAGCTTACAGAAGTTCTGTAACCTGGATGTAGGGAAACGCAGTATACCCGAGTTCTGTACCCTGAGTGTAGAGAGAAGCAGTTGATGGGAGTTGTGCAGCCTGTGTATAGAAGACGCAGCTTACGGGAGTTCTGTCACCAGCGTGTGGAAAGACACAGCTTACGGGAGTTCTGTAGCCTGAGTGTAGGAGACATTGCTTATCAGAGTTCTATAAACTGGGTGTAGGAGACGCAGCTTACAGAAGTTCTGTATCCTGGGGGTAGGGAAACGCAGTATACCTGAGTTCTGTAACCTGAGTGTAGAGAGAAGGAATTGACAGGAATTCTCTAGTCAGCATGTAGGAGACACAGCTTATGGAGTTCTGTAGCTTGGGAGTCGGCATCCACAGTATCCTGGGGTTCTGTAGCCTGAAATTAAGAGATGGAGCTTACAGGAGTTGTGCTGCTTGAAAGCAGACATTGGCAGTATAGCTGAGTTCAGTAGCCTGAGTGTAGAGAGAAGCAGTTGATGGGAGTTGCGCAGCCTGTGTATAGAAGACGCAGCTTATGGGAGTTCTGTCACCAGCGTGTGGAAAGACACAGGTTACAGGAGTACCGTCGCCTGAGTGTAGGAGACGTTGTTTATGGGAGTTCTATAAACTGGGTGTAGGAGACGCAGCTTACAGGAAGTTCTTTAACCTGGGTGTAGGGAAAAGCAGTACACCTGAATTCTGTAACCTGCGTGCAGAGAGAAGCTTTTTTCGGGAATTCTGTCGTCAGCGTAGAGGAGACATTGCTTACGGGAATTTTGTTCATGGGAGTAGGTGTACGCAGTGTACTGGTGTTCTGTAGCCTGAATGTAAGAGATTCAGCTTACAGGAGTTCGGCCGCTTGATAGCAGGCGTTCACAGTGTGCCTGAGTTCTGTAGCCTGAGTGAAGAGAGAAAAGCAGTTTACGGGAGCTGTGCAGCCTGAGTATAGAAGACGCAGCTTACAGAAGTTCTGTAACCTGGATGTAGGGAAACGCAGTATACCCGAGTTCTATACCCTGAGTGTAGAGAGAAGCAGTTGATGGGAGTTGTGCAGCCTGTGTATAGAAGACGCAGCTTACGGGAGTTCTGTCACCAGCGTGTGGAAAGACACAGCTTACGGGAGTTCTGTAGCCTGAGTGTAGGAGACATTGCTTGTCAGAGTTCTATAAACTGGGTGTAGGAGACGCAGCTTACAGAAGTTCTGTATCCTGGGGGTAGGGAAACGCAGTATACCTGAGTTCTGTAACCTGAGTGTAGAGAGAAGGAATTGACAGGAATTCTCTAGTCAGCGTGTAGGAGACACAGCTTACGGGAGTTTTGTCGCATGGGAGTAGGCATACACAGTACACTGGGGTTCTGTAGCCTGAAATTAGGAGATTGAGCTTACAGGAGTTCTGCTGCTTGATAGCAGGCATTGGCAGTATAGCTGAGTTCAGTAGCCTGAGGTAGAGAGAAGCAGCTTATGGGAGCTCTGTAGCCTGAGTGTAGGAGACACATCGTACAGGAGTTCTGTAGCTTGGGATTAGGCATAGGCAGTATACAGGGCTTCTGTAGCCTGAGTGTAGGAGATGTAGCTTCCAGGAGTTCTGTTGCTCGGCAGTAGACGTATGCAGTGCGTGAGGGTTCTGTAGCCTGAGTGTAGGAGACGCAACCTACCGGAGTCCTGTAGCTTGGAAGTAGGCCTACGCAGTATACTGGAGTTCTGTAGCCTGAATGTAGGAGCTGCAGCTTACAGGTTCTGCAACTTGATAGCAGGCTTTCACAGTATACCTGTGTTCTGTAGCCTGTGTGTAGAGAAAAGCAGTTTACGGGAGCTGTGCAGCCTGAGTATAGAAGACGCAGCTTACAGAAGTTCTGTAACCTGGATGTAGGGAAACGCAGTATACCCGAGTTCTGTACCCTGAGTGTAGAGAGAAGCAGTTGATGGGAGTTGTGCAGCCTGTGTATAGAAGACGCAGCTTACGGGAGTTCTGTCACCAGCGTGTGGAAAGACACAGCTTACGGGAGTTCTGTAGCCTGAGTGTAGGAGACATTGCTTATCAGAGTTCTATAAACTGGGTGTAGGAGACGCAGCTTACAGAAGTTCTGTATCCTGGGGGTAGGGAAACGCAGTATACCTGAGTTCTGTAACCTGAGTGTAGAGAGAAGGAATTGACAGGAATTCTCTAGTCAGCATGTAGGAGACACAGCTTATGGAGTTCTGTAGCTTGGGAGTCGGCATCCACAGTATCCTGGGGTTCTGTAGCCTGAAATTAAGAGATGGAGCTTACAGGAGTTGTGCTGCTTGAAAGCAGACATTGGCAGTATAGCTGAGTTCAGTAGCCTGAGTGTAGAGAGAAGCAGTTGATGGGAGTTGCACAGCCTGTGTATAGAAGACGCAGCTTACGGGAGTTCTGTCACCAGCGTGTGGAAAGACACAGGTTACAGGAGTACCGTCGCCTGAGTGTAGGAGACGTTGTTTATGGGAGTTCTATAAACTGGGTGTAGGAGACGCAGCTTACAGGAAGTTCTTTAACCTGGGTGTAGGGAAAAGCAGTACACCTGAATTCTGTAACCTGCGTGCAGAGAGAAGCTTTTTTCGGGAAAACTGTCGTCAGCGTAGAGGAGACATTGCTTACGGGAATTTTGTTCATGGGAGTAGGTGTACGCAGTGTACTGGTGTTCTGTAGCCTGAATGTAAGAGATTCAGCTTACAGGAGTTCGGCCGCTTGATAGCAGGCGTTCACAGTGTGCCTGAGTTCTGTAGCCTGAGTGAAGAGAGAAAAGCAGTTTACGGGAGCTGTGCAGCCTGAGTATAGAAGACGCAGCTTACAGAAGTTCTGTAACCTGGATGTAGGGAAACGCAGTATACCCGAGTTCTGTACCCTGAGTGTAGAGAGAAGCAGTTGATGGGAGTTGTGCAGCCTGTGTATAGAAGACGCAGCTTACGGGAGTTCTGTCACCAGCGTGTGGAAAGACACAGCTTACGGGAGTTCTGTAGCCTGAGTGTAGGAGACATTGCTTATCAGAGTTCTATAAACTGGGTGTAGGAGACGCAGCTTACAGAAGTTCTGTATCCTGGGGGTAGGGAAACGCAGTATACCTGAGTTCTGTAACCTGAGTGTAGAGAGAAGGAATTGACAGGAATTCTCTAGTCAGCATGTAGGAGACACAGCTTATGGAGTTCTGTAGCTTGGGAGTCGGCATCCACAGTATCCTGGGGTTCTGTAGCCTGAAATTAAGAGATGGAGCTTACAGGAGTTGTGCTGCTTGAAAGCAGACATTGGCAGTATAGCTGAGTTCAGTAGCCTGAGTGTAGAGAGAAGCAGTTGATGGGAGTTGCGCAGCCTGTGTATAGAAGACGCAGCTTATGGGAGTTCTGTCACCAGCGTGTGGAAAGACACAGGTTACAGGAGTACCGTCGCCTGAGTGTAGGAGACGTTGTTTATGGGAGTTCTATAAACTGGGTGTAGGAGACGCAGCTTACAGGAAGTTCTTTAACCTGGGTGTAGGGAAAAGCAGTACACCTGAATTCTGTAACCTGCGTGCAGAGAGAAGCTTTTTTCGGGAATTCTGTCGTCAGCGTAGAGGAGACATTGCTTACGGGAATTTTGTTCATGGGAGTAGGTGTACGCAGTGTACTGGTGTTCTGTAGCCTGAATGTAAGAGATTCAGCTTACAGGAGTTCGGCCGCTTGATAGCAGGCGTTCACAGTGTGCCTGAGTTCTGTAGCCTGAGTGAAGAGAGAAAAGCAGTTTACGGGAGCTGTGCAGCCTGAGTATAGAAGACGCAGCTTACAGAAGTTCTGTAACCTGGATGTAGGGAAACGCAGTATACCCGAGTTCTATACCCTGAGTGTAGAGAGAAGCAGTTGATGGGAGTTGTGCAGCCTGTGTATAGAAGACGCAGCTTACGGGAGTTCTGTCACCAGCGTGTGGAAAGACACAGCTTACGGGAGTTCTGTAGCCTGAGTGTAGGAGACATTGCTTGTCAGAGTTCTATAAACTGGGTGTAGGAGACGCAGCTTACAGAAGTTCTGTATCCTGGGGGTAGGGAAACGCAGTATACCTGAGTTCTGTAACCTGAGTGTAGAGAGAAGGAATTGACAGGAATTCTCTAGTCAGCGTGTAGGAGACACAGCTTACGGGAGTTTTGTCGCATGGGAGTAGGCATACACAGTACACTGGGGTTCTGTAGCCTGAAATTAGGAGATTGAGCTTACAGGAGTTCTGCTGCTTGATAGCAGGCATTGGCAGTATAGCTGAGTTCAGTAGCCTGAGGTAGAGAGAAGCAGCTTATGGGAGCTCTGTAGCCTGAGTGTAGGAGACACATTGTACAGGAGTTCTGTAGCTTGGGATTAGGCATAGGCAGTATACAGGGCTTCTGTAGCCTGAGTGTAGGAGATGTAGCTTCCAGGAGTTCTGTTGCTCGGCAGTAGACGTATGCAGTGCGTGAGGGTTCTGTAGCCTGAGTGTAGGAGACGCAACCTACCGGAGTCCTGTAGCTTGGAAGTAGGCCTACGCAGTATACTGGAGTTCTGTAGCCTGAATGTAGGAGCTGCAGCTTACAGGTTCTGCAACTTGATAGCAGGCTTTCACAGTATACCTGTGTTCTGTAGCCTGTGTGTAGAGAAAAGCAGTTTACGGGAGCTGTGCAGCCTGAGTATAGAAGACGCAGCTTACAGAAGTTCTGTAACCTGGATGTAGGGAAACGCAGTATACCCGAGTTCTGTACCCTGAGTGTAGAGAGAAGCAGTTGATGGGAGTTGTGCAGCCTGTGTATAGAAGACGCAGCTTACGGGAGTTCTGTCACCAGCGTGTGGAAAGACACAGCTTACGGGAGTTCTGTAGCCTGAGTGTAGGAGACATTGCTTATCAGAGTTCTATAAACTGGGTGTAGGAGACGCAGCTTACAGAAGTTCTGTATCCTGGGGGTAGGGAAACGCAGTATACCTGAGTTCTGTACCCTGAGTGTAGAGAGAAGGAATTGACAGGAATTCTCTAGTCAGCATGTAGGAGACACAGCTTATGGAGTTCTGTAGCTTGGGAGTCGGCATCCACAGTATCCTGGGGTTCTGTAGCCTGAAATTAAGAGATGGAGCTTACAGGAGTTGTGCTGCTTGAAAGCAGACATTGGCAGTATAGCTGAGTTCAGTAGCCTGAGTGTAGAGAGAAGCAGTTGATGGGAGTTGCACAGCCTGTGTATAGAAGACGCAGCTTACGGGAGTTCTGTCACCAGCGTGTGGAAAGACACAGGTTACAGGAGTACCGTCGCCTGAGTGTAGGAGACGTTGTTTATGGGAGTTCTATAAACTGGGTGTAGGAGACGCAGCTTACAGGAAGTTCTTTAACCTGGGTGTAGGGAAAAGCAGTACACCTGAATTCTGTAACCTGCGTGCAGAGAGAAGCTTTTTTCGGGAATTCTGTCGTCAGCGTAGAGGAGACATTGCTTACGGGAATTTTGTTCATGGGAGTAGGTGTACGCAGTGTACTGGTGTTCTGTAGCCTGAATGTAAGAGATTCAGCTTACAGGAGTTCGGCCGCTTGATAGCAGGCGTTCACAGTGTGCCTGAGTTCTGTAGCCTGAGTGAAGAGAGAAAAGCATTTTACGGGAGCTGTGCAGCCTGAGTATAGAAGACGCAGCTTACAGAAGTTCTGTAACCTGGATGTAGGGAAACGCAGTATACCCGAGTTCTGTACCCTGAGTGTAGAGAGAAGCAGTTGATGGGAGTTGTGCAGCCTGTGTATAGAAGACGCAGCTTACGGGAGTTCTGTCACCAGCGTGTGGAAAGACACAGCTTACGGGAGTTCTGTAGCCTGAGTGTAGGAGACATTGCTTGTCAGAGTTCTATAAACTGAGTGTAGGAGACGCAGCTTACAGAAGTTCTGTATCCTGGGGGTAGGGAAACGCAGTATACCTGAGTTCTGTAACCTGAGTGTAGAGAGAAGGAATTGACAGGAATTCTCTAGTCAGCGTGTAGGAGACACAGCTTACGGGAGTTTTGTCGCATGGGAGTAGGCATACACAGTACACTGGGGTTCTGTAGCCTGAAATTAGGAGATTGAGCTTACAGGAGTTCTGCTGCTTGATAGCAGGCATTGGCAGTATAGCTGAGTTCAGTAGCCTGAGGTAGAGAGAAGCAGCTTATGGGAGCTCTGTAGCCTGAGTGTAGGAGACACATCGTACAGGAGTTCTGTAGCTTGGGATTAGGCATAGGCAGTATACAGGGCTTCTGTAGCCTGAGTGTAGGAGATGTAGCTTCCAGGAGTTCTGTTGCTCGGCAGTAGACGTATGCAGTGCGTGAGGGTTCTGTAGCCTGAGTGTAGGAGACGCAACCTACCGGAGTCCTGTAGCTTGGAAGTAGGCCTACGCAGTATACTGGAGTTCTGTAGCCTGAATGTAGGAGCTGCAGCTTACAGGTTCTGCAACTTGATAGCAGGCTTTCACAGTATACCTGTGTTCTGTAGCCTGTGTGTAGAGAAAAGCAGTTTACGGGAGCTGTGCAGCCTGAGTATAGAAGACGCAGCTTACAGAAGTTCTGTAACCTGGATGTAGGGAAACGCAGTATACCCGAGTTCTGTACCCTGAGTGTAGAGAGAAGCAGTTGATGGGAGTTGTGCAGCCTGTGTATAGAAGACGCAGCTTACGGGAGTTCTGTCACCAGCGTGTAGAAAGACACAGCTTACGGGAGTTCTGTAGCCTGAGTGTAGGAGACATTGCTTATCAGAGTTCTATAAACTGGGTGTAGGAGACGCAGCTTACAGAAGTTCTGTATCCTGGGGGTAGGGAAACGCAGTATACCTGAGTTCTGTACCCTGAGTGTAGAGAGAAGGAATTGACAGGAATTCTCTAGTCAGCATGTAGGAGACACAGCTTATGGAGTTCTGTAGCTTGGGAGTCGGCATCCACAGTATCCTGGGGTTCTGTAGCCTGAAATTAAGAGATGGAGCTTACAGGAGTTCTGCTGCTTGAAAGCAGACATTGGCAGTATAGCTGAGTTCAGTAGCCTGAGTGTAGAGAGAAGCAGTTGATGGGAGTTGCGCAGCCTGTGTATAGAAGACGCAGCTTACGGGAGTTCTGTCACCAGCGTGTGGAAAGACACAGGTTACAGGAGTACCGTCGCCTGAGTGTAGGAGACGTTGTTTATGGGAGTTCTATAAACTGGGTGTAGGAGACGCAGCTTACAGGAAGTTCTTTAACCTGGGTGTAGGGAAAAGCAGTACACCTGAATTCTGTAACCTGCGTGCAGAGAGAAGCTTTTTTCGGGAATTCTGTCGTCAGCGTAGAGGAGACATTGCTTACGGGAATTTTGTTCATGGGAGTAGGTGTACGCAGTGTACTGGTGTTCTGTAGCCTGAATGTAAGAGATTCAGCTTACAGGAGTTCGGCCGCTTGATAGCAGGCGTTCACAGTGTGCCTGAGTTCTGTAGCCTGAGTGAAGAGAGAAAAGCAGTTTACGGGAGCTGTGCAGCCTGAGTATAGAAGACGCAGCTTACAGAAGTTCTGTAACCTGGATGTAGGGAAACGCAGTATACCCGAGTTCTGTACCCTGAGTGTAGAGAGAAGCAGTTGATGGGAGTTGTGCAGCCTGTGTATAGAAGACGCAGCTTACGGGAGTTCTGTCACCAGCGTGTGGAAAGACACAGCTTACGGGAGTTCTGTAGCCTGAGTGTAGGAGACATTGCTTGTCAGAGTTCTATAAACTGGGTGTAGGAGACGCAGCTTACAGAAGTTCTGTATCCTGGGGGTAGGGAAACGCAGTATACCTGAGTTCTGTAACCTGAGTGTAGAGAGAAGGAATTGACAGGAATTCTCTAGTCAGCGTGTAGGAGACACAGCTTACGGGAGTTTTGTCGCATGGGAGTAGGCATACACAGTACACTGGGGTTCTGTAGACTGAAATTTGGAGATTGAGCTTACAGGAGTTCTGCTGCTTGATAGCAGGCATTGGCAGTATAGCTGAGTTCAGTAGCCTGAGGTAGAGAGAAGCAGCTTATGGGAGCTCTGTAGCCTGAGTGTAGGAGACACATCGTACAGGAGTTCTGTAGCTTGGGATTAGGCATAGGCAGTATAAGGGGCTTCTGTAGCCTGAGGGTAGGAGATGTAGCTTCCAGGAGTTCTGTTGCTCGGCAGTAGACGTATGCAGTGCGTGAGGGTTCTGTAGCCTGAGTGTAGGAGACGCAACCTACCGGAGTCCTGTAGCTTGGAAGTAGGCCTACGCAGTATACTGGAGTTCTGTAGCCTGAATGTAGGAGCTGCAGCTTACAGGTTCTGCAACTTGATAGCAGGCTTTCACAGTATACCTGTGTTCTGTAGCCTGTGTGTAGAGAAAAGCAGTTTACGGGAGCTGTGCAGCCTGAGTATAGAAGACGCAGCTTACAGAAGTTCTGTAACCTGGATGTAGGGAAACGCAGTATACCCGAGTTCTGTACCCTGAGTGTAGAGAGAAGCAGTTGATGGGCATTCTCTAGTCAGCATGTAGGAGACACAGCTTATGGGAGTTCTGTAGCTTGGGAGTCGGCATCCGCAGTATCCTGGGGTTCTGTAGCCTGAAATTAAGAGATGGAGCTTACAGGAGTTGTGCTGCTTGAAAGCAGACATTGGCAGTATAGCTGAGTTTAGTAGCCTGAGTGTAGAGAGAAGCAGTTGATGGGAGTTGCACAGCCTGTGTATAGAAGACGCAGCTTACGGGAGTTCTGTCACCAGCGTGTAGAAAGACACAGCTTACGGGAGTTCTGTAGCCTGAGTGTAGGAGACATTGCATGTCAGAGTTCTATAAACTGGGTGTAGGAGACGCAGCTTACAGAAGTTCTGTATCCTGGGGGTAGGGAAACGCAGTATACCTGAGTTCTGTAACCTGAGTGTAGAGAGAAGGAATTGACAGGAATTCTCTAGTCAGCATGTAGGAGACACAGCTTACGGAGTTCTGTAGCTTGGGAGTCGGCATCCACAGTATCCTGGGGTTCTGTAGCCTGAAATTAAGAGATGGAGCTTACAGGAGTTCTGCTGCTTGAAAGCAGACATTGGCAGTATAGCTGATTTCAGTAGCCTGAGTGTAGAGAGAAGTAGTTGATGGGAGTTGCGCAGCCTGTGTATAGAAGACGCAGCTTACGGGAGTTCTGTCACCAGCGTGTGGAAAGACACAGGTTACAGGAGTACCGTCGCCTGAGTGTAGGAGACGTTGTTTATGGGAGTTCTATAAACTGGGTGTAGGAGACGCAGCTTACAGGAAGTTCTTTAACCTGGGTGTAGGGAAAAGCAGTACACCTGAATTCTGTAACCTGCGTGCAGAGAGAAGCTTTTTTTGAGAATTCTGTCGTCAGCGTAAAGGAGACATTGCTTACGGGAATTTTGTTCATGGGAGTAGGTGTACGCAGTGTACTGGTGTTCTGTAGCCTGAATGTAAGAGATTCAGCTTACAGGAGTTCGGCCGCTTGAAAGCAGGCGTTCACAGTATGCCTGAGTTCTGTAGCCTGAGTGAAGAGAGAAAAGCAGTTTACGGGAGCTGTGCAGCCTGAGTATAGAAGACGCAGCTTACAGAAGTTCTGTAACCTGGATGTAGGGAAACGCAGTATACCCGAGTTCTGTACCCTGAGTGTAGAGAGAAGCAGTTGATGGGAGTTGTGCAGCCTGTGTATAGAAGACGCAGCTTACGAGAGTTCTGTCACCAGCGTGTGGAAAGACACAGCTTACGGGAGTTCTGTAGCCTGAGTGTAGGAGACATTGCTTATCAGAGTTCTATAAACTGGGTGTAGGAGACGCAGCTTACAGAAGTTCTGTATCCTGGGGGTAGGGAAACGCAGTATACCTGAGTTCTGTAACCTGAGTGTAGAGAGAAGGAATTGACAGGAATTCTCTAGTCAGCATGTAGGAGACACAGCTTATGGAGTTCTGTAGCTTGGGAGTCGGCATCCACAGTATCCTGGGGTTCTGTAGCCTGAAATTAAGAGATGGAGCTTACAGGAGTTCTGCTGCTTGAAAGCAGACATTGGCAGTATAGCTGAGTTCAGTAGCCTTAGTGTAGAGAGAAGCAGTTGATGGGAGTTGCGCAGCCTGTGTATAGAAGACGCAGCTTACGGGAGTTCTGTCACCAGCGTGTGGAAAGACACAGGTTACAGGAGTACCGTCGCCTGAGTGTAGGAGACGTTGTTTATGGGAGTTCTATAAACTGGGTGTAGGAGACGCAGCTTACAGAAGTTCTGTATCCTGGGGGTAGGGAAACGCAGTATACCTGAGTTTTGTAACCTGAGTGTAGAGAGAAGGAATTGACAGGAATTCTCTAGTCAGCGTGTAGGAGACACAGCTTACGGGAGTTTTGTCGCATGGGAGTAGGCATACACAGTACACTGGGGTTCTGTAGCCTGAAATTAGGAGATTGAGCTTACAGGAGTTCTGCTTCTTGATAGCAGGCATTGGCAGTATAGCTGAGTTCAGTAGCCTGAGGTAGAGAGAAGCAGCTTATGGGAGCTCTGTAGCCTGAGTGTAGGAGACACATCGTACAGGAGTTCTGTAGCTTGGGATTAGGCATAGGCAGTATAAGGGGCTTCTGTAGCCTGAGGGTAGGAGATGTAGCTTCCAGGAGTTCTGTTGCTCGGCAGTAGACGTATGCAGTGCGTGAGGGTTCTGTAGCCTGAGTGTAGGAGACGCAACCTACCGGAGTCCTGTAGCTTGGAAGTAGGCCTACGCAGTATACTGGAGTTCTGTAGCCTGAATGTAGGAGCTGCAGCTTACAGGTTCTGCAACTTGATAGCAGGCTTTCACAGTATACCTGTGTTCTGTAGCCTGTGTGTAGAGAAAAGCAGTTTACGGGAGCTGTGCAGCCTGAGTATAGAAGACGCAGCTTACAGAAGTTCTGTAACCTGGATGTAGGGAAACGCAGTATACCCGAGTTCTGTACCCTGAGTGTAGAGAGAAGCAGTTGATGGGCATTCTCTAGTCAGCATGTAGGAGACACAGCTTATGGGAGTTCTGTAGCTTGGGAGTCGGCATCCACAGTATCCTGGGGTTCTGTAGCCTGAAATTAAGAGATGGAGCTTACAGGAGTTGTGCTGCTTGAAAGCAGACATTGGCAGTATAGCTGAGTTTAGTAGCCTGAGTGTAGAGAGAAGCAGTTGATGGGAGTTGCACAGCCTGTGTATAGAAGACGCAGCTTACGGGAGTTCTGTCACCAGCGTGTAGAAAGACACAGCTTACGGGAGTTCTGTAGCCTGAGTGTAGGAGACATTGCATGTCAGAGTTCTATAAACTGGGTGTAGGAGACGCAGCTTACAGAAGTTCTGTATCCTGGGGGTAGGGAAACGCAGTATACCTGAGTTCTGTAACCTGAGTGTAGAGAGAAGGAATTGACAGGAATTCTCTAGTCAGCATGTAGGAGACACAGCTTACGGAGTTCTGTAGCTTGGGAGTCGGCATCCACAGTATCCTGGGGTTCTGTAGCCTGAAATTAAGAGATGGAGCTTACAGGAGTTGTGCTGCTTGAAAGCAGACATTGGCAGTATAGCTGATTTCAGTAGCCTGAGTGTAGAGAGAAGTAGTTGATGGGAGTTGCGCAGCCTGTGTATAGAAGACGCAGCTTACGGGAGTTCTGTCACCAGCGTGTGGAAAGACACAGGTTACAGGAGTACCGTCGCCTGAGTGTAGGAGACGTTGTTTATGGGAGTTCTATAAACTGGGTGTAGGAGACGCAGCTTACAGGAAGTTCTTTAACCTGGGTGTAGGGAAAAGCAGTACACCTGAATTCTGTAACCTGCGTGCAGATAGAAGCTTTTTTTGAGAATTCTGTCGTCAGCGTAAAGGAGACATTGCTTACGGGAATTTTGTTCATGGGAGTAGGTGTACGCAGTGTACTGGTGTTCTGTAGCCTGAATGTAAGAGATTCAGCTTACAGGAGTTCGGCCGCTTGAAAGCAGGCGTTCACAGTATGCCTGAGTTCTGTAGCCTGAGTGAAGAGAGAAAAGCAGTTTACGGGAGCTGTGCAGCCTGAGTATAGAAGACGCAGCTTACAGAAGTTCTGTAACCTGGATGTAGGGAAACGCAGTATACCCGAGTTCTGTACCCTGAGTGTAGAGAGAAGCAGTTGATGGGAGTTGTGCAGCCTGTGTATAGAAGACGCAGCTTACGAGAGTTCTGTCACCAGCGTGTGGAAAGACACAGCTTACGGGAGTTCTGTAGCCTGAGTGTAGGAGACATTGCTTATCAGAGTTCTATAAACTGGGTGTAGGAGACGCAGCTTACAGAAGTTCTGTATCCTGGGGGTAGGGAAACGCAGTATACCTGAGTTCTGTAACCTGAGTGTAGAGAGAAGGAATTGACAGGAATTCTCTAGTCAGCATGTAGGAGACACAGCTTATGGAGTTCTGTAGCTTGGGAGTCGGCATCCACAGTATCCTGGGGTTCTGTAGCCTGAAATTAAGAGATGGAGCTTACAGGAGTTCTGCTGCTTGAAAGCAGACATTGGCAGTATAGCTGAGTTCAGTAGCCTTAGTGTAGAGAGAAGCAGTTGATGGGAGTTGCGCAGCCTGTGTATAGAAGACGCAGCTTACGGGAGTTCTGTCACCAGCGTGTGGAAAGACACAGGTTACAGGAGTACCGTCGCCTGAGTGTAGGAGACGTTGTTTATGGGAGTTCTATAAACTGGGTGTAGGAGATGCAGCTTACAGAAGTTCTGTATCCTGGGGGTAGGGAAATGCAGTATACCTGAGTTCTGTAACCTGAGTGTAGAGAGAAGGAATTGACAGGAATTCTCTAGTCAGCGTGTAGGAGACACAGCTTACGGGAGTTTTGTCGCATGGGAGTAGGCATACACAGTACACTGGGGTTCTGTAGCCTGTAATTAGGAGATTGAGCTTACAGGAGTTCTGCTGCTTGATAGCAGGCATTGGCAGTATAGCTGAGTTCAGTAGCCTGAGGTAGAGAGAAGCAGCTTATGGGAGCTCTGTAGCCTGAGTGTAGGAGACACATCGTACAGGAGTTCTGTAGCTTGGGATTAGGCATAGGCAGTATAAGGGGCTTCTGTAGCCTGAGTGTAGGAGATGTAGCTTCCAGGAGTTCTGTTGCTCGGCAGTAGACGTATGCAGTGCGTGAGGGTTCTGTAGCCTGAGTGTAGGAGACGCAACCTACCGGAGTCCTGTAGCTTGGAAGTAGGCCTACGCAGTATACTGGAGTTCTGTAGCCTGAATGTAGGAGCTGCAGCTTACAGGTTCTGCAACTTGATAGCAGGCTTTCACAGTATACCTGTGTTCTGTAGCCTGTGTGTAGAGAAAAGCAGTTTACGGGAGCTGTGCAGCCTGAGTATAGAAGACGCAGCTTACAGAAGTTCTGTAACCTGGATGTAGGGAAACGCAGTATACCCGAGTTCTGTACCCTGAGTGTAGAGAGAAGCAGTTGATGGGCATTCTCTAGTCAGCATGTAGGAGACACAGCTTATGGGAGTTCTGTAGCTTGGGAGTCGGCATCCGCAGTATCCTGGGGTTCTGTAGCCTGAAATTAAGAGATGGAGCTTACAGGAGTTGTGCTGCTTGAAAGCAGACATTGGCAGTATAGCTGAGTTTAGTAGCCTGAGTGTAGAGAGAAGCAGTTGATGGGAGTTGCGCAGCCTGTGTATAGAAGACGCAGCTTACGGGAGTTCTGTCACCAGCGTGTAGAAAGACACAGCTTACGGGAGTTCTGTAGCCTGAGTGTAGGAGACATTGCTTATCAGAGTTCTATAAACTGGGTGTAGGAGACGCAGCTTACAGAAGTTCTGTATCCTGGGGGTAGGGAAACGCAGTATACCTGAGTTCTGTACCCTGAGTGTAGAGAGAAGGAATTGACAGGAATTCTCTAGTCAGCATGTAGGAGACACAGCTTACGGAGTTCTGTAGCTTGGGAGTCGGCATCCACAGTATCCTGGGGTTCTGTAGCCTGAAATTAAGAGATGGAGCTTACAGGAGTTGTGCTGCTTGAAAGCAGACATTGGCAGTATAGCTGAGTTCAGTAGCCTGAGTGTAGAGAGAAGTAGTTGATGGGAGTTGCGCAGCCTGTGTATAGAAGACGCAGCTTACGGGAGTTCTGTCACCAGCGTGTGGAAAGACACAGGTTACAGGAGTACCGTCGCCTGAGTGTAGGAGACGTTGTTTATGGGAGTTCTATAAACTGGGTGTAGGAGACGCAGCTTACAGGAAGTTCTTTAACCTGGGTGTCGGGAAAAGCAGTACACCTGAATTCTGTAACCTGCGTGCAGAGAGAAGCTTTTTTTGAGAATTCTGTCGTCAGCGTAAAGGAGACATTGCTTACGGGAATTTTGTTCATGGGAGTAGGTGTACGCAGTGTACTGGTGTTCTGTAGCCTGAATGTAAGAGATTCAGCTTACAGGAGTTCGGCCGCTTGAAAGCAGGCGTTCACAGTATGCCTGAGTTCTGTAGCCTGAGTGAAGAGAGAAAAGCAGTTTACGGGAGCTGTGCAGCCTGAGTATAGAAGACGCAGCTTACAGAAGTTCTGTAACCTGGATGTAGGGAAACGCAGTATACCCGAGTTCTGTACCCTGAGTGTAGAGAGAAGCAGTTGATGGGAGTTGTGCAGCCTGTGTATAGAAGACGCAGCTTACGGGAGTTCTGTCACCAGCGTGTGGAAAGACACAGCTTACGGGAGTTCTGTAGCCTGAGTGTAGGAGACATTGCTTATCAGAGTTCTATAAACTGGGTGTAGGAGACGCAGCTTACAGAAGTTCTGTATCCTGGGGGTAGGGAAACGCAGTATACCTGAGTTCTGTAACCTGAGTGTAGAGAGAAGGAATTGACAGGAATTCTCTAGTCAGCATGTAGGAGACACAGCTTATGGAGTTCTGTAGCTTGGGAGTCGGCATCCACAGTATCCTGGGGTTCTGTAGCCTGAAATTAAGAGATGGAGCTTACAGGAGTTCTGCTGCTTGAAAGCAGACATTGGCAGTATAGCTGAGTTCAGTAGCCTGAGTGTAGAGAGAAGCAGTTGATGGGAGTTGCACAGCCTGTGTATAGAAGACGCAGCTTACGGGAGTTCTGTCACCAGCGTGTGGAAAGACACAGGTTACAGGAGTACCGTCGCCTGAGTGTAGGAGACGTTGTTTATGGGAGTTCTATAAACTGGGTGTAGGAGACGCAGCTTACAGAAGTTCTGTATCCTGGGGGTAGGGAAACGCAGTATACCTGAGTTCTGTAACCTGAGTGTAGAGAGAAGGAATTGACAGGAATTCTCTAGTCAGCGTGTAGGAGACACAGCTTACGGGAGTTTTGTCGCATGGGAGTAGGCATACACAGTACACTGGGGTTCTGTAGCCTGAAATTAGGAGATTGAGCTTACAGGAGTTCTGCTGCTTGATAGCAGGCATTGGCAGTATAGCTGAGTTCAGTAGCCTGAGGTAGAGAGAAGCAGCTTATGGGAGCTCTGTAGCCTGAGTGTAGGAGACACATCGTACAGGAGTTCTGTAGCTTGGGATTAGGCATAGGCAGTATAAGGGGCTTCTGTAGCCTGAGTGTAGGAGATGTAGCTTCCAGGAGTTCTGTTGCTCGGCAGTAGACGTATGCAGTGCGTGAGGGTTCTGTAGCCTGTGTGTAGGAGACGCAACCTACCGGAGTCCTGTAGCTTGGAAGTAGGCCTACGCAGTATACTGGAGTTCTGTAGCCTGAATGTAGGAGCTGCAGCTTACAGGTTCTGCAACTTGATAGCAGGCTTTCACAGTATACCTGTGTTCTGTAGCCTGTGTGTAGAGAAAAGCAGTTTACGGGAGCTGTGCAGCCTGAGTATAGAAGACGCAGCTTACAGAAGTTCTGTAACCTGGATGTAGGGAAACGCAGTATACCCGAGTTCTGTACCCTGAGTGTAGAGAGAAGCAGTTGATGGGCATTCTCTAGTCAGCATGTAGGAGACACAGCTTATGGGAGTTCTGTAGCTTGGGAGTCGGCATCCGCAGTATCCTGGGGTTCTGTAGCCTGAAATTAAGAGATGGAGCTTACAGGAGTTGTGCTGCTTGAAAGCAGACATTGGCAGTATAGCTGAGTTTAGTAGCCTGAGTGTAGAGAGAAGCAGTTGATGGGAGTTGCGCAGCCTGTGTATAGAAGACGCAGCTTACGGGAGTTCTGTCACCAGCGTGTAGAAAGAGACAGCTTACGGGAGTTCTGTAGCCTGAGTGTAGGAGACATTGCATGTCAGAGTTCTATAAACTGGGTGTAGGAGACGCAGCTTACAGAAGTTCTGTATCCTGGGGGTAGGGAAACGCAGTATACCTGAGTTCTGTAACCTGAGTGTAGAGAGAAGGAATTGACAGGAATTCTCTAGTCAGCATGTAGGAGACACAGCTTACGGAGTTCTGTAGCTTGGGAGTCGGCATCCACAGTATCCTGGGGTTCTGTAGCCTGAAATTAAGAGATGGAGCTTACAGGAGTTGTGCTGCTTGAAAGCAGACATTGGCAGTATAGCTGAGTTCAGTAGCCTGAGTGTAGAGAGAAGCAGTTGATGGGAGTTGCACAGCCTGTGTATAGAAGACGCAGCTTACGGGAGTTCTGTCACCAGCGTGTGGAAAGACACAGGTTACAGGAGTACCGTCGCCTGAGTGTAGGAGACGTTGTTTATGGGAGTTCTATAAACTGGGTGTAGGAGACGCAGCTTACAGGAAGTTCTTTAACCTGGGTGTAGGGAAAAGCAGTACACCTGAATTCTGTAACCTGCGTGCAGAGAGAAGCTTTTTTCGGGAATTCTGTCGTCAGCGTAGAGGAGACATTGCTTACGGGAATTTTGTTCATGGGAGTAGGTGTACGCAGTGTACTGGTGTTCTGTAGCCTGAATGTAAGAGATTCAGCTTACAGGAGTTCGGCCGCTTGATAGCAGGCGTTCACAGTGTGCCTGAGTTCTGTAGCCTGAGTGAAGAGAGAAAAGCAGTTTACGGGAGCTGTGCAGCCTGAGTATAGAAGACGCAGCTTACAGAAGTTCTGTAACCTGGATGTAGGGAAACGCAGTATACCCGAGTTCTGTACCCTGAGTGTAGAGAGAAGCAGTTGATGGGAGTTGTGCAGCCTGTGTATAGAAGACGCAGCTTACGGGAGTTCTGTCACCAGCGTGTGGAAAGACACAGCTTACGGGAGTTCTGTAGCCTGAGTGTAGGAGACATTGCTTGTCAGAGTTCTATAAACTGAGTGTAGGAGACGCAGCTTACAGAAGTTCTGTATCCTGGGGGTAGGGAAACGCAGTATACCTGAGTTCTGTAACCTGAGTGTAGAGAGAAGGAATTGACAGGAATTCTCTAGTCAGCGTGTAGGAGACACAGCTTACGGGAGTTTTGTCGCATGGGAGTAGGCATACACAGTACACTGGGGTTCTGTAGCCTGAAATTAGGAGATTGAGCTTACAGGAGTTCTGCTGCTTGATAGCAGGCATTGGCAGTATAGCTGAGTTCAGTAGCCTGAGGTAGAGAGAAGCAGCTTATGGGAGCTCTGTAGCCTGAGTGTAGGAGACACATCGTACAGGAGTTCTGTAGCTTGGGATTAGGCATAGGCAGTATAAGGGGCTTCTGTAGCCTGAATGTAGGAGATGTAGCTTCCAGGAGTTCTGTTTTTCGGCAGTAGACGTATGCAGTGCGTGAGGGTTCTGTAGCCTGAGTGTAGGAGACGCAACCTACCGGAGTCCTGTAGCTTGGAAGTAGGCCTACGCAGTATACTGGAGTTCTGTAGCCTGAATGTAGGAGCTGCAGCTTACAGGTTCTGCAACTTGATAGCAGGCTTTCACAGTATACCTGTGTTCTGTAGCCTGTGTGTAGAGAAAAGCAGTTTACGGGAGCTGTGCAGCCTGAGTATAGAAGACGCAGCTTACAGAAGTTCTGTAACCTGGATGTAGGGAAACGCAGTATACCCGAGTTCTGTACCCTGAGTGTAGAGAGAAGCAGTTGATGGGAGTTGTGCAGCCTGTGTATAGAAGACGCAGCTTACGGGAGTTCTGTCACCAGCGTGTAGAAAGACACAGCTTACGGGAGTTCTGTAGCCTGAGTGTAGGAGACATTGCTTATCAGAGTTCTATAAACTGGGTGTAGGAGACGCAGCTTACAGAAGTTCTGTATCCTGGGGGTAGGGAAACGCAGTATACCTGAGTTCTGTACCCTGAGTGTAGAGAGAAGGAATTGACAGGAATTCTCTAGTCAGCATGTAGGAGACACAGCTTATGGAGTTCTGTAGCTTGGGAGTCGGCATCCACAGTATCCTGGGGTTCTGTAGCCTGAAATTAAGAGATGGAGCTTACAGGAGTTCTGCTGCTTGAAAGCAGACATTGGCAGTATAGCTGAGTTCAGTAGCCTGAGTGTAGAGAGAAGCAGTTGATGGGAGTTGCGCAGCCTGTGTATAGAAGACGCAGCTTACGGGAGTTCTGTCACCAGCGTGTGGAAAGACACAGGTTACAGGAGTACCGTCGCCTGAGTGTAGGAGACGTTGTTTATGGGAGTTCTATAAACTGGGTGTAGGAGACGCAGCTTACAGGAAGTTCTTTAACCTGGGTGTAGGGAAAAGCAGTACACCTGAATTCTGTAACCTGCGTGCAGAGAGAAGCTTTTTTCGGGAATTCTGTCGTCAGCGTAGAGGAGACATTGCTTACGGGAATTTTGTTCATGGGAGTAGGTGTACGCAGTGTACTGGTGTTCTGTAGCCTGAATGTAAGAGATTCAGCTTACAGGAGTTCGGCCGCTTGATAGCAGGCGTTCACAGTGTGCCTGAGTTCTGTAGCCTGAGTGAAGAGAGAAAAGCAGTTTACGGGAGCTGTGCAGCCTGAGTATAGAAGACGCAGCTTACAGAAGTTCTGTAACCTGGATGTAGGGAAACGCAGTATACCCGAGTTCTATACCCTGAGTGTAGAGAGAAGCAGTTGATGGGAGTTGTGCAGCCTGTGTATAGAAGACGCAGCTTACGGGAGTTCTGTCACCAGCGTGTGGAAAGACACAGCTTACGGGAGTTCTGTAGCCTGAGTGTAGGAGACATTGCTTGTCAGAGTTCTATAAACTGGGTGTAGGAGACGCAGCTTACAGAAGTTCTGTATCCTGGGGGTAGGGAAACGCAGTATACCTGAGTTCTGTAACCTGAGTGTAGAGAGAAGGAATTGACAGGAATTCTCTAGTCAGCGTGTAGGAGACACAGCTTACGGGAGTTTTGTCGCATGGGAGTAGGCATACACAGTACACTGGGGTTCTGTAGACTGAAATTTGGAGATTGAGCTTACAGGAGTTCTGCTGCTTGATAGCAGGCATTGGCAGTATAGCTGAGTTCAGTAGCCTGAGGTAGAGAGAAGCAGCTTATGGGAGCTCTGTAGCCTGAGTGTAGGAGACACATCGTACAGGAGTTCTGTAGCTTGGGATTAGGCATAGGCAGTATAAGGGGCTTCTGTAGCCTGAGGGTAGGAGATGTAGCTTCCAGGAGTTCTGTTGCTCGGCAGTAGACGTATGCAGTGCGTGAGGGTTCTGTAGCCTGAGTGTAGGAGACGCAACCTACCGGAGTCCTGTAGCTTGGAAGTAGGCCTACGCAGTATACTGGAGTTCTGTAGCCTGAATGTAGGAGCTGCAGCTTACAGGTTCTGCAACTTGATAGCAGGCTTTCACAGTATACCTGTGTTCTGTAGCCTGTGTGTAGAGAAAAGCAGTTTACGGGAGCTGTGCAGCCTGAGTATAGAAGACGCAGCTTACAGAAGTTCTGTAACCTGGATGTAGGGAAACGCAGTATACCCGAGTTCTGTACCCTGAGTGTAGAGAGAAGCAGTTGATGGGAGTTGTGCAGCCTGTGTATAGAAGACGCAGCTTACGGGAGTTCTGTCACCAGCGTGTGGAAAGACACAGCTTACGGGAGTTCTGTAGCCTGAGTGTAGGAGACATTGCTTATCAGAGTTCTATAAACTGGGTGTAGGAGACGCAGCTTACAGAAGTTCTGTATCCTGGGGGTAGGGAAACGCAGTATACCTGAGTTCTGTAACCTGAGTGTAGAGAGAAGGAATTGACAGGAATTCTCTAGTCAGCATGTAGGAGACACAGCTTATGGAGTTCTGTAGCTTGGGAGTCGGCATCCACAGTATCCTGGGGTTCTGTAGCCTGAAATTAAGAGATGGAGCTTACAGGAGTTGTGCTGCTTGAAAGCAGACATTGGCAGTATAGCTGAGTTCAGTAGCCTGAGTGTAGAGAGAAGCAGTTGATGGGAGTTGCGCAGCCTGTGTATAGAAGACGCAGCTTATGGGAGTTCTGTCACCAGCGTGTGGAAAGACACAGGTTACAGGAGTACCGTCGCCTGAGTGTAGGAGACGTTGTTTATGGGAGTTCTATAAACTGGGTGTAGGAGACGCAGCTTACAGGAAGTTCTTTAACCTGGGTGTAGGGAAAAGCAGTACACCTGAATTCTGTAACCTGCGTGCAGAGAGAAGCTTTTTTCGGGAATTCTGTCGTCAGCGTAGAGGAGACATTGCTTACGGGAATTTTGTTCATGGGAGTAGGTGTACACAGTGTACTGGTGTTCTGTAGCCTGAATGTAAGAGATTCAGCTTACAGGAGTTCGGCCGCTTGATAGCAGGCGTTCACAGTGTGCCTGAGTTCTGTAGCCTGAGTGAAGAGAGAAAAGCAGTTTACGGGAGCTGTGCAGCCTGAGTATAGAAGACGCAGCTTACAGAAGTTCTGTAACCTGGATGTAGGGAAACACAGTATACCCGAGTTCTATACCCTGAGTGTAGAGAGAAGCAGTTGATGGGAGTTGTGCAGCCTGTGTATAGAAGACGCAGCTTACGGGAGTTCTGTCACCAGCGTGTGGAAAGACACAGCTTACGGGAGTTCTGTAGCCTGAGTGTAGGAGACATTGCTTGTCAGAGTTCTATAAACTGGGTGTAGGAGACGCAGCTTACAGAAGTTCTGTATCCTGGGGGTAGGGAAACGCAGTATACCTGAGTTCTGTAACCTGAGTGTAGAGAGAAGGAATTGACAGGAATTCTCTAGTCAGCGTGTAGGAGACACAGCTTACGGGAGTTTTGTCGCATGGGAGTAGGCATACACAGTACACTGGGGTTCTGTAGCCTGAAATTAGGAGATTGAGCTTACAGGAGTTCTGCTGCTTGATAGCAGGCATTGGCAGTATAGCTGAGTTCAGTAGCCTGAGGTAGAGAGAAGCAGCTTATGGGAGCTCTGTAGCCTGAGTGTAGGAGACACATCGTACAGGAGTTCTGTAGCTTGGGATTAGGCATAGGCAGTATAAGGGGCTTCTGTAGCCTGAATGTAGGAGATGTAGCTTCCAGGAGTTCTGTTTTTCGGCAGTAGACGTATGCAGTGCGTGAGGGTTCTGTAGCCTGAGTGTAGGAGACGCAACCTACCGGAGTCCTGTAGCTTGGAAGTAGGCCTACGCAGTATACTGGAGTTCTGTAGCCTGAATGTAGGAGCTGCAGCTTACAGGTTCTGCAACTTGATAGCAGGCTTTCACAGTATACCTGTGTTCTGTAGCCTGTGTGTAGAGAAAAGCAGTTTACGGGAGCTGTGCAGCCTGAGTATAGAAGACGCAGCTTACAGAAGTTCTGTAACCTGGATGTAGGGAAACGCAGTATACCCGAGTTCTGTACCCTGAGTGTAGAGAGAAGCAGTTGATGGGAGTTGTGCAGCCTGTGTATAGAAGACGCAGCTTACGGGAGTTCTGTCACCAGCGTGTGGAAAGACACAGCTTACGGGAGTTCTGTAGCCTGAGTGTAGGAGACATTGCTTATCAGAGTTCTATAAACTGGGTGTAGGAGACGCAGCTTACAGAAGTTCTGTATCCTGGGGGTAGGGAAACGCAGTATACCTGAGTTCTGTAACCTGAGTGTAGAGAGAAGGAATTGACAGGAATTCTCTAGTCAGCATGTAGGAGATACAGCTTATGGAGTTCTGTAGCTTGGGAGTCGGCATCCACAGTATCCTGGGGTTCTGTAGCCTGAAATTAAGAGATGGAGCTTACAGGAGTTCTGCTGCTTGAAAGCAGACATTGGCAGTATAGCTGAGTTCAGTAGCCTTAGTGTAGAGAGAAGCAGTTGATGGGAGTTGCGCAGCCTGTGTATAGAAGACGCAGCTTACGGGAGTTCTGTCACCAGCGTGTGGAAAGACACAGGTTACAGGAGTACCGTCGCCTGAGTGTAGGAGACGTTGTTTATGGGAGTTCTATAAACTGGGTGTAGGAGACGCAGCTTACAGAAGTTCTGTATCCTGGGGGTAGGGAAACGCAGTATACCTGAGTTCTGTAACCTGAGTGTAGAGAGAAGGAATTGACAGGAATTCTCTAGTCAGCGTGTAGGAGACACAGCTTACGGGAGTTTTGTCGCATGGGAGTAGGCATACACAGTACACTGGGGTTCTGTAGCCTGAAATTAGGAGATTGAGCTTACAGGAGTTCTGCTTCTTGATAGCAGGCATTGGCAGTATAGCTGAGTTCAGTAGCCTGAGGTAGAGAGAAGCAGCTTATGGGAGCTCTGTAGCCTGAGTGTAGGAGACACATCGTACAGGAGTTCTGTAGCTTGGGATTAGGCATAGGCAGTATAAGGGGCTTCTGTAGCCTGAGGGTAGGAGATGTAGCTTCCAGGAGTTCTGTTGCTCGGCAGTAGACGTATGCAGTGCGTGAGGGTTCTGTAGCCTGAGTGTAGGAGACGCAACCTACCGGAGTCCTGTACCTTGGAAGTAGGCCTACGCAGTATACTGGAGTTCTGTAGCCTGAATGTAGGAGCTGCAGCTTACAGGTTCTGCAACTTGATAGCAGGCTTTCACAGTATACCTGTGTTCTGTAGCCTGTGTGTAGAGAAAAGCAGTTTACGGGAGCTGTGCAGCCTGAGTATAGAAGACGCAGCTTACAGAAGTTCTGTAACCTGGATGTAGGGAAACGCAGTATACCCGAGTTCTGTACCCTGAGTGTAGAGAGAAGCAGTTGATGGGCATTCTCTAGTCAGCATGTAGGAGACACAGCTTATGGGAGTTCTGTAGCTTGGGAGTCGGCATCCGCAGTATCCTGGGGTTCTGTAGCCTGAAATTAAGAGATGGAGCTTACAGGAGTTGTGCTGCTTGAAAGCAGACATTGGCAGTATAGCTGAGTTTAGTAGCCTGAGTGTAGAGAGAAGCAGTTGATGGGAGTTGCACAGCCTGTGTATAGAAGACGCAGCTTACGGGAGTTCTGTCACCAGCGTGTAGAAAGACACAGCTTACGGGAGTTCTGTAGCCTGAGTGTAGGAGACATTGCATGTCAGAGTTCTATAAACTGGGTGTAGGAGACGCAGCTTACAGAAGTTCTGTATCCTGGGGGTAGGGAAACGCAGTATACCTGAATTCTGTAACCTGAGTGTAGAGAGAAGGAATTGACAGGAATTCTCTAGTCAGCATGTAGGAGACACAGCTTACGGAGTTCTGTAGCTTGGGAGTCGGCATCCACAGTATCCTGGGGTTCTGTAGCCTGAAATTAAGAGATGGAGCTTACAGGAGTTGTGCTGCTTGAAAGCAGACATTGGCAGTATAGCTGATTTCAGTAGCCTGAGTGTAGAGAGAAGTAGTTGATGGGAGTTGCGCAGCCTGTGTATAGAAGACGCAGCTTACGGGAGTTCTGTCACCAGCGTGTGGAAAGACACAGGTTACAGGAGTACCGTCGCCTGAGTGTAGGAGACGTTGTTTATGGGAGTTCTATAAACTGGGTGTAGGAGACGCAGCTTACAGGAAGTTCTTTAACCTGGGTGTAGGGAAAAGCAGTACACCTGAATTCTGTAACCTGCGTGCAGAGAGAAGCTTTTTTTGAGAATTCTGTCGTCAGCGTAAAGGAGACATTGCTTACGGGAATTTTGTTCATGGGAGTAGGTGTACGCAGTGTGCTGGTGTTCTGTAGCCTGAATGTAAGAGATTCAGCTTACAGGAGTTCGGCCGCTTGAAAGCAGGCGTTCACAGTATGCCTGAGTTCTGTAGCCTGAGTGAAGAGAGAAAAGCAGTTTACGGGAGCTGTGCAGCCTGAGTATAGAAGACGCAGCTTACAGAAGTTCTGTAACCTGGATGTAGGGAAACGCAGTATACCCGAGTTCTGTACCCTGAGTGTAGAGAGAAGCAGTTGATGGGAGTTGTGCAGCCTGTGTATAGAAGACGCAGCTTACGAGAGTTCTGTCACCAGCGTGTGGAAAGACACAGCTTACGGGAGTTCTGTAGCCTGAGTGTAGGAGACATTGCTTATCAGAGTTCTATAAACTGGGTGTAGGAGACGCAGCTTACAGAAGTTCTGTATCCTGGGGGTAGGGAAACGCAGTATACCTGAGTTCTGTAACCTGAGTGTAGAGAGAAGGAATTGACAGGAATTCTCTAGTCAGCATGTAGGAGACACAGCTTATGGAGTTCTGTAGCTTGGGAGTCGGCATCCACAGTATCCTGGGGTTCTGTAGCCTGAAATTAAGAGATGGAGCTTACAGGAGTTCTGCTGCTTGAAAGCAGACATTGGCAGTATAGCTGAGTTCAGTAGCCTTAGTGTAGAGAGAAGCAGTTGATGGGAGTTGCGCAGCCTGTGTATAGAAGACGCAGCTTACGGGAGTTCTGTCACCAGCGTGTGGAAAGACACAGGTTACAGGAGTACCGTCGCCTGAGTGTAGGAGACGTTGTTTATGGGAGTTCTATAAACTGGGTGTAGGAGATGCAGCTTACAGAAGTTCTGTATCCTGGGGGTAGGGAAATGCAGTATACCTGAGTTCTGTAACCTGAGTGTAGAGAGAAGGAATTGACAGGAATTCTCTAGTCAGCGTGTAGGAGACACAGCTTACGGGAGTTTTGTCGCATGGGAGTAGGCATACACAGTACACTGGGGTTCTGTAGCCTGTAATTAGGAGATTGAGCTTACAGGAGTTCTGCTGCTTGATAGCAGGCATTGGCAGTATAGCTGAGTTCAGTAGCCTGAGGTAGAGAGAAGCAGCTTATGGGAGCTCTGTAGCCTGAGTGTAGGAGACACATCGTACAGGAGTTCTGTAGCTTGGGATTAGGCATAGGCAGTATAAGGGGCTTCTGTAGCCTGAGTGTAGGAGATGTAGCTTCCAGGAGTTCTGTTGCTCGGCAGTAGACGTATGCAGTGCGTGAGGGTTCTGTAGCCTGAGTGTAGGAGACGCAACCTACCGGAGTCCTGTAGCTTGGAAGTAGGCCTACGCAGTATACTGGAGTTCTGTAGCCTGAATGTAGGAGCTGCAGCTTACAGGTTCTGCAACTTGATAGCAGGCTTTCACAGTATACCTGTGTTCTGTAGCCTGTGTGTAGAGAAAAGCAGTTTACGGGAGCTGTGCAGCCTGAGTATAGAAGACGCAGCTTACAGAAGTTCTGTAACCTGGATGTAGGGAAACGCAGTATACCCGAGTTCTGTACCCTGAGTGTAGAGAGAAGCAGTTGATGGGAGTTGTGCAGCCTGTGTATAGAAGACGCAGCTTACGGGAGTTCTGTCACCAGCGTGTGGAAAGACACAGCTTACGGGAGTTCTGTAGCCTGAGTGTAGGAGACATTGCTTATCAGAGTTCTATAAACTGGGTGTAGGAGACGCAGCTTACAGAAGTTCTGTATCCTGGGGGTAGGGAAACGCAGTATACCTGAGTTCTGTAACCTGAGTGTAGAGAGAAGGAATTGACAGGAATTCTCTAGTCAGCATGTAGGAGACACAGCTTATGGAGTTCTGTAGCTTGGGAGTCGGCATCCACAGTATCCTGGGGTTCTGTAGCCTGAAATTAAGAGATGGAGCTTACAGGAGTTCTGCTGCTTGAAAGCAGACATTGGCAGTATAGCTGAGTTCAGTAGCCTTAGTGTAGAGAGAAGCAGTTGATGGGAGTTGCGCAGCCTGTGTATAGAAGACGCAGCTTACGGGAGTTCTGTCACCAGCGTGTGGAAAGACACAGGTTACAGGAGTACCGTCGCCTGAGTGTAGGAGACGTTGTTTATGGGAGTTCTATAAACTGGGTGTAGGAGACGCAGCTTACAGAAGTTCTGTATCCTGGGGGTAGGGAAACGCAGTATACCTGAGTTCTGTAACCTGAGTGTAGAGAGAAGGAATTGACAGGAATTCTCTAGTCAGCGTGTAGGAGACACAGCTTACGGGAGTTTTGTCGCATGGGAGTAGGCATACACAGTACACTGGGGTTCTGTAGCCTGAAATTAGGAGATTGAGCTTACAGGAGTTCTGCTTCTTGATAGCAGGCATTGGCAGTATAGCTGAGTTCAGTAGCCTGAGGTAGAGAGAAGCAGCTTATGGGAGCTCTGTAGCCTGAGTGTAGGAGACACATCGTACAGGAGTTCTGTAGCTTGGGATTAGGCATAGGCAGTATAAGGGGCTTCTGTAGCCTGAGGGTAGGAGATGTAGCTTCCAGGAGTTCTGTTGCTCGGCAGTAGACGTATGCAGTGCGTGAGGGTTCTGTAGCCTGAGTGTAGGAGACGCAACCTACCGGAGTCCTGTAGCTTGGAAGTAGGCCTACGCAGTATACTGGAGTTCTGTAGCCTGAATGTAGGAGCTGCAGCTTACAGGTTCTGCAACTTGATAGCAGGCTTTCACAGTATACCTGTGTTCTGTAGCCTGTGTGTAGAGAAAAGCAGTTTACGGGAGCTGTGCAGCCTGAGTATAGAAGACGCAGCTTACAGAAGTTCTGTAACCTGGATGTAGGGAAACGCAGTATACCCGAGTTCTGTACCCTGAGTGTAGAGAGAAGCAGTTGATGGGCATTCTCTAGTCAGCATGTAGGAGACACAGCTTATGGGAGTTCTGTAGCTTGGGAGTCGGCATCCGCAGTATCCTGGGGTTCTGTAGCCTGAAATTAAGAGATGGAGCTTACAGGAGTTGTGCTGCTTGAAAGCAGACATTGGCAGTATAGCTGAGTTTAGTAGCCTGAGTGTAGAGAGAAGCAGTTGATGGGAGTTGCACAGCCTGTGTATAGAAGACGCAGCTTACGGGAGTTCTGTCACCAGCGTGTAGAAAGACACAGCTTACGGGAGTTCTGTAGCCTGAGTGTAGGAGACATTGCATGTCAGAGTTCTATAAACTGGGTGTAGGAGACGCAGCTTACAGAAGTTCTGTATCCTGGGGGTAGGGAAACGCAGTATACCTGAGTTCTGTAACCTGAGTGTAGAGAGAAGGAATTGACAGGAATTCTCTAGTCAGCATGTAGGAGACACAGCTTACGGAGTTCTGTAGCTTGGGAGTCGGCATCCACAGTATCCTGGGGTTCTGTAGCCTGAAATTAAGAGATGGAGCTTACAGGAGTTGTGCTGCTTGAAAGCAGACATTGGCAGTATAGCTGATTTCAGTAGCCTGAGTGTAGAGAGAAGTAGTTGATGGGAGTTGCGCAGCCTGTGTATAGAAGACGCAGCTTACGGGAGTTCTGTCACCAGCGTGTGGAAAGACACAGGTTACAGGAGTACCGTCGCCTGAGTGTAGGAGACGTTGTTTATGGGAGTTCTATAAACTGGGTGTAGGAGACGCAGCTTACAGGAAGTTCTTTAACCTGGGTGTAGGGAAAAGCAGTACACCTGAATTCTGTAACCTGCGTGCAGAGAGAAGCTTTTTTTGAGAATTCTGTCGTCAGCGTAAAGGAGACATTGCTTACGGGAATTTTGTTCATGGGAGTAGGTGTACGCAGTGTGCTGGTGTTCTGTAGCCTGAATGTAAGAGATTCAGCTTACAGGAGTTCGGCCGCTTGAAAGCAGGCGTTCACAGTATGCCTGAGTTCTGTAGCCTGAGTGAAGAGAGAAAAGCAGTTTACGGGAGCTGTGCAGCCTGAGTATAGAAGACGCAGCTTACAGAAGTTCTGTAACCTGGATGTAGGGAAACGCAGTATACCCGAGTTCTGTACCCTGAGTGTAGAGAGAAGCAGTTGATGGGAGTTGTGCAGCCTGTGTATAGAAGACGCAGCTTACGAGAGTTCTGTCACCAGCGTGTGGAAAGACACAGCTTACGGGAGTTCTGTAGCCTGAGTGTAGGAGACATTGCTTATCAGAGTTCTATAAACTGGGTGTAGGAGACGCAGCTTACAGAAGTTCTGTATCCTGGGGGTAGGGAAACGCAGTATACCTGAGTTCTGTAACCTGAGTGTAGAGAGAAGGAATTGACAGGAATTCTCTAGTCAGCATGTAGGAGACACAGCTTATGGAGTTCTGTAGCTTGGGAGTCGGCATCCACAGTATCCTGGGGTTCTGTAGCCTGAAATTAAGAGATGGAGCTTACAGGAGTTCTGCTGCTTGAAAGCAGACATTGGCAGTATAGCTGAGTTCAGTAGCCTTAGTGTAGAGAGAAGCAGTTGATGGGAGTTGCGCAGCCTGTGTATAGAAGACGCAGCTTACGGGAGTTCTGTCACCAGCGTGTGGAAAGACACAGGTTACAGGAGTACCGTCGCCTGAGTGTAGGAGACGTTGTTTATGGGAGTTCTATAAACTGGGTGTAGGAGATGCAGCTTACAGAAGTTCTGTATCCTGGGGGTAGGGAAATGCAGTATACCTGAGTTCTGTAACCTGAGTGTAGAGAGAAGGAATTGACAGGAATTCTCTAGTCAGCGTGTAGGAGACACAGCTTACGGGAGTTTTGTCGCATGGGAGTAGGCATACACAGTACACTGGGGTTCTGTAGCCTGTAATTAGGAGATTGAGCTTACAGGAGTTCTGCTGCTTGATAGCAGGCATTGGCAGTATAGCTGAGTTCAGTAGCCTGAGGTAGAGAGAAGCAGCTTATGGGAGCTCTGTAGCCTGAGTGTAGGAGACACATCGTACAGGAGTTCTGTAGCTTGGGATTAGGCATAGGCAGTATAAGGGGCTTCTGTAGCCTGAGTGTAGGAGATGTAGCTTCCAGGAGTTCTGTTGCTCGGCAGTAGACGTATGCAGTGCGTGAGGGTTCTGTAGCCTGAGTGTAGGAGACGCAACCTACCGGAGTCCTGTAGCTTGGAAGTAGGCCTACGCAGTATACTGGAGTTCTGTAGCCTGAATGTAGGAGCTGCAGCTTACAGGTTCTGCAACTTGATAGCAGGCTTTCACAGTATACCTGTGTTCTGTAGCCTGTGTGTAGAGAAAAGCAGTTTACGGGAGCTGTGCAGCCTGAGTATAGAAGACGCAGCTTACAGAAGTTCTGTAACCTGGATGTAGGGAAACGCAGTATACCCGAGTTCTGTACCCTGAGTGTAGAGAGAAGCAGTTGATGGGCATTCTCTAGTCAGCATGTAGGAGACACAGCTTATGGGAGTTCTGTAGCTTGGGAGTCGGCATCCGCAGTATCCTGGGGTTCTGTAGCCTGAAATTAAGAGATGGAGCTTACAGGAGTTGTGCTGCTTGAAAGCAGACATTGGCAGTATAGCTGAATTTAGTAGCCTGAGTGTAGAGAGAAGCAGTTGATGGGAGTTGCGCAGCCTGTGTATAGAAGACGCAGCTTACGGGAGTTCTGTCACCAGCGTGTAGAAAGACACAGCTTACGGGAGTTCTGTAGCCTGAGTGTAGGAGACATTGCTTATCAGAGTTCTATAAACTGGGTGTAGGAGACGCAGCTTACAGAAGTTCTGTATCCTGGGGGTAGGGAAACGCAGTATACCTGAGTTCTGTAACCTGAGTGTAGAGAGAAGGAATTGACAGGAATTCTCTAGTCAGCATGTAGGAGACACAGCTTACGGAGTTCTGTAGCTTGGGAGTCGGCATCCACAGTATCCTGGGGTTCTGTAGCCTGAAATTAAGAGATGGAGCTTACAGGAGTTGTGCTGCTTGAAAGCAGACATTGGCAGTATAGCTGAGTTCAGTAGCCTGAGTGTAGAGAGAAGTAGTTGATGGGAGTTGCGCAGCCTGTGTATAGAAGACGCAGCTTACGGGAGTTCTGTCACCAGCGTGTGGAAAGACACAGGTTACAGGAGTACCGTCGCCTGAGTGTAGGAGACGTTGTTTATGGGAGTTCTATAAACTGGGTGTAGGAGACGCAGCTTACAGGAAGTTCTTTAACCTGGGTGTCGGGAAAAGCAGTACACCTGAATTCTGTAACCTGCGTGCAGAGAGAAGCTTTTTTTGAGAATTCTGTCGTCAGCGTAAAGGAGACATTGCTTACGGGAATTTTGTTCATGGGAGTAGGTGTACGCAGTGTACTGGTGTTCTGTAGCCTGAATGTAAGAGATTCAGCTTACAGGAGTTCGGCCGCTTGAAAGCAGGCGTTCACAGTATGCCTGAGTTCTGTAGCCTGAGTGAAGAGAGAAAAGCAGTTTACGGGAGCTGTGCAGCCTGAGTATAGAAGACGCAGCTTACAGAAGTTCTGTAACCTGGATGTAGGGAAACGCAGTATACCCGAGTTCTGTACCCTGAGTGTAGAGAGAAGCAGTTGATGGGAGTTGTGCAGCCTGTGTATAGAAGACGCAGCTTACGGGAGTTCTGTCACCAGCGTGTGGAAAGACACAGCTTACGGGAGTTCTGTAGCCTGAGTGTAGGAGACATTGCTTATCAGAGTTCTATAAACTGGGTGTAGGAGACGCAGCTTACAGAAGTTCTGTATCCTGGGGGTAGGGAAACGCAGTATACCTGAGTTCTGTAACCTGAGTGTAGAGAGAAGGAATTGACAGGAATTCTCTAGTCAGCATGTAGGAGACACAGCTTATGGAGTTCTGTAGCTTGGGAGTCGGCATCCACAGTATCCTGGGGTTCTGTAGCCTGAAATTAAGAGATGGAGCTTACAGGAGTTCTGCTGCTTGAAAGCAGACATTGGCAGTATAGCTGAGTTCAGTAGCCTTAGTGTAGAGAGAAGCAGTTGATGGGAGTTGCGCAGCCTGTGTATAGAAGACGCAGCTTACGGGAGTTCTGTCACCAGCGTGTGGAAAGACACAGGTTACAGGAGTACCGTCGCCTGAGTGTAGGAGACGTTGTTTATGGGAGTTCTATAAACTGGGTGTAGGAGACGCAGCTTACAGAAGTTCTGTATCCTGGGGGTAGGGAAACGCAGTATACCTGAGTTCTGTAACCTGAGTGTAGAGAGAAGGAATTGACAGGAATTCTCTAGTCAGCGTGTAGGAGACACAGCTTACGGGAGTTTTGTCGCATGGGAGTAGGCATACACAGTACACTGGGGTTCTGTAGCCTGAAATTAGGAGATTGAGCTTACAGGAGTTCTGCTGCTTGATAGCAGGCATTGGCAGTATAGCTGAGTTCAGTAGCCTGAGGTAGAGAGAAGCAGCTTATGGGAGCTCTGTAGCCTGAGTGTAGGAGACACATCGTACAGGAGTTCTGTAGCTTGGGATTAGGCATAGGCAGTATAAGGGGCTTCTGTAGCCTGAGTGTAGGAGATGTAGCTTCCAGGAGTTCTGTTGCTCGGCAGTAGACGTATGCAGTGCGTGAGGGTTCTGTAGCCTGTGTGTAGGAGACGCAACCTACCGGAGTCCTGTAGCTTGGAAGTAGGCCTACGCAGTATACTGGAGTTCTGTAGCCTGAATGTAGGAGCTGCAGCTTACAGGTTCTGCAACTTGATAGCAGGCTTTCACAGTATACCTGTGTTCTGTAGCCTGTGTGTAGAGAAAAGCAGTTTACGGGAGCTGTGCAGCCTGAGTATAGAAGACGCAGCTTACAGAAGTTCTGTAACCTGGATGTAGGGAAACGCAGTATACCCGAGTTCTGTACCCTGAGTGTAGAGAGAAGCAGTTGATGGGCATTCTCTAGTCAGCATGTAGGAGACACAGCTTATGGGAGTTCTGTAGCTTGGGAGTCGGCATCCGCAGTATCCTGGGGTTCTGTAGCCTGAAATTAAGAGATGGAGCTTACAGGAGTTGTGCTGCTTGAAAGCAGACATTGGCAGTATAGCTGAGTTTAGTAGCCTGAGTGTAGAGAGAAGCAGTTGATGGGAGTTGCGCAGCCTGTGTATAGAAGACGCAGCTTACGGGAGTTCTGTCACCAGCGTGTAGAAAGACACAGCTTACGGGAGTTCTGTAGCCTGAGTGTAGGAGACATTGCATGTCAGAGTTCTATAAACTGGGTGTAGGAGACGCAGCTTACAGAAGTTCTGTATCCTGGGGGTAGGGAAACGCAGTATACCTGAGTTCTGTAACCTGAGTGTAGAGAGAAGGAATTGACAGGAATTCTCTAGTCAGCATGTAGGAGACACAGCTTACGGAGTTCTGTAGCTTGGGAGTCGGCATCCACAGTATCCTGGGGTTCTGTAGCCTGAAATTAAGAGATGGAGCTTACAGGAGTTGTGCTGCTTGAAAGCAGACATTGGCAGTATAGCTGAGTTCAGTAGCCTGAGTGTAGAGAGAAGCAGTTGATGGGAGTTGCACAGCCTGTGTATAGAAGACGCAGCTTACGGGAGTTCTGTCACCAGCGTGTGGAAAGACACAGGTTACAGGAGTACCGTCGCCTGAGTGTAGGAGACGTTGTTTATGGGAGTTCTATAAACTGGGTGTAGGAGACGCAGCTTACAGGAAGTTCTTTAACCTGGGTGTAGGGAAAAGCAGTACACCTGAATTCTGTAACCTGCGTGCAGAGAGAAGCTTTTTTCGGGAATTCTGTCGTAGGCGTAGAGGAGACATTGCTTACGGGAATTTTGTTCATGGGAGTAGGTGTACGCAGTGTACTGGTGTTCTGTAGCCTGAATGTAAGAGATTCAGCTTACAGGAGTTCGGCCGCTTGATAGCAGGCGTTCACAGTGTGCCTGAGTTCTGTAGCCTGAGTGAAGAGAGAAAAGCAGTTTACGGGAGCTGTAGCCTGAAATTAGGAGATTGAGCTTACAGGAGTTCTGCTGCTTGATAGCAGGCATTGGCAGTATAGCTGAGTTCAGTAGCCTGAGGTAGAGAGAAGCAGCTTATGGGAGCTCTGTAGCCTGAGTGTAGGAGACACATCGTACAGGAGTTCTGTAGCTTGGGATTAGGCATAGGCAGTATAAGGGGCTTCTGTAGCCTGAGGGTAGGAGATGTAGCTTCCAGGAGTTCTGTTGCTCGGCAGTAGACGTATGCAGTGCGTGAGGGTTCTGTAGCCTGAGTGTAGGAGACGCAACCTACCGGAGTCCTGTAGCTTGGAAGTAGGCCTACGCAGTATACTGGAGTTCTGTAGCCTGAATGTAGGAGCTGCAGCTTACAGGTTCTGCAACTTGATAGCAGGCTTTCACAGTATACCTGTGTTCTGTAGCCTGTGTGTAGAGAAAAGCAGTTTACGGGAGCTGTGCAGCCTGAGTATAGAAGACGCAGCTTACAGAAGTTCTGTAACCTGGATGTAGGGAAACGCAGTATACCCGAGTTCTGTACCCTGAGTGTAGAGAGAAGCAGTTGATGGGAGTTGTGCAGCCTGTGTATAGAAGACGCAGCTTACGGGAGTTCTGTCACCAGCGTGTAGAAAGACACAGCTTACGGGAGTTCTGTAGCCTGAGTGTAGGAGACATTGCTTATCAGAGTTCTATAAACTGGGTGTAGGAGACGCAGCTTACAGAAGTTCTGTATCCTGGGGGTAGGGAAACGCAGTATACCTGAGTTCTGTACCCTGAGTGTAGAGAGAAGGAATTGACAGGAATTCTCTAGTCAGCATGTAGGAGACACAGCTTATGGAGTTCTGTAGCTTGGGAGTCGGCATCCACAGTATCCTGGGGTTCTGTAGCCTGAAATTAAGAGATGGAGCTTACAGGAGTTGTGCTGCTTGAAAGCAGACATTGGCAGTATAGCTGAGTTTAGTAGCCTGAGTGTAGAGAGAAGCAGTTGATGGGAGTTGCGCAGCCTGTGTATAGAAGACGCAGCTTACGGGAGTTCTGTCACCAGCGTGTAGAAAGACACAGCTTACGGGAGTTCTGTAGCCTGAGTGTAGGAGACATTGCATGTCAGAGTTCTATAAACTGGGTGTAGGAGACGCAGCTTGCAGAAGTTCTGTATCCTGGGGGTAGGGAAACGCAGTATACCTGAGTTCTGTAACCTGAGTGTAGAGAGAAGGAATTGACAGGAATTCTCTAGTCAGCGTGTAGGAGACACAGCTTACGGGAGTTTTGTCGCATGGGAGTAGGCATACACAGTACACTGGGGTTCTGTAGACTGAAATTTGGAGATTGAGCTTACAGGAGTTCTGCTGCTTGATAGCAGGCATTGGCAGTATAGCTGAGTTCAGTAGCCTGAGGTAGAGAGAAGCAGCTTATGGGAGCTCTGTAGCCTGAGTGTAGGAGACACATCGTACAGGAGTTCTGTAGCTTGGGATTAGGCATAGGCAGTATAAGGGGCTTCTGTAGCCTGAATGTAGGAGATGTAGCTTCCAGGAGTTCTGTTGCTCGGCAGTAGACGTATGCAGTGCGTGAGGGTTCTGTAGCCTGAGTGTAGGAGACGCAACCTACCGGAGTCCTGTAGCTTGGAAGTAGGCCTACGCAGTATACTGGAGTTCTGTAGCCTGAATGTAGGAGCTGCAGCTTACAGGTTCTGCAACTTGATAGCAGGCTTTCACAGTATACCTGTGTTCTGTAGCCTGTGTGTAGAGAAAAGCAGTTTACGGGAGCTGTGCAGCCTGAGTATAGAAGACGCAGCTTACAGAAGTTCTGTAACCTGGATGTAGGGAAACGCAGTATACCCGAGTTCTGTACCCTGAGTGTAGAGAGAAGCAGTTGATGGGAGTTGTGCAGCCTGTGTATAGAAGACACAGCTTACGGGAGTTCTGTCACCAGCGTGTGGAAAGACACAGCTTACGGGAGTTCTGTAGCCTGAGTGTAGGAGACATTGCTTATCAGAGTTCTATAAACTGGGTGTAGGAGACGCAGCTTACAGAAGTTCTGTATCCTGGGGGTAGGGAAACGCAGTATACCTGAGTTCTGTACCCTGAGTGTAGAGAGAAGGAATTGACAGGAATTCTCTAGTCAGCATGTAGGAGACACAGCTTATGGAGTTCTGTAGCTTGGGAGTCGGCATCCACAGTATCCTGGGGTTCTGTAGCCTGAAATTAAGAGATGGAGCTTACAGGAGTTGTGCTGCTTGAAAGCAGACATTGGCAGTATAGCTGAGTTCAGTAGCCTGAGTGTAGAGAGAAGCAGTTGATGGGAGTTGCGCAGCCTGTGTATAGAAGACGCAGCTTACGGGAGTTCTGTCACCAGCGTGTGGAAAGACACAGGTTACAGGAGTACCGTCGCCTGAGTGTAGGAGACGTTGTTTATGGGAGTTCTATAAACTGGGTGTAGGAGACGCAGCTTACAGGAAGTTCTTTAACCTGGGTGTCGGGAAAAGCAGTACACCTGAATTCTGTAACCTGCGTGCAGAGAGAAGCTTTTTTTGAGAATTCTGTCGTCAGCGTAAAGGAGACATTGCTTACGGGAATTTTGTTCATGGGAGTAGGTGTACGCAGTGTACTGGTGTTCTGTAGCCTGAATGTAAGAGATTCAGCTTACAGGAGTTCGGCCGCTTGAAAGCAGGCGTTCACAGTATGCCTGAGTTCTGTAGCCTGAGTGAAGAGAGAAAAGCAGTTTACGGGAGCTGTGCAGCCTGAGTATAGAAGACGCAGCTTACAGAAGTTCTGTAACCTGGATGTAGGGAAACGCAGTATACCCGAGTTCTGTACCCTGAGTGTAGAGAGAAGCAGTTGATGGGAGTTGTGCAGCCTGTGTATAGAAGACGCAGCTTACGGGAGTTCTGTCACCAGCGTGTGGAAAGACACAGCTTACGGGAGTTCTGTAGCCTGAGTGTAGGAGACATTGCTTATCAGAGTTCTATAAACTGGGTGTAGGAGACGCAGCTTACAGAAGTTCTGTATCCTGGGGGTAGGGAAACGCAGTATACCTGAGTTCTGTAACCTGAGTGTAGAGAGAAGGAATTGACAGGAATTCTCTAGTCAGCATGTAGGAGACACAGCTTATGGAGTTCTGTAGCTTGGGAGTCGGCATCCACAGTATCCTGGGGTTCTGTAGCCTGAAATTAAGAGATGGAGCTTACAGGAGTTCTGCTGCTTGAAAGCAGACATTGGCAGTATAGCTGAGTTCAGTAGCCTTAGTGTAGAGAGAAGCAGTTGATGGGAGTTGCGCAGCCTGTGTATAGAAGACGCAGCTTACGGGAGTTCTGTCACCAGCGTGTGGAAAGACACAGGTTACAGGAGTACCGTCGCCTGAGTGTAGGAGACGTTGTTTATGGGAGTTCTATAAACTGGGTGTAGGAGACGCAGCTTACAGAAGTTCTGTATCCTGGGGGTAGGGAAACGCAGTATACCTGAGTTCTGTAACCTGAGTGTAGAGAGAAGGAATTGACAGGAATTCTCTAGTCAGCGTGTAGGAGACACAGCTTACGGGAGTTTTGTCGCATGGGAGTAGGCATACACAGTACACTGGGGTTCTGTAGCCTGAAATTAGGAGATTGAGCTTACAGGAGTTCTGCTGCTTGATAGCAGGCATTGGCAGTATAGCTGAGTTCAGTAGCCTGAGGTAGAGAGAAGCAGCTTATGGGAGCTCTGTAGCCTGAGTGTAGGAGACACATCGTACAGGAGTTCTGTAGCTTGGGATTAGGCATAGGCAGTATAAGGGGCTTCTGTAGCCTGAGTGTAGGAGATGTAGCTTCCAGGAGTTCTGTTGCTCGGCAGTAGACGTATGCAGTGCGTGAGGGTTCTGTAGCCTGTGTGTAGGAGACGCAACCTACCGGAGTCCTGTAGCTTGGAAGTAGGCCTACGCAGTATACTGGAGTTCTGTAGCCTGAATGTAGGAGCTGCAGCTTACAGGTTCTGCAACTTGATAGCAGGCTTTCACAGTATACCTGTGTTCTGTAGCCTGTGTGTAGAGAAAAGCAGTTTACGGGAGCTGTGCAGCCTGAGTATAGAAGACGCAGCTTACAGAAGTTCTGTAACCTGGATGTAGGGAAACGCAGTATACCCGAGTTCTGTACCCTGAGTGTAGAGAGAAGCAGTTGATGGGCATTCTCTAGTCAGCATGTAGGAGACACAGCTTATGGGAGTTCTGTAGCTTGGGAGTCGGCATCCGCAGTATCCTGGGGTTCTGTAGCCTGAAATTAAGAGATGGAGCTTACAGGAGTTGTGCTGCTTGAAAGCAGACATTGGCAGTATAGCTGAGTTTAGTAGCCTGAGTGTAGAGAGAAGCAGTTGATGGGAGTTGCGCAGCCTGTGTATAGAAGACGCAGCTTACGGGAGTTCTGTCACCAGCGTGTAGAAAGAGACAGCTTACGGGAGTTCTGTAGCCTGAGTGTAGGAGACATTGCATGTCAGAGTTCTATAAACTGGGTGTAGGAGACGCAGCTTACAGAAGTTCTGTATCCTGGGGGTAGGGAAACGCAGTATACCTGAGTTCTGTAACCTGAGTGTAGAGAGAAGGAATTGACAGGAATTCTCTAGTCAGCATGTAGGAGACACAGCTTACGGAGTTCTGTAGCTTGGGAGTCGGCATCCACAGTATCCTGGGGTTCTGTAGCCTGAAATTAAGAGATGGAGCTTACAGGAGTTGTGCTGCTTGAAAGCAGACATTGGCAGTATAGCTGAGTTCAGTAGCCTGAGTGTAGAGAGAAGCAGTTGATGGGAGTTGCACAGCCTGTGTATAGAAGACGCAGCTTACGGGAGTTCTGTCACCAGCGTGTGGAAAGACACAGGTTACAGGAGTACCGTCGCCTGAGTGTAGGAGACGTTGTTTATGGGAGTTCTATAAACTGGGTGTAGGAGACGCAGCTTACAGGAAGTTCTTTAACCTGGGTGTAGGGAAAAGCAGTACACCTGTATTCTGTAACCTGCGTGCAGAGAGAAGCTTTTTTCGGGAATTCTGTCGTCAGCGTAGAGGAGACATTGCTTACGGGAATTTTGTTCATGGGAGTAGGTGTACGCAGTGTACTGGTGTTCTGTAGCCTGAATGTAAGAGATTCAGCTTACAGGAGTTCGGCCGCTTGATAGCAGGCGTTCACAGTGTGCCTGAGTTCTGTAGCCTGAGTGAAGAGAGAAAAGCAGTTTACGGGAGCTGTAGCCTGAAATTAGGAGATTGAGCTTACAGGAGTTCTGCTGCTTGATAGCAGGCATTGGCAGTATAGCTGAGTTCAGTAGCCTGAGGTAGAGAGAAGCAGCTTATGGGAGCTCTGTAGCCTGAGTGTAGGAGACACATCGTACAGGAGTTCTGTAGCTTGGGATTAGGCATAGGCAGTATAAGGGGCTTCTGTAGCCTGAGGGTAGGAGATGTAGCTTCCAGGAGTTCTGTTGCTCGGCAGTAGACGTATGCAGTGCGTGAGGGTTCTGTAGCCTGAGTGTAGGAGACGCAACCTACCGGAGTCCTGTAGCTTGGAAGTAGGCCTACGCAGTATACTGGAGTTCTGTAGCCTGAATGTAGGAGCTGCAGCTTACAGGTTCTGCAACTTGATAGCAGGCTTTCACAGTATACCTGTGTTCTGTAGCCTGTGTGTAGAGAAAAGCAGTTTACGGGAGCTGTGCAGCCTGAGTATAGAAGACGCAGCTTACAGAAGTTCTGTAACCTGGATGTAGGGAAACGCAGTATACCCGAGTTCTGTACCCTGAGTGTAGAGAGAAGCAGTTGATGGGAGTTGTGCAGCCTGTGTATAGAAGACGCAGCTTACGGGAGTTCTGTCACCAGCGTGTAGAAAGACACAGCTTACGGGAGTTCTGTAGCCTGAGTGTAGGAGACATTGCTTATCAGAGTTCTATAAACTGGGTGTAGGAGACGCAGCTTACAGAAGTTCTGTATCCTGGGGGTAGGGAAACGCAGTATACCTGAGTTCTGTACCCTGAGTGTAGAGAGAAGGAATTGACAGGAATTCTCTAGTCAGCATGTAGGAGACACAGCTTATGGAGTTCTGTAGCTTGGGAGTCGGCATCCACAGTATCCTGGGGTTCTGTAGCCTGAAATTAAGAGATGGAGCTTACAGGAGTTGTGCTGCTTGAAAGCAGACATTGGCAGTATAGCTGAGTTTAGTAGCCTGAGTGTAGAGAGAAGCAGTTGATGGGAGTTGCGCAGCCTGTGTATAGAAGACGCAGCTTACGGGAGTTCTGTCACCAGCGTGTAGAAAGACACAGCTTACGGGAGTTCTGTAGCCTGAGTGTAGGAGACATTGCATGTCAGAGTTCTATAAACTGGGTGTAGGAGACGCAGCTTGCAGAAGTTCTGTATCCTGGGGGTAGGGAAACGCAGTATACCTGAGTTCTGTAACCTGAGTGTAGAGAGAAGGAATTGACAGGAATTCTCTAGTCAGCGTGTAGGAGACACAGCTTACGGGAGTTTTGTCGCATGGGAGTAGGCATACACAGTACACTGGGGTTCTGTAGACTGAAATTTGGAGATTGAGCTTACAGGAGTTCTGCTGCTTGATAGCAGGCATTGGCAGTATAGCTGAGTTCAGTAGCCTGAGGTAGAGAGAAGCAGCTTATGGGAGCTCTGTAGCCTGAGTGTAGGAGACACATCGTACAGGAGTTCTGTAGCTTGGGATTAGGCATAGGCAGTATAAGGGGCTTCTGTAGCCTGAATGTAGGAGATGTAGCTTCCAGGAGTTCTGTTGCTCGGCAGTAGATGTATGCAGTGCGTGAGGGTTCTGTAGCCTGAGTGTAGGAGACGCAACCTACCGGAGTCCTGTAGCTTGGAAGTAGGCCTACGCAGTATACTGGAGTTCTGTAGCCTGAATGTAGGAGCTGCAGCTTACAGGTTCTGCAACTTGATAGCAGGCTTTCACAGTATACCTGTGTTCTGTAGCCTGTGTGTAGAGAAAAGCAGTTTACGGGAGCTGTGCAGCCTGAGTATAGAAGACGCAGCTTACAGAAGTTCTGTAACCTGGATGTAGGGAAACGCAGTATACCCGAGTTCTGTACCCTGAGTGTAGAGAGAAGCAGTTGATGGGAGTTGTGCAGCCTGTGTATAGAAGACGCAGCTTACGGGAGTTCTGTCACCAGCGTGTGGAAAGACACAGCTTACGGGAGTTCTGTAGCCTGAGTGTAGGAGACATTGCTTATCAGAGTTCTATAAACTGGGTGTAGGAGACGCAGCTTACAGAAGTTCTGTATCCTGGGGGTAGGGAAACGCAGTATACCTGAGTTCTGTACCCTGAGTGTAGAGAGAAGGAATTGACAGGAATTCTCTAGTCAGCATGTAGGAGACACAGCTTATGGAGTTCTGTAGCTTGGGAGTCGGCATCCACAGTATCCTGGGGTTCTGTAGCCTGAAATTAAGAGATGGAGCTTACAGGAGTTGTGCTGCTTGAAAGCAGACATTGGCAGTATAGCTGAGTTCAGTAGCCTGAGTGTAGAGAGAAGCAGTTGATGGGAGTTGCGCAGCCTGTGTATAGAAGACGCAGCTTACGGGAGTTCTGTCACCAGCGTGTGGAAAGACACAGGTTACAGGAGTACCGTCGCCTGAGTGTAGGAGACGTTGTTTATGGGAGTTCTATAAACTGGGTGTAGGAGACGCAGCTTACAGGAAGTTCTTTAACCTGGGTGTAGGGAAAAGCAGTACACCTGAATTCTGTAACCTGCGTGCAGAGAGAAGCTTTTTTTGGGAATTCTGTCGTCAGCGTAGAGGAGACATTGCTTACGGGAATTTTGTTCATGGGAGTAGGTGTACGCAGTGTACTGGTGTTCTGTAGCCTGAATGTAAGAGATTCAGCTTACAGGAGTTCGGCCGCTTGATAGCAGGCGTTCACAGTGTGCCTGAGTTCTGTAGCCTGAGTGAAGAGAGAAAAGCAGTTTACGGGAGCTGTGCAGCCTGAGTATAGAAGACGCAGCTTACAGAAGTTCTGTAACCTGGATGTAGGGAAACGCAGTATACCCGAGTTCTATACCCTGAGTGTAGAGAGAAGCAGTTGATGGGAGTTGTGCAGCCTGTGTATAGAAGACGCAGCTTACGGGAGTTCTGTCACCAGCGTGTGGAAAGACACAGCTTACGGGAGTTCTGTAGCCTGAGTGTAGGAGACATTGCTTGTCAGAGTTCTATAAACTGGGTGTAGGAGACGCAGCTTACAGAAGTTCTGTATCCTGGGGGTAGGGAAACGCAGTATACCTGAGTTCTGTAACCTGAGTGTAGAGAGAAGGAATTGACAGGAATTCTCTAGTCAGCGTGTAGGAGACACAGCTTAGGGGAGATTTGTCGCATGGGAGTAGGCATACACAGTACACTGGGGTTCTGTAGCCTGAAATTAGGAGATTGAGCTTACAGGAGTTCTGCTGCTTGATAGCAGGCATTGGCAGTATAGCTGAGTTCAGTAGCCTGAGGTAGAGAGAAGCAGCTTATGGGAGCTCTGTAGCCTGAGTGTAGGAGACACATCGTACAGGAGTTCTGTAGCTTGGGATTAGGCATAGGCAGTATACAGGGCTTCTGTAGCCTGAGTGTAGGAGATGTAGCTTCCAGGAGTTCAGTTGCTCGGCAGTAGACGTATGCAGTGCGTGAGGGTTCTGTAGCCTGAGTGTAGGAGACGCAACCTACCGGAGTCCTGTAGCTTGGAAGTAGGCCTACGCAGTATACTGGAGTTCTGTAGCCTGAATGTAGGAGCTGCAGCTTACAGGTTCTGCAACTTGATAGCAGGCTTTCACAGTATACCTGTGTTCTGTAGCCTGTGTGTAGAGAAAAGCAGTTTACGGGAGCTGTGCAGCCTGAGTATAGAAGACGCAGCTTACAGAAGTTCTGTAACCTGGATGTAGGGAAACGCAGTATACCCGAGTTCTGTACCCTGAGTGTAGAGAGAAGCAGTTGATGGGAGTTGTGCAGCCTGTGTATAGAAGACGCAGCTTACGGGAGTTCTGTCACCAGCGTGTGGAAAGACACAGCTTACGGGAGTTCTGTAGCCTGAGTGTAGGAGACATTGCTTATCAGAGTTCTATAAACTGGGTGTAGGAGACGCAGCTTACAGAAGTTCTGTATCCTGGGGGTAGGGAAACGCAGTATACCTGAGTTCTGTACCCTGAGTGTAGAGAGAAGGAATTGACAGGAATTCTCTAGTTAGCATGTAGGAGACACAGCTTATGGAGTTCTGTAGCTTGGGAGTCGGCATCCACAGTATCCTGGGGTTCTGTAGCCTGAAATTAAGAGATGGAGCTTACAGGAGTTGTGCTGCTTGAAAGCAGACATTGGCAGTATAGCTGAGTTTAGTAGCCTGAGTGTAGAGAGAAGCAGTTGATGGGAGTTGCGCAGCCTGTGTATAGAAGACGCAGCTTATGGGAGTTCTGTCACCAGCGTGTAGAAAGACACAGCTTACGGGAGTTCTGTAGCCTGAGTGTAGGAGACATTGCATGTCAGAGTTCTATAAACTGGGTGTAGGAGACGCAGCTTACAGAAGTTCTGTATCCTGGGGGTAGGGAAAAGCAGTATACCTGAGTTCTGTAACCTGAGTGTAGAGAGAAGGAATTGACAGGAATTCTCTAGTCAGCGTGTAGGAGACACAGCTTACGGGAGTTTTGTCGCATGGGAGTAGGCATACACAGTACACTGGGGTTCTGTAGACTGAAATTTGGAGATTGAGCTTACAGGAGTTCTGCTGCTTGATAGCAGGCATTGGCAGTATAGCTGAGTTCAGTAGCCTGAGGTAGAGAGAAGCAGCTTATGGGAGCTCTGTAGCCTGAGTGTAGGAGACACATCGTACAGGAGTTCTGTAGCTTGGGATTAGGCATAGGCAGTATAAGGGGCTTCTGTAGCCTGAATGTAGGAGATGTAGCTTCCAGGAGTTCTGTTGCTCGGCAGTAGACGTATGCAGTGCGTGAGGGTTCTGTAGCCTGAGTGTAGGAGACGCAACCTACCGGAGTCCTGTAGCTTGGAAGTAGGCCTACGCAGTATACTGGAGTTCTGTAGCCTGAATGTAGGAGCTGCAGCTTACAGGTTCTGCAACTTGATAGCAGGCTTTCACAGTATACCTGTGTTCTGTAGCCTGTGTGTAGAGAAAAGCAGTTTACGGGAGCTGTGCAGCCTGAGTATAGAAGACGCAGCTTACAGAAGTTCTGTAACCTGGATGTAGGGAAACGCAGTATACCCGAGTTCTGTACCCTGAGTGTAGAGAGAAGCAGTTGATGGGAGTTGTGCAGCCTGTGTATAGAAGACGCAGCTTACGGGAGTTCTGTCACCAGCGTGTGGAAAGACACAGCTTACGGGAGTTCTGTAGCCTGAGTGTAGGAGACATTGCTTATCAGAGTTCTATAAACTGGGTGTAGGAGACGCAGCTTACAGAAGTTCTGTATCCTGGGGGTAGGGAAACGCAGTATACCTGAGTTCTGTAACCTGAGTGTAGAGAGAAGGAATTGACAGGAATTCTCTAGTCAGCATGTAGGAGACACAGCTTATGGAGTTCTGTAGCTTGGGAGTCGGCATCCACAGTATCCTGGGGTTCTGTAGCCTGAAATTAAGAGATGGAGCTTACAGGAGTTGTGCTGCTTGAAAGCAGACATTGGCAGTATAGCTGAGTTTAGTAGCCTGAGTGTAGAGAGAAGCAGTTGATGGGAGTTGCGCAGCCTGTGTATAGAAGACGCAGCTTACGGGAGTTCTGTCACCAGCGTGTAGAAAGACACAGCTTACGGGAGTTCTGTAGCCTGAGTGTAGGAGACATTGCATGTCAGAGTTCTATAAACTGGGTGTAGGAGACGCAGCTTGCAGAAGTTCTGTATCCTGGGGGTAGGGAAACGCAGTATACCTGAGTTCTGTAACCTGAGTGTAGAGAGAAGGAATTGACAGGAATTCTCTAGTCAGCGTGTAGGAGACACAGCTTACGGGAGTTTTGTCGCATGGGAGTAGGCATACACAGTACACTGGGGTTCTGTAGACTGAAATTTGGAGATTGAGCTTACAGGAGTTCTGCTGCTTGATAGCAGGCATTGGCAGTATAGCTGAGTTCAGTAGCCTGAGGTAGAGAGAAGCAGCTTATGGGAGCTCTGTAGCCTGAGTGTAGGAGACACATCGTACAGGAGTTCTGTAGCTTGGGATTAGGCATAGGCAGTATAAGGGGCTTCTGTAGCCTGAATGTAGGAGATGTAGCTTCCAGGAGTTCTGTTGCTCGGCAGTAGACGTATGCAGTGCGTGAGGGTTCTGTAGCCTGAGTGTAGGAGACGCAACCTACCGGAGTCCTGTAGCTTGGAAGTAGGCCTACGCAGTATACTGGAGTTCTGTAGCCTGAATGTAGGAGCTGCAGCTTACAGGTTCTGCAACTTGATAGCAGGCTTTCACAGTATACCTGTGTTCTGTAGCCTGTGTGTAGAGAAAAGCAGTTTACGGGAGCTGTGCAGCCTGAGTATAGAAGACGCAGCTTACAGAAGTTCTGTAACCTGGATGTAGGGAAACGCAGTATACCCGAGTTCTGTACCCTGAGTGTAGAGAGAAGCAGTTGATGGGAGTTGTGCAGCCTGTGTATAGAAGACGCAGCTTACGGGAGTTCTGTCACCAGCGTGTGGAAAGACACAGCTTACGGGAGTTCTGTAGCCTGAGTGTAGGAGACATTGCTTATCAGAGTTCTATAAACTGGGTGTAGGAGACGCAGCTTACAGAAGTTCTGTATCCTGGGGGTAGGGAAACGCAGTATACCTGAGTTCTGTAACCTGAGTGTAGAGAGAAGGAATTGACAGGAATTCTCTAGTCAGCATGTAGGAGACACAGCTTATGGAGTTCTGTAGCTTGGGAGTCGGCATCCACAGTATCCTGGGGTTCTGTAGCCTGAAATTAAGAGATGGAGCTTACAGGAGTTCTGCTGCTTGAAAGCAGACATTGGCAGTATAGCTGAGTTCAGTAGCCTGAGTGTAGAGAGAAGCAGTTGATGGGAGTTGCGCAGCCTGTGTATAGAAGACGCAGCTTATGGGAGTTCTGTCACCAGCGTGTGGAAAGACACAGGTTACAGGAGTACCGTCGCCTGAGTGTAGGAGACGTTGTTTATGGGAGTTCTATAAACTGGGTGTAGGAGACGCAGCTTACAGGAAGTTCTTTAACCTGGGTGTAGGGAAAAGCAGTACACCTGAATTCTGTAACCTGCGTGCAGAGAGAAGCTTTTTTCGGGAATTCTGTCGTCAGCGTAGAGGAGACATTGCTTACGGGAATTTTGTTCATGGGAGTAGGTGTACGCAGTGTACTGGTGTTCTGTAGCCTGAATGTAAGAGATTCAGCTTACAGGAGTTCGGCCGCTTGATAGCAGGCGTTCACAGTGTGCCTGAGTTCTGTAGCCTGAGTGAAGAGAGAAAAGCAGTTTACGGGAGCTGTGCAGCCTGAGTATAGAAGACGCAGCTTACAGAAGTTCTGTAACCTGGATGTAGGGAAACACAGTATACCCGAGTTCTATACCCTGAGTGTAGAGAGAAGCAGTTGATGGGAGTTGTGCAGCCTGTGTATAGAAGACGCAGCTTACGGGAGTTCTGTCACCAGCGTGTGGAAAGACACAGCTTACGGGAGTTCTGTAGCCTGAGTGTAGGAGACATTGCTTGTCAGAGTTCTATAAACTGGGTGTAGGAGACGCAGCTTACAGAAGTTCTGTATCCTGGGGGTAGGGAAACGCAGTATACCTGAGTTCTGTAACCTGAGTGTAGAGAGAAGGAATTGACAGGAATTCTCTAGTCAGCGTGTAGGAGACACAGCTTACGGGAGTTTTGTCGCATGGGAGTAGGCATACACAGTACACTGGGGTTCTGTAGCCTGAAATTAGGAGATTGAGCTTACAGGAGTTCTGCTGCTTGATAGCAGGCATTGGCAGTATAGCTGAGTTCAGTAGCCTGAGGTAGAGAGAAGCAGCTTATGGGAGCTCTGTAGCCTGAGTGTAGGAGACACATCGTACAGGAGTTCTGTAGCTTGGGATTAGGCATAGGCAGTATACAGGGCTTCTGTAGCCTGAGTGTAGGAGATGTAGCTTCCAGGAGTTCTGTTGCTCGGCAGTAGACGTATGCAGTGCGTGAGGGTTCTGTAGCCTGAGTGTAGGAGACGCAACCTACCGGAGTCCTGTAGCTTGGAAGTAGGCCTACGCAGTATACTGGAGTTCTGTAGCCTGAATGTAGGAGCTGCAGCTTACAGGTTCTGCAACTTGATAGCAGGCTTTCACAGTATACCTGTGTTCTGTAGCCTGTGTGTAGAGAAAAGCAGTTTACGGGAGCTGTGCAGCCTGAGTATAGAAGACGCAGCTTACAGAAGTTCTGTAACCTGGATGTAGGGAAACGCAGTATACCCGAGTTCTGTACCCTGAGTGTAGAGAGAAGCAGTTGATGGGAGTTGTGCAGCCTGTGTATAGAAGACGCAGCTTACGGGAGTTCTGTCACCAGCGTGTGGAAAGACACAGCTTACGGGAGTTCTGTAGCCTGAGTGTAGGAGACATTGCTTATCAGAGTTCTATAAACTGGGTGTAGGAGACGCAGCTTACAGAAGTTCTGTATCCTGGGGGTAGGGAAACGCAGTATACCTGAGTTCTGTACCCTGAGTGTAGAGAGAAGGAATTGACAGGAATTCTCTAGTCAGCATGTAGGAGACACAGCTTATGGAGTTCTGTAGCTTGGGAGTCGGCATCCACAGTATCCTGGGGTTCTGTAGCCTGAAATTAAGAGATGGAGCTTACAGGAGTTGTGCTGCTTGAAAGCAGACATTGGCAGTATAGCTGAGTTCAGTAGCCTGAGTGTAGAGAGAAGCAGTTGATGGGAGTTGCGCAGCCTGTGTATAGAAGACGCAGCTTATGGGAGTTCTGTCACCAGCGTGTGGAAAGACACAGGTTACAGGAGTACCGTCGCCTGAGTGTAGGAGACGTTGTTTATGGGAGTTCTATAAACTGGGTGTAGGAGACGCAGCTTACAGGAAGTTCTTTAACCTGGGTGTAGGGAAAAGCAGTACACCTGAATTCTGTAACCTGCGTGCAGAGAGAAGCTTTTTTCGGGAATTCTGTCGTCAGCGTAGAGGAGACATTGCTTACGGGAATTTTGTTCATGGGAGTAGGTGTACGCAGTGTACTGGTGTTCTGTAGCCTGAATGTAAGAGATTCAGCTTACAGGAGTTCGGCCGCTTGATAGCAGGCGTTCACAGTGTGCCTGAGTTCTGTAGCCTGAGTGAAGAGAGAAAAGCAGTTTACGGGAGCTGTGCAGCCTGAGTATAGAAGACGCAGCTTACAGAAGTTCTGTAACCTGGATGTAGGGAAACACAGTATACCCGAGTTCTATACCCTGAGTGTAGAGAGAAGCAGTTGATGGGAGTTGTGCAGCCTGTGTATAGAAGACGCAGCTTACGGGAGTTCTGTCACCAGCGTGTGGAAAGACACAGCTTACGGGAGTTCTGTAGCCTGAGTGTAGGAGACATTGCTTGTCAGAGTTCTATAAACTGGGTGTAGGAGACGCAGCTTACAGAAGTTCTGTATCCTGGGGGTAGGGAAACGCAGTATACCTGAGTTCTGTAACCTGAGTGTAGAGAGAAGGAATTGACAGGAATTCTCTAGTCAGCGTGTAGGAGACACAGCTTACGGGAGTTTTGTCGCATGGGAGTAGGCATACACAGTACACTGGGGTTCTGTAGCCTGAAATTAGGAGATTGAGCTTACAGGAGTTCTGCTGCTTGATAGCAGGCATTGGCAGTATAGCTGAGTTCAGTAGCCTGAGGTAGAGAGAAGCAGCTTATGGGAGCTCTGTAGCCTGAGTGTAGGAGACACATCGTACAGGAGTTCTGTAGCTTGGGATTAGGCATAGGCAGTATACAGGGCTTCTGTAGCCTGAGTGTAGGAGATGTAGCTTCCAGGAGTTCTGTTGCTCGGCAGTAGACGTATGCAGTGCGTGAGGGTTCTGTAGCCTGAGTGTAGGAGACGCAACCTACCGGAGTACTGTAGCTTGAGAGTAGGCCTACGCAGTATACTGGAGTTCTGTAGCCTGAATGTAGGAGCTGCAGCTTACAGGTTCTGCAACTTGATAGCAGGCTTTCACAGTATACCTGTGTTCTGTAGCCTGTGTGTAGAGAAAAGCAGTTTACGGGAGCTGTGCAGCCTGAGTATAGAAGACGCAGCTTACAGAAGTTCTGTAACCTGGATGTAGGGAAACGCAGTATACCCGAGTTCTGTACCCTGAGTGTAGAGAGAAGCAGTTGATGGGAGTTGTGCAGCCTGTGTATAGAAGACGCAGCTTACGGGAGTTCTGTCACCAGCGTGTAGAAAGACACAGCTTACGGGAGTTCTGTAGCCTGAGTGTAGGAGACATTGCTTATCAGAGTTCTATAAACTGGGTGTAGGAGACGCAGCTTACAGAAGTTCTGTATCCTGGGGGTAGGGAAACGCAGTATACCTGAGTTCTGTACCCTGAGTGTAGAGAGAAGGAATTGACAGGAATTCTCTAGTCAGCATGTAGGAGACACAGCTTATGGATTTCTGTAGCTTGGGAGTCGGCATCCACAGTATCCTGGGGTTCTGTAACCTGAAATTAAGAGATGGAGCTTACAGGAGTTGTGCTGCTTGAAAGCAGACATTGGCAGTATAGCTGAGTTCAGTAGCCTGAGTGTAGAGAGAAGCAGTTGATGGGAGTTGCACAGCCTGTGTATAGAAGACGCAGCTTACGGGAGTTCTGTCACCAGCGTGTGGAAAGACACAGGTTACAGGAGTACCGTCGCCTGAGTGTAGGAGACGTTGTTTATGGGAGTTCTATAAACTGGGTGTAGGAGACGCAGCTTACAGGAAGTTCTTTAACCTGGGTGTAGGGAAAAGCAGTACACCTGAATTCTGTAACCTGCGTGCAGAGAGAAGCTTTTTTCGGGAATTCTGTCGTCAGCGTAGAGGAGACATTGCTTACGGGAATTTTGTTCATGGGAGTAGGTGTACGCAGTGTACTGGTGTTCTGTAGCCTGAATGTAAGAGATTCAGCTTACAGGAGTTCGGCCGCTTGATAGCAGGCGTTCACAGTGTGCCTGAGTTCTGTAGCCTGAGTGAAGAGAGAAAAGCAGTTTACGGGAGCTGTGCAGCCTGAGTATAGAAGACGCAGCTTACAGAAGTTCTGTAACCTGGATGTAGGGAAACGCAGTATACCCGAGTTCTATACCCTGAGTGTAGAGAGAAGCAGTTGATGGGAGTTGTGCAGCCTGTGTATAGAAGACGCAGCTTACGGGAGTTCTGTCACCAGCGTGTGGAAAGACACAGCTTACGGGAGTTCTGTAGCCTGAGTGTAGGAGACATTGCTTGTCAGAGTTCTATAAACTGGGTGTAGGAGACGCAGCTTACAGAAGTTCTGTATCCTGGGGGTAGGGAAACGCAGTATACCTGAGTTCTGTAACCTGAGTGTAGAGAGAAGGAATTGACAGGAATTCTCTAGTCAGCGTGTAGGAGACACAGCTTACGGGAGTTTTGTCGCATGGGAGTAGGCATACACAGTACACTGGGGTTCTGTAGCCTGAAATTAGGAGATTGAGCTTACAGGAGTTCTGCTGCTTGATAGCAGGCATTGGCAGTATAGCTGAGTTCAGTAGCCTGAGGTAGAGAGAAGCAGCTTATGGGAGCTCTGTAGCCTGAGTGTAGGAGACACATCGTACAGGAGTTCTGTAGCTTGGGATTAGGCATAGGCAGTATAAGGGGCTTCTGTAGCCTGAATGTAGGAGATGTAGCTTCCAGGAGTTCTGTTGCTCGGCAGTAGACGTATGCAGTGCGTGAGGGTTCTGTAGCCTGAGTGTAGGAGACGCAACCTACCGGAGTCCTGTAGCTTGGAAGTAGGCCTACGCAGTATACTGGAGTTCTGTAGCCTGAATGTAGGAGCTGCAGCTTACAGGTTCTGCAACTTGATAGCAGGCTTTCACAGTATACCTGTGTTCTGTAGCCTGTGTGTAGAGAAAAGCAGTTTACGGGAGCTGTGCAGCCTGAGTATAGAAGACGCAGCTTACAGAAGTTCTGTAACCTGGATGTAGGGAAACGCAGTATACCCGAGTTCTGTACCCTGAGTGTAGAGAGAAGCAGTTGATGGGAGTTGTGCAGCCTGTGTATAGAAGACGCAGCTTACGGGAGTTCTGTCACCAGCGTGTGGAAAGACACAGCTTACGGGAGTTCTGTAGCCTGAGTGTAGGAGACATTGCTTATCAGAGTTCTATAAACTGGGTGTAGGAGACGCAGCTTACAGAAGTTCTGTATCCTGGGGGTAGGGAAACGCAGTATACCTGAGTTCTGTAACCTGAGTGTAGAGAGAAGGAATTGACAGGAATTCTCTAGTCAGCATGTAGGAGACACAGCTTATGGAGTTCTGTAGCTTGGGAGTCGGCATCCACAGTATCCTGGGGTTCTGTAGCCTGAAATTAAGAGATGGAGCTTACAGGAGTTGTGCTGCTTGAAAGCAGACATTGGCAGTATAGCTGAGTTCAGTAGCCTGAGTGTAGAGAGAAGCAGTTGATGGGAGTTGCGCAGCCTGTGTATAGAAGACGCAGCTTATGGGAGTTCTGTCACCAGCGTGTAGAAAGACACAGCTTACGGGAGTTCTGTAGCCTGAGTGTAGGAGACATTGCATGTCAGAGTTCTATAAACTGGGTGTAGGAGACGCAGCTTACAGAAGTTCTGTATCCTGGGGGTAGGGAAAAGCAGTATACCTGAGTTCTGTAACCTGAGTGTAGAGAGAAGGAATTGACAGGAATTCTCTAGTCAGCGTGTAGGAGACACAGCTTACGGGAGTTTTGTCGCATGGGAGTAGGCATACACAGTACACTGGGGTTCTGTAGACTGAAATTTGGAGATTGAGCTTACAGGAGTTCTGCTGCTTGATAGCAGGCATTGGCAGTATAGCTGAGTTCAGTAGCCTGAGGTAGAGAGAAGCAGCTTATGGGAGCTCTGTAGCCTGAGTGTAGGAGACACATCGTACAGGAGTTCTGTAGCTTGGGATTAGGCATAGGCAGTATAAGGGGCTTCTGTAGCCTGAATGTAGGAGATGTAGCTTCCAGGAGTTCTGTTGCTCGGCAGTAGACGTATGCAGTGCGTGAGGGTTCTGTAGCCTGAGTGTAGGAGACGCAACCTACCGGAGTCCTGTAGCTTGGAAGTAGGCCTACGCAGTATACTGGAGTTCTGTAGCCTGAATGTAGGAGCTGCAGCTTACAGGTTCTGCAACTTGATAGCAGGCTTTCACAGTATACCTGTGTTCTGTAGCCTGTGTGTAGAGAAAAGCAGTTTACGGGAGCTGTGCAGCCTGAGTATAGAAGACGCAGCTTACAGAAGTTCTGTAACCTGGATGTAGGGAAACGCAGTATACCCGAGTTCTGTACCCTGAGTGTAGAGAGAAGCAGTTGATGGGAGTTGTGCAGCCTGTGTATAGAAGACGCAGCTTACGGGAGTTCTGTCACCAGCGTGTGGAAAGACACAGCTTACGGGAGTTCTGTAGCCTGAGTGTAGGAGACATTGCTTATCAGAGTTCTATAAACTGGGTGTAGGAGACGCAGCTTACAGAAGTTCTGTATCCTGGGGGTAGGGAAACGCAGTATACCTGAGTTCTGTAACCTGAGTGTAGAGAGAAGGAATTGACAGGAATTCTCTAGTCAGCATGTAGGAGACACAGCTTATGGAGTTCTGTAGCTTGGGAGTCGGCATCCACAGTATCCTGGGGTTCTGTAGCCTGAAATTAAGAGATGGAGCTTACAGGAGTTGTGCTGCTTGAAAGCAGACATTGGCAGTATAGCTGAGTTCAGTAGCCTGAGTGTAGAGAGAAGCAGTTGATGGGAGTTGCGCAGCCTGTGTATAGAAGACGCAGCTTATGGGAGTTCTGTCACCAGCGTGTGGAAAGACACAGGTTACAGGAGTACCGTCGCCTGAGTGTAGGAGACGTTGTTTATGGGAGTTCTATAAACTGGGTGTAGGAGACGCAGCTTACAGGAAGTTCTTTAACCTGGGTGTAGGGAAAAGCAGTACACCTGAATTCTGTAACCTGCGTGCAGAGAGAAGCTTTTTTCGGGAATTCTGTCGTCAGCGTAGAGGAGACATTGCTTACGGGAATTTTGTTCATGGGAGTAGGTGTACGCAGTGTACTGGTGTTCTGTAGCCTGAATGTAAGAGATTCAGCTTACAGGAGTTCGGCCGCTTGATAGCAGGCGTTCACAGTGTGCCTGAGTTCTGTAGCCTGAGTGAAGAGAGAAAAGCAGTTTACGGGAGCTGTGCAGCCTGAGTATAGAAGACGCAGCTTACAGAAGTTCTGTAACCTGGATGTAGGGAAACACAGTATACCCGAGTTCTATACCCTGAGTGTAGAGAGAAGCAGTTGATGGGAGTTGTGCAGCCTGTGTATAGAAGACGCAGCTTACGGGAGTTCTGTCACCAGCGTGTGGAAAGACACAGCTTACGGGAGTTCTGTAGCCTGAGTGTAGGAGACATTGCTTGTCAGAGTTCTATAAACTGGGTGTAGGAGACGCAGCTTACAGAAGTTCTGTATCCTGGGGGTAGGGAAACGCAGTATACCTGAGTTCTGTAACCTGAGTGTAGAGAGAAGGAATTGACAGGAATTCTCTAGTCAGCGTGTAGGAGACACAGCTTACGGGAGTTTTGTCGCATGGGAGTAGGCATACACAGTACACTGGGGTTCTGTAGACTGAAATTTGGAGATTGAGCTTACAGGAGTTCTGCTGCTTGATAGCAGGCATTGGCAGTATAGCTGAGTTCAGTAGCCTGAGGTAGAGAGAAGCAGCTTATGGGAGCTCTGTAGCCTGAGTGTAGGAGACACATCGTACAGGAGTTCTGTAGCTTGGGATTAGGCATAGGCAGTATAAGGGGCTTCTGTAGCCTGAGGGTAGGAGATGTAGCTTCCAGGAGTTCTGTTGCTCGGCAGTAGACGTATGCAGTGCGTGAGGGTTCTGTAGCCTGAGTGTAGGAGACGCAACCTACCGGAGTCCTGTAGCTTGGAAGTAGGCCTACGCAGTATACTGGAGTTCTGTAGCCTGAATGTAGGAGCTGCAGCTTACAGGTTCTGCAACTTGATAGCAGGCTTTCACAGTATACCTGTGTTCTGTAGCCTGTGTGTAGAGAAAAGCAGTTTACGGGAGCTGTGCAGCCTGAGTATAGAAGACGCAGCTTACAGAAGTTCTGTAACCTGGATGTAGGGAAACGCAGTATACCCGAGTTCTGTACCCTGAGTGTAGAGAGAAGCAGTTGATGGGAGTTGTGCAGCCTGTGTATAGAAGACGCAGCTTACGGGAGTTCTGTCACCAGTGTGTAGAAAGACACAGCTTACGGGAGTTCTGTAGCCTGAGTGTAGGAGACATTGCTTATCAGAGTTCTATAAACTGGGTGTAGGAGACGCAGCTTACAGAAGTTCTGTATCCTGGGGGTAGGGAAAAGCAGTATACCTGAGTTCTGTACCCTGAGTGTAGAGAGAAGGAATTGACAGGAATTCTCTAGTCAGCATGTAGGAGACACAGCTTATGGAGTTCTGTAGCTTGGGAGTCGGCATCCACAGTATCCTGGGGTTCTGTAGCCTGAAATTAAGAGATGGAGCTTACAGGAGTTGTGCTGCTTGAAAGCAGACATTGGCAGTATAGCTGAGTTCAGTAGCCTGAGTGTAGAGAGAAGCAGTTGATGGGAGTTGCACAGCCTGTGTATAGAAGACGCAGCTTACGGGAGTTCTGTCACCAGCGTGTGGAAAGACACAGGTTACAGGAGTACCGTCGCCTGAGTGTAGGAGACGTTGTTTATGGGAGTTCTATAAACTGGGTGTAGGAGACGCAGCTTACAGGAAGTTCTTTAACCTGGGTGTAGGGAAAAGCAGTACACCTGAATTCTGTAACCTGCGTGCAGAGAGAAGCTTTTTTCGGGAATTCTGTCGTCAGCGTAGAGGAGACATTGCTTACGGGAATTTTGTTCATGGGAGTAGGTGTACGCAGTGTACTGGTGTTCTGTAGCCTGAATGTAAGAGATTCAGCTTACAGGAGTTCGGCCGCTTGATAGCAGGCGTTCACAGTGTGCCTGAGTTCTGTAGCCTGAGTGAAGAGAGAAAAGCAGTTTACGGGAGCTGTGCAGCCTGAGTATAGAAGACGCAGCTTACAGAAGTTCTGTAACCTGGATGTAGGGAAACGCAGTATACCCGAGTTCTATACCCTGAGTGTAGAGAGAAGCAGTTGATGGGAGTTGTGCAGCCTGTGTATAGAAGACGCAGCTTACGGGAGTTCTGTCACCAGCGTGTGGAAAGACACAGCTTACGGGAGTTCTGTAGCCTGAGTGTAGGAGACATTGCTTGTCAGAGTTCTATAAACTGGGTGTAGGAGACGCAGCTTACAGAAGTTCTGTATCCTGGGGGTAGGGAAACGCAGTATACCTGAGTTCTGTAACCTGAGTGTAGAGAGAAGGAATTGACAGGAATTCTCTAGTCAGCGTGTAGGAGACACAGCTTAGGGGAGTTTTGTCGCATGGGAGTAGGCATACACAGTACACTGGGGTTCTGTAGCCTGAAATTAGGAGATTGAGCTTACAGGAGTTCTGCTGCTTGATAGCAGGCATTGGCAGTATAGCTGAGTTCAGTAGCCTGAGGTAGAGAGAAGCAGCTTATGGGAGCTCTGTAGCCTGAGTGTAGGAGACACATCGTACAGGAGTTCTGTAGCTTGGGATTAGGCATAGGCAGTATACAGGGCTTCTGTAGCCTGAGTGTAGGAGATGTAGCTTCCAGGAGTTCTGTTGCTCGGCAGTAGACGTATGCAGTGCGTGAGGGTTCTGTAGCCTGAGTGTAGGAGACGCAACCTACCGGAGTCCTGTAGCTTGGAAGTAGGCCTACGCAGTATACTGGAGTTCTGTAGCCTGAATGTAGGAGCTGCAGCTTACAGGTTCTGCAACTTGATAGCAGGCTTTCACAGTATACCTGTGTTCTGTAGCCTGTGTGTAGAGAAAAGCAGTTTACGGGAGCTGTGCAGCCTGAGTATAGAAGACGCAGCTTACAGAAGTTCTGTAACCTGGATGTAGGGAAACGCAGTATACCCGAGTTCTGTACCCTGAGTGTAGAGAGAAGCAGTTGATGGGAGTTGTGCAGCCTGTGTATAGAAGACGCAGCTTACGGGAGTTCTGTCACCAGCGTGTAGAAAGACACAGCTTACGGGAGTTCTGTAGCCTGAGTGTAGGAGACATTGCTTATCAGAGTTCTATAAACTGGGTGTAGGAGACGCAGCTTACAGAAGTTCTGTATCCTGGGGGTAGGGAAACGCAGTATACCTGAGTTCTGTACCCTGAGTGTAGAGAGAAGGAATTGACAGGAATTCTCTAGTCAGCATGTAGGAGACACAGCTTATGGAGTTCTGTAGCTTGGGAGTCGGCATCCACAGTATCCTGGGGTTCTGTAGCCTGAAATTAAGAGATGGAGCTTACAGGAGTTGTGCTGCTTGAAAGCAGACATTGGCAGTATAGCCGAGTTTAGTAGCCTGAGTGTAGAGAGAAGCAGTTGATGGGAGTTGCGCAGCCTGTGTATAGAAGACGCAGCTTATGGGAGTTCTGTCACCAGCGTGTAGAAAGACACAGCTTACGGGAATTCTGTAGCCTGAGTGTAGGAGACATTGCATGTCAGAGTTCTATAAACTGGGTGTAGGAGACGCAGCTTACAGAAGTTCTGTATCCTGGGGGTAGGGAAAAGCAGTATACCTGAGTTCTGTAACCTGAGTGTAGAGAGAAGGAATTGACAGGAATTCTCTAGTCAGCGTGTAGGAGACACAGCTTACGGGAGTTTTGTCGCATGGGAGTGGGCATACACAGTACACTGGGGTTCTGTAGACTGAAATTTGGAGATTGAGCTTACAGGAGTTCTGCTGCTTGATAGCAGGCATTGGCAGTATAGCTGAGTTCAGTAGCCTGAGGTAGAGAGAAGCAGCTTATGGGAGCTCTGTAGCCTGAGTGTAGGAGACACATCGTACATGAGTTCTGTAGCTTGGGATTAGGCATAGGCAGTATAAGGGGCTTCTGTAGCCTGAGGGTAGGAGATGTAGCTTCCAGGAGTTCTGTTGCTCGGCAGTAGACGTATGCAGTGCGTGAGGGTTCTGTAGCCTGAGTGTAGGAGACGCAACCTACCGGAGTCCTGTAGCTTGGAAGTAGGCCTACGCAGTATACTGGAGTTCTGTAGCCTGAATGTAGGAGCTGCAGCTTACAGGTTCTGCAACTTGATAGCAGGCTTTCACAGTATACCTGTGTTCTGTAGCCTGTGTGTAGAGAAAAGCACTTTACGGGAGCTGTGCAGCCTGAGTATAGAAGACGCAGCTTACAGAAGTTCTGTAACCTGGATGTAGGGAAACGCAGTATACCCGAGTTCTGTACCCTGAGTGTAGAGAGAAGCAGTTGATGGGAGTTGTGCAGCCTGTGTATAGAAGACGCAGCTTACGGGAGTTCTGTCACCAGCGTGTGGAAAGACACAGCTTACGGGAGTTCTGTAGCCTGAGTGTAGGAGACATTGCTTATCAGAGTTCTATAAACTGGGTGTAGGAGACGCAGCTTACAGAAGTTCTGTATCCTGGGGGTAGGGAAACGCAGTATACCTGAGTTCTGTAACCTGAGTGTAGAGAGAAGGAATTGACAGGAATTCTCTAGTCAGCATGTAGGAGACACAGCTTATGGAGTTCTGTAGCTTGGGAGTCGGCATCCACAGTATCCTGGGGTTCTGTAGCCTGAAATTAAGAGATGGAGCTTACAGGAGTTGTGCTGCTTGAAAGCAGACATTGGCAGTATAGCTGAGTTTAGTAGCCTGAGTGTAGAGAGAAGCAGTTGATGGGAGTTGCGCAGCCTGTGTATAGAAGACGCAGCTTACGGGAGTTCTGTCACCAGCGTGTGGAAAGACACAGGTTACAGGAGTACCGTCGCCTGAGTGTAGGAGACGTTGTTTATGGGAGTTCTATAAACTGGGTGTAGGAGACGCAGCTTACAGGAAGTTCTTTAACCTGGGTGTAGGGAAAAGCAGTACACCTGAATTCTGTAACCTGCGTGCAGAGAGAAGCTTTTTTCGGGAATTCTGTCGTCAGCGTAGAGGAGACATTGCTTACGGGAATTTTGTTCATGGGAGTAGGTGTACGCAGTGTACTGGTGTTCTGTAGCCTGAATGTAAGAGATTCAGCTTACAGGAGTTCGGCCGCTTGATAGCAGGCGTTCACAGTGTGCCTGAGATCTGTAGCCTGAGTGAAGAGAGAAAAGCAGTTTACGGGAGCTGTGCAGCCTGAGTATAGAAGACGCAGCTTACAGAAGTTCTGTAACCTGGATGTAGGGAAACACAGTATACCCGAGTTCTATACCCTGAGTGTAGAGAGAAGCAGTTGATGGGAGTTGTGCAGCCTGTGTATAGAAGACGCAGCTTACGGGAGTTCTGTCACCAGCGTGTGGAAAGACACAGCTTACGGGAGTTCTGTAGCCTGAGTGTAGGAGACATTGCTTGTCAGAGTTCTATAAACTGGGTGTAGGAGACGCAGCTTACAGAAGTTCTGTATCCTGGGGGTAGGGAAACGCAGTATACCTGAGTTCTGTAACCTGAGTGTAGAGAGAAGGAATTGACAGGAATTCTCTAGTCAGCGTGTAGGAGACACAGCTTAGGGGAGTTTTGTCGCATGGGAGTAGGCATACACAGTACACTGGGGTTCTGTAGCCTGAAATTAGGAGATTGAGCTTACAGGAGTTCTGCTGCTTGATAGCAGGCATTGGCAGTATAGCTGAGTTCAGTAGCCTGAGGTAGAGAGAAGCAGCTTATGGGAGCTCTGTAGCCTGAGTGTAGGAGACACATCGTACAGGAGTTCTGTAGCTTGGGATTAGGCATAGGCAGTATACAGGGCTTCTGTAGCCTGAGTGTAGGAGATGTAGCTTCCAGGAGTTCTGTTGCTCGGCAGTAGACGTATGCAGTGCGTGAGGGTTCTGTAGCCTGAGTGTAGGAGACGCAACCTACCGGAGTCCTGTAGCTTGGAAGTAGGCCTACGCAGTATACTGGAGTTCTGTAGCCTGAATGTAGGAGCTGCAGCTTACAGGTTCTGCAACTTGATAGCAGGCTTTCACAGTATACCTGTGTTCTGTAGCCTGTGTGTAGAGAAAAGCAGTTTACGGGAGCTGTGCAGCCTGAGTATAGAAGACGCAGCTTACAGAAGTTCTGTAACCTGGATGTAGGGAAACGCAGTATACCCGAGTTCTGTACCCTGAGTGTAGAGAGAAGCAGTTGATGGGAGTTGTGCAGCCTGTGTATAGAAGACGCAGCTTACGGGAGTTCTGTCACCAGCGTGTAGAAAGACACAGCTTACGGGAGTTCTGTAGCCTGAGTGTAGGAGACATTGCTTATCAGAGTTCTATAAACTGGGTGTAGGAGACGCAGCTTACAGAAGTTCTGTATCCTGGGGGTAGGGAAACGCAGTATACCTGAGTTCTGTACCCTGAGTGTAGAGAGAAGGAATTGACAGGAATTCTCTAGTCAGCATGTAGGAGACACAGCTTATGGAGTTCTGTAGCTTGGGAGTCGGCATCCACAGTATCCTGGGGTTCTGTAGCCTGAAATTAAGAGATGGAGCTTACAGGAGTTGTGCTGCTTGAAAGCAGACATTGGCAGTATAGCTGAGTTCAGTAGCCTGAGTGTAGAGAGAAGCAGTTGATGGGAGTTGCACAGCCTGTGTATAGAAGACGCAGCTTACGGGAGTTCTGTCACCAGCGTGTGGAAAGACACAGGTTACAGGAGTACCGTCACCTGAGTGTAGGAGACGTTGTTTATGGGAGTTCTATAAACTGGGTGTAGGAGACGCAGCTTACAGGAAGTTCTTTAACCTGGGTGTAGGGAAAATCAGTATACCTGAGTTCTGTAACCTGAGTGTAGAGAGAAGGAATTGACAGGAATTCTCTAGTCAGCGTGTAGGAGACACAGCTTACGGGAGTTTTGTCGCATGGGAGTAGGCATACACAGTACACTGGGGTTCTGTAGACTGAAATTTGGAGATTGAGCTTACAGGAGTTCTGCTGCTTGATAGCAGGCATTGGCAGTATAGCTGAGTTCAGTAGCCTGAGGTAGACAGAAGCAGCTTATGGGAGCTCTGTAGCCTGAGTGTAGGAGACACATCGTACAGGAGTTCTGTAGCTTGGGATTAGGCATAGGCAGTATACAGGGCTTCTGTAGCCTGAGTGTAGGAGATGTAGCTTCCAGGAGTTCTGTTGCTCGGCAGTAGACGTATGCAGTGCGTGAGGGTTCTGTAGCCTGAGTGTAGGAGACGCAACCTACCGGAGTACTGTAGCTTGGAAGTAGGCCTACGCAGTATACTGGAGTTCTGTAGCCTGAATGTAGGAGCTGCAGCTTACAGGTTCTGCAACTTGATAGCAGGCTTTCACAGTATACCTGTGTTCTGTAGCCTGTGTGTAGAGAAAAGCAGTTTACGGGAGCTGTGCAGCCTGAGTATAGAAGACGCAGCTTACAGAAGTTCTGTAACCTGGATGTAGGGAAACGCAGTATACCCGAGTTCTGTACCCTGAGTGTAGAGAGAAGCAGTTGATGGGAGTTGTGCAGCCTGTGTATAGAAGACGCAGCTTACGGGAGTTCTGTCACCAGCGTGTGGAAAGACACAGCTTACGGGAGTTCTGTAGCCTGAGTGTAGGAGACATTGCTTGTCAGAGTTCTATAAACTGAGTGTAGGAGACGCAGCTTACAGAAGTTCTGTATCCTGGGGGTAGGGAAACGCAGTATACCTGAGTTCTGTAACCTGAGTGTAGAGAGAAGGAATTGACAGGAATTCTCTAGTCAGCGTGTAGGAGACACAGCTTACGGGAGTTTTGTCGCATGGGAGTAGGCATACACAGTACACTGGGGTTCTGTAGCCTGAAATTAGGAGATTGAGCTTACAGGAGTTCTGCTGCTTGATAGCAGGCATTGGCAGTATAGCTGAGTTCAGTAGCCTGAGGTAGAGAGAAGCAGCTTATGGGAGCTCTGTAGCCTGAGTGTAGGAGACACATCGTACAGGAGTTCTGTAGCTTGGGATTAGGCATAGGCAGTATACAGGGCTTCTGTAGCCTGAGTGTAGGAGATGTAGCTTCCAGGAGTTCTGTTGCTCGGCAGTAGACGTATGCAGTGCGTGAGGGTTCTGTAGCCTGAGTGTAGGAGACGCAACCTACCGGAGTCCTGTAGCTTGGAAGTAGGCCTACGCAGTATACTGGAGTTCTGTAGCCTGAATGTAGGAGCTGCAGCTTACAGGTTCTGCAACTTGATAGCAGGCTTTCACAGTATACCTGTGTTCTGTAGCCTGTGTGTAGAGAAAAGCAGTTTACGGGAGCTGTGCAGCCTGAGTATAGAAGACGCAGCTTACAGAAGTTCTGTAACCTGGATGTAGGGAAACGCAGTATACCCGAGTTCTGTACCCTGAGTGTAGAGAGAAGCAGTTGATGGGAGTTGTGCAGCCTGTGTATAGAAGACGCAGCTTACGGGAGTTCTGTCACCAGCGTGTAGAAAGACACAGCTTACGGGAGTTCTGTAGCCTGAGTGTAGGAGACATTGCTTATCAGAGTTCTATAAACTGGGTGTAGGAGACGCAGCTTACAGAAGTTCTGTATCCTGGGGGTAGGGAAACGCAGTATACCTGAGTTCTGTACCCTGAGTGTAGAGAGAAGGAATTGACAGGAATTCTCTAGTCAGCATGTAGGAGACACAGCTTATGGAGTTCTGTAGCTTGGGAGTCGGCATCCACAGTATCCTGGGGTTCTGTAGCCTGAAATTAAGAGATGGAGCTTACAGGAGTTGTGCTGCTTGAAAGCAGACATTGGCAGTATAGCTGAGTTCAGTAGCCTGAGTGTAGAGAGAAGCAGTTGATGGGAGTTGCGCAGCCTGTGTATAGAAGACGCAGCTTATGGGAGTTCTGTCACCAGCGTGTGGAAAGACACAGGTTACAGGAGTACCGTCGCCTGAGTGTAGGAGACGTTGTTTATGGGAGTTCTATAAACTGGGTGTAGGAGACGCAGCTTACAGGAAGTTCTTTAACCTGGGTGTAGGGAAAAGCAGTAAACCTGAATTCTGTAACCTGCGTGCAGAGAGAAGCTTTTTTCGGGAATTCTGTCGTCAGCGTAGAGGAGACATTGCTTACGGGAATTTTGTTCATGGGAGTAGGTGTACGCAGTGTACTGGTGTTCTGTAGCCTGAATGTAAGAGATTCAGCTTACAGGAGTTCGGCCGCTTGATAGCAGGCGTTCACAGTGTGCCTGAGTTCTGTAGCCTGAGTGAAGAGAGAAAAGCAGTTTACGGGAGCTGTGCAGCCTGAGTATAGAAGACGCAGCTTACAGAAGTTCTGTAACCTGGATGTAGGGAAACACAGTATACCCGAGTTCTATACCCTGAGTGTAGAGAGAAGCAGTTGATGGGAGTTGTGCAGCCTGTGTATAGAAGACGCAGCTTACGGGAGTTCTGTCACCAGCGTGTGGAAAGACACAGCTTACGGGAGTTCTGTAGCCTGAGTGTAGGAGACATTGCTTGTCAGAGTTCTATAAACTGAGTGTAGGAGACGCAGCTTACAGAAGTTCTGTATCCTGGGGGTAGGGAAACGCAGTATACCTGAGTTCTGTAACCTGAGTGTAGAGAGAAGGAATTGACAGGAATTCTCTAGTCAGCGTGTAGGAGACACAGCTTACGGGAGTTTTGTCGCTTGGGAGTAGGCATACACAGTACACTGGGGTTCTGTAGCCTGAAATTAGGAGATTGAGCTTACAGGAGTTCTGCTGCTTGATAGCAGGCATTGGCAGTATAGCTGAGTTCAGTAGCCTGAGGTAGAGAGAAGCAGCTTATGGGAGCTCTGTAGCCTGAGTGTAGGAGACACATCGTACAGGAGTTCTGTAGCTTGGGATTAGGCATAGGCAGTATACAGGGCTTCTGTAGCCTGAGTGTAGGAGATGTAGCTTCCAGGAGTTCTGTTGCTCGGCAGTAGACGTATGCAGTGCGTGAGGGTTCTGTAGCCTGAGTGTAGGAGACGCAACCTACCGGAGTCCTGTAGCTTGGAAGTAGGCCTACGCAGTATACTGGAGTTCTGTAGCCTGAATGTAGGAGCTGCAGCTTACAGGTTCTGCAACTTGATAGCAGGCTTTCACAGTATACCTGTGTTCTGTAGCCTGTGTGTAGAGAAAAGCAGTTTACGGGAGCTGTGCAGCCTGAGTATAGAAGACGCAGCTTACAGAAGTTCTGTAACCTGGATGTAGGGAAACACAGTATACCCGAGTTCTATACCCTGAGTGTAGAGAGAAGCAGTTGATGGGAGTTGTGCAGCCTGTGTATAGAAGACGCAGCTTACGGGAGTTCTGTCACCAGCGTGTGGAAAGACACAGCTTACGGGAGTTCTGTAGCCTGAGTGTAGGAGACATTGCTTATCAGAGTTCTATAAACTGGGTGTAGGAGACGCAGCTTACAGAAGTTCTGTATCCTGGGGGTAGGGAAACGCAGTATACCTGAGTTCTGTAACCTGAGTGTAGAGAGAAGGAATTGACAGGAATTCTCTAGTCAGCATGTAGGAGACACAGCTTATGGAGTTCTGTAGCTTGGGAGTCGGCATCCACAGTATCCTGGGGTTCTGTAGCCTGAAATTAAGAGATGGAGCTTACAGGAGTTGTGCTGCTTGAAAGCAGACATTGGCAGTATAGCTGAGTTCAGTAGCCTGAGTGTAGAGAGAAGCAGTTGATGGGAGTTGCACAGCCTGTGTATAGAAGACGCAGCTTACGGGAGTTCTGTCACCAGCGTGTGGAAAGACACAGGTTACAGGAGTACCGTCGCCTGAGTGTAGGAGACGTTGTTTATGGGAGTTCTATAAACTGGGTGTAGGAGACGCAGCTTACAGGAAGTTCTTTAACCTGGGGGTAGGGAAAAGCAGTATACCTGAGTTCTGTAACCTGAGTGTAGAGAGAAGGAATTGACAGGAATTCTCTAGTCAGCGTGTAGGAGACACAGCTTACGGGAGTTTTGTCGCATGTGAGTAGGCATACACAGTACACTGGGGTTCTGTAGACTGAAATTTGGAGATTGAGCTTACAGGAGTTCTGCTGCTTGATAGCAGGCATTGGCAGTATAGCTGAGTTCAGTAGCCTGAGGTAGAGAGAAGCAGCTTATGGGAGCTCTGTAGCCTGAGTGTAGGAGACACATCGTACAGGAGTTCTGTAGCTTGGGATTAGGCATAGGCAGTATAAGGGGCTTCTGTAGCCTGAGGGTAGGAGATGTAGCTTCCAGGAGTTCTGTTGCTCGGCAGTAGACGTATGCAGTGCGTGAGGGTTCTGTAGCCTGAGTGTAGGAGACGCAACCTACCGGAGTCCTGTAGCTTGGAAGTAGGCCTACGCAGTATACTGGAGTTCTGTAGCCTGAATGTAGGAGCTGCAGCTTACAGGTTCTGCAACTTGATAGCAGGCTTTCACAGTATACCTGTGTTCTGTAGCCTGTGTGTAGAGAAAAGCAGTTTACGGGAGCTGTGCAGCCTGAGTATAGAAGACGCAGCTTACAGAAGTTCTGTAACCTGGATGTAGGGAAACGCAGTATACCCGAGTTCTGTACCCTGAGTGTAGAGAGAAGCAGTTGATGGGAGTTGTGCAGCCTGTGTATAGAAGACGCAGCTTACGGGAGTTCTGTCACCAGCGTGTGGAAAGACACAGCTTACGGGAGTTCTGTAGCCTGAGTGTAGGAGACATTGCTTGTCAGAGTTCTATAAACTGGGTGTAGGAGACGCAGCTTACAGAAGTTCTGTATCCTGGGGGTAGGGAAACGCAGTATACCTGAGTTCTGTAACCTGAGTGTAGAGAGAAGGAATTGACAGGAATTCTCTAGTCAGCATGTAGGAGACACAGCTTATGGAGTTCTGTAGCTTGGGAGTCGGCATCCACAGTATCCTGGGGTTCTGTAGCCTGAAATTAAGAGATGGAGCTTACAGGAGTTCTGCTGCTTGATAGCAGGCATTGGCAGTATAGCTGAGTTCAGTAGCCTGAGTGTAGAGAGAAGCAGTTGATGGGAGTTGCGCAGCCTGTGTATAGAAGACGCAGCTTATGGGAGTTCTGTCACCAGCGTGTGGAAAGACACAGGTTACAGGAGTACCGTCGCCTGAGTGTAGGAGACGTTGTTTATGGGAGTTCTATAAACTGGGTGTAGGAGACGCAGCTTACAGGAAGTTCTTTAACCTGGGTGTAGGGAAAAGCAGTACACCTGAATTCTGTAACCTGCGTGCAGAGAGAAGCTTTTTTCGGGAATTCTGTCGTCAGCGTAGAGGAGACATTGCTTACGGGAATTTTGTTCATGGGAGTAGGTGTACGCAGTGTACTGGTGTTCTGTAGCCTGAATGTAAGAGATTCAGCTTACAGGAGTTCGGCCGCTTGATAGCAGGCGTTCACAGTGTGCCTGAGTTCTGTAGCCTGAGTGAAGAGAGAAAAGCAGTTTACGGGAGCTGTGCAGCCTGAGTATAGAAGACGCAGCTTACAGAAGTTCTGTAACCTGGATGTAGGGAAACGCAGTATACCCGAGTTCTATACCCTGAGTGTAGAGAGAAGCAGTTGATGGGAGTTGTGCAGCCTGTGTATAGAAGACGCAGCTTACGGGAGTTCTGTCACCAGCGTGTGGAAAGACACAGCTTATGGGAGTTTTGTCGCATGGGAGTAGGCATACACAGTACACTGGGGTTCTGTAGCCTGAAATTAGGAGATTGAGCTTACAGGAGTTCTGCTGCTTGATAGCAGGCATTGGCAGTATAGCTGAGTTCAGTAGCCTGAGGTAGAGAGAAGCAGCTTATGGGAGCTCTGTAGCCTGAGTGTAGGAGACACATCGTACAGGAGTTCTGTAGCTTGGGATTAGGCATAGGCAGTATACAGGGCTTCTGTAGCCTGAGTGTAGGAGATGTAGCTTCCAGGAGTTCTGTTGCTCGGCAGTAGACGTATGCAGTGCGTGAGGGTTCTGTAGCCTGAGTGTAGGAGACGCAACCTACCGGAGTCCTGTAGCTTGGAAGTAGGCCTACGCAGTATACTGGAGTTCTGTAGCCTGAATGTAGGAGCTGCAGCTTACAGGTTCTGCAACTTGATAGCAGGCTTTCACAGTATACCTGTGTTCTGTAGCCTGTGTGTAGAGAAAAGCAGTTTACGGGAGCTGTGCAGCCTGAGTATAGAAGACGCAGCTTACAGAAGTTCTGTAACCTGGATGTAGGGAAACACAGTATACCCGAGTTCTGTACCCTGAGTGTAGAGAGAAGCAGTTGATGGGAGTTGTGCAGCCTGTGTATAGAAGACGCAGCTTACGGGAGTTCTGTCACCAGCGTGTAGAAAGACACAGCTTACGGGAGTTCTGTAGCCTGAGTGTAGGAGACATTGCTTATCAGAGTTCTATAAACTGGGTGTAGGAGACGCAGCTTACAGAAGTTCTGTATCCTGGGGGTAGGGAAACGCAGTATACCTGTGTTCTGTACCCTGAGTGTAGAGAGAAGGAATTGACAGGAATTCTCTAGTCAGCATGTAGGAGACACAGCTTATGGAGTTCTGTAGCTTGGGAGTCGGCATCCACAGTATCCTGGGGTTCTGTAGCCTGAAATTAAGAGATGGAGCTTACAGGAGTTGTGCTGCTTGAAAGCAGACATTGGCAGTATAGCTGAGTTCAGTAGCCTGAGTGTAGAGAGAAGCAGTTGATGGGAGTTGCGCAGCCTGTGTATAGAAGACGCAGCTTATGGGAGTTCTGTCACCAGCGTGTGGAAAGACACAGGTTACAGGAGTACCGTCGCCTGAGTGTAGGAGACGTTGTTTATGGGAGTTCTATAAACTGGGTGTAGGAGACGCAGCTTACAGAAGTTCTGTATCCTGGGGGTAGGGAAACGCAGTACACCTGAATTCTGTAACCTGCGTGCAGAGAGAAGCTTTTTTCGGGAATTCTGTCGTCAGCGTAGAGGAGACATTGCTTACGGGAATTTTGTTCATGGGAGTAGGTGTACGCAGTGTACTGGTGTTCTGTAGCCTGAATGTAAGAGATTCAGCTTACAGGAGTTCGGCCGCTTGATAGCAGGCGTTCACAGTGTGCCTGAGATCTGTAGCCTGAGTGAAGAGAGAAAAGCAGTTTACGGGAGCTGTGCAGCCTGAGTATAGAAGACGCAGCTTACAGAAGTTCTGTAACCTGGATGTAGGGAAACACAGTATACCCGAGTTCTGTACCCTGAGTGTAGAGAGAAGCAGTTGATGGGAGTTGTGCAGCCTGTGTATAGAAGACGCAGCTTACGGGAGTTCTGTCACCAGCGTGTGGAAAGACACAGCTTACGGGAGTTCTGTAGCCTGAGTGTAGGAGACATTGCTTGTCAGAGTTCTATAAACTGGGTGTAGGAGACGCAGCTTACAGAAGTTCTGTATCCTGGGGGTAGGGAAACGCAGTATACCTGAGTTCTGTAACCTGAGTGTAGAGAGAAGGAATTGACAGGAATTCTCTAGTCAGCGTGTAGGAGACACAGCTTACGGGAGTTTTGTCGCATGGGAGTAGGCATACACAGTACACTGGGGTTCTGTAGCCTGAAATTAGGAGATTGAGCTTACAGGAGTTCTGCTGCTTGATAGCAGCCATTGGCAGTATAGCTGAGTTCAGTAGCCTGAGGTAGAGAGAAGCAGCTTATGGGAGCTCTGTAGCCTGAGTGTAGGAGACACATCGTACAGGAGTTCTGTAGCTTGGGATTAGGCATAGGCAGTATACAGGGCTTCTGTAGCCTGAGTGTAGGAGATGTAGCTTCCAGGAGTTCTGTTGCTCGGCAGTAGACGTATGCAGTGCGTGAGGGTTCTGTAGCCTGAGTGTAGGAGACGCAACCTACCGGAGTACTGTAGCTTGGAAGTAGGCCTACGCAGTATACTGGAGTTCTGTAGCCTGAATGTAGGAGCTGCAGCTTACAGGTTCTGCAACTTGATAGCAGGCTTTCACAGTATACCTGTGTTCTGTAGCCTGTGTGTAGAGAAAAGCAGTTTACGGGAGCTGTGCAGCCTGAGTATAGAAGACGCAGCTTACAGAAGTTCTGTAACCTGGATGTAGGGAAACGCAGTATACCCGAGTTCTGTACCCTGAGTGTAGAGAGAAGCAGTTGATGGGAGTTGTGCAGCCTGTGTATAGAAGACGCAGCTTACGGGAGTTCTGTCACCAGCGTGTGGAAAGACACAGCTTACGGGAGTTCTGTAGCCTGAGTGTAGGAGACATTGCTTGTCAGAGTTCTATAAACTGGGTGTAGGAGACGCAGCTTACAGAAGTTCTGTATCCTGGGGGTAGGGAAACGCAGTATACCTGAGTTCTGTACCCTGAGTGTAGAGAGAAGGAATTGACAGGAATTCTCTAGTCAGCATGTAGGAGACACAGCTTATGGAGTTCTGTAGCTTGGGAGTCGGCATCCACAGTATCCTGGGGTTCTGTAGCCTGAAATTAAGAGATGGAGCTTACAGGAGTTGTGCTGCTTGAAAGCAGACATTGGCAGTATAGCTGAGTTCAGTAGCCTGAGTGTAGAGAGAAGCAGTTGATGGGAGTTGCACAGCCTGTGTATAGAAGACGCAGCTTACGGGAGTTCTGTCACCAGCGTGTGGAAAGACACAGGTTACAGGAGTACCGTCGCCTGAGTGCAGAAGACGTTGTTTATGGGAGTTCTATAAACTGGGTGTAGGAGACGCAGCTTACAGGAAGTTCTTTAACCTGGGTGTAGGGAAAAGCAGTATACCTGAGTTCTGTAACCTGAGTGTAGAGAGAAGGAATTGACAGGAATTCTCTAGTCAGCGTGTAGGAGACACAGCTTACGGGAGTTTTGTCGCATGGGAGTAGGCATACACAGTACACTGGGGTTCTGTAGACTGAAATTTGGAGATTGAGCTTACAGGAGTTCTGCTGCTTGATAGCAGGCATTGGCAGTATAGCTGAGTTCAGTAGCCTGAGGTAGAGAGAAGCAGCTTATGGGAGCTCTGTAGCCTGAGTGTAGGAGACACATCGTACAGGAGTTCTGTAGCTTGGGATTAGGCATAGGCAGTATAAGGGGCTTCTGTAGCCTGAATGTAGGAGATGTAGCTTCCAGGAGTTCTGTTGCTCGGCAGTAGACGTATGCAGTGCGTGAGGGTTCTGTAGCCTGAGTGTAGGAGACGCAACCTACCGGAGTCCTGTAGCTTGGAAGTAGGCCTACGCAGTATACTGGAGTTCTGTAGCCTGAATGTAGGAGCTGCAGCTTACAGGTTCTGCAACTTGATAGCAGGCTTTCACAGTATACCTGTGTTCTGTAGCCTGTGTGTAGAGAAAAGCAGTTTACGGGAGCTGTGCAGCCTGAGTATAGAAGACGCAGCTTACAGAAGTTCTGTAACCTGGATGTAGGGAAACGCAGTATACCCGAGTTCTGTACCCTGAGTGTAGAGAGAAGCAGTTGATGGGAGTTGTGCAGCCTGTGTATAGAAGACGCAGCTTACGGGAGTTCTGTCACCAGCGTGTGGAAAGACACAGCTTACGGGAGTTCTGTAGCCTGAGTGTAGGAGACATTGCTTATCAGAGTTCTATAAACTGGGTGTAGGAGACGCAGCTTACAGAAGTTCTGTATCCTGGGGGTAGGGAAACGCAGTATACCTGAGTTCTGTAACCTGAGTGTAGAGAGAAGGAATTGACAGGAATTCTCTAGTCAGCATGTAGGAGACACAGCTTATGGAGTTCTGTAGCTTGGGAGTCGGCATCCACAGTATCCTGGGGTTCTGTAGCCTGAAATTAGGAGATTGAGCTTACAGGAGTTCTGCTGCTTGATAGCAGGCATTGGCAGTATAGCTGAGTTCAGTAGCCTGAGTGTAGAGAGAAGCAGGTGATGGGAGTTGCGCAGCCTGTGTATAGAAGACGCAGCTTATGGGAGTTCTGTCACCAGCGTGTGGAAAGACACAGGTTACAGGAGTACCGTCGCCTGAGTGTAGGAGACGTTGTTTATGGGAGTTCTATAAACTGGGTGTAGGAGACGCAGCTTACAGGAAGTTCTTTAACCTGGGTGTAGGGAAAAGCAGTACACCTGAATTCTGTAACCTGCGTGCAGAGAGAAGCTTTTTTCGGGAATTCTGTCGTCAGCGTAGAGGAGACATTGCTTACGGGAATTTTGTTCATGGGAGTAGGTGTACGCAGTGTACTGGTGTTCTGTAGCCTGAATGTAAGAGATTCAGCTTACAGGAGTTCGGCCGCTTGATAGCAGGCGTTCACAGTGTGCCTGAGTTCTGTAGCCTGAGTGAAGAGAGAAAAGCAGTTTACGGGAGCTGTGCAGCCTGAGTATAGAAGACGCAGCTTACAGAAGTTCTGTAACCTGGATGTAGGGAAACACAGTATACCCGAGTTCTATACCCTGAGTGTAGAGAGAAGCAGTTGATGGGAGTTGTGCAGCCTGTGTATAGAAGACGCAGCTTACGGGAGTTCTGTCACCAGCGTGTGGAAAGACACAGCTTACGGGAGTTTTGTCGCATGGGAGTAGGCATACACAGTACACTGGGGTTCTGTAGCCTGAAATTAGGAGATTGAGCTTACAGGAGTTCTGCTGCTTGATAGCAGGCATTGGCAGTATAGCTGAGTTCAGTAGCCTGAGGTAGAGAGAAGCAGCTTATGGGAGCTCTGTAGCCTGAGTGTAGGAGACACATCGTACAGGAGTTCTGTAGCTTGGGATTAGGCATAGGCAGTATACAGGGCTTCTGTAGCCTGAGTGTAGGAGATGTAGCTTCCAGGAGTTCTGTTGCTCGGCAGTAGACGTATGCAGTGCGTGAGGGTTCTGTAGCCTGAGTGTAGGAGACGCAACCTACCGGAGTCCTGTAGCTTGGAAGTAGGCCTACGCAGTATACTGGAGTTCTGTAGCCTGAATGTAGGAGCTGCAGCTTACAGGTTCTGCAACTTGATAGCAGGCTTTCACAGTATACCTGTGTTCTGTAGCCTGTGTGTAGAGAAAAGCAGTTTACGGGAGCTGTGCAGCCTGAGTATAGAAGACGCAGCTTACAGAAGTTCTGTAACCTGGATGTAGGGAAACGCAGTATACCCGAGTTCTGTACCCTGAGTGTAGAGAGAAGCAGTTGATGGGAGTTGTGCAGCCTGTGTATAGAAGACGCAGCTTACGGGAGTTCTGTCACCAGCGTGTGGAAAGACACAGCTTACGGGAGTTCTGTAGCCTGAGTGTAGGAGACATTGCTTGTCAGAGTTCTATAAACTGGGTGTAGGAGACGCAGCTTACAGAAGTTCTGTATCCTGGGGGTAGGGAAACGCAGTATACCTGAGTTCTGTAACCTGAGTGTAGAGAGAAGGAATTGACAGGAATTCTCTAGTCAGCGTGTAGGAGACACAGCTTACGGGAGTTTTGTCGCATGGGAGTAGGCATACACAGTACACTGGGGTTCTGTAGCCTGTAATTAGGAGATTGAGCTTACAGGAGTTCTGCTGCTTGATAGCAGGCATTGGCAGTATAGCTGAGTTCAGTAGCCTGAGGTAGAGAGAAGCAGCTTATGGGAGCTCTGTAGCCTGAGTGTAGGAGACACATCGTACAGGAGTTCTGTAGCTTGGGATTAGGCATAGGCAGTATACAGGGCTTCTGTAGCCTGAGTGTAGGAGATGTAGCTTCCAGGAGTTCTGTTGCTCGGCAGTAGACGTATGCAGTGCATGAGGGTTCTGTAGCCTGAGTGTAGGAGACGCAACCTACCGGAGTACTGTAGCTTGGAAGTAGGCCTACGCAGTATACTGGAGTTCTGTAGCCTGAATGTAGGAGCTGCAGCTTACAGGTTCTGCAACTTGATAGCAGGCTTTCACAGTATACCTGTGTTCTGTAGCCTGTGTGTAGAGAAAAGCAGTTTACGGGAGCTGTGCAGCCTGAGTATAGAAGACGCAGCTTACAGAAGTTCTGTAACCTGGATGTAGGGAAACGCAGTATACCCGAGTTCTGTACCCTGAGTGTAGAGAGAAGCAGTTGATGGGAGTTGTGCAGCCTGTGTATAGAAGACGCAGCTTACGGGAGTTCTGTCACCAGCGTGTAGAAAGACACAGCTTACGGGAGTTCTGTAGCCTGAGTGTAGGAGACATTGCTTATCAGAGTTCTATAAACTGGGTGTAGGAGACGCAGCTTACAGAAGTTCTGTATCCTGGGGGTAGGGAAACGCAGTATACCTGAGTTCTGTACCCTGAGTGTAGAGAGAAGGAATTGACAGGAATTCTCTAGTCAGCATGTAGGAGACACAGCTTATGGAGTTCTGTAGCTTGGGAGTCGGCATCCACAGTATCCTGGGGTTCTGTAGCCTGAAATTAAGAGATGGAGCTTACAGGAGTTGTGCTGCTTGAAAGCAGACATTGGCAGTATAGCTGAGTTCAGTAGCCTGAGTGTAGAGAGAAGCAGTTGATGGGAGTTGCACAGCCTGTGTATAGAAGACGCAGCTTACGGGAGTTCTGTCACCAGCGTGTGGAAAGACACAGGTTACAGGAGTACCGTCGCCTGAGTGTAGGAGACGTTGTTTATGGGAGTTCTATAAACTGGGTGTAGGAGACGCAGCTTACAGAAGTTCTGTATCCTGGGGGTAGGGAAACGCAGTACACCTGAATTCTGTAACCTGCGTGCAGAGAGAAGCTTTTTTCGGGAATTCTGTCGTCAGCGTAGAGGAGACATTGCTTACGGGAATTTTGTTCATGGGAGTAGGTGTACGCAGTGTACTGGTGTTCTGTAGCCTGAATGTAAGAGATTCAGCTTACAGGAGTTCGGCCGCTTGATAGCAGGCATTCACAGTGTGCCTGAGTTCTGTAGCCTGAGTGAAGAGAGAAAAGCAGTTTACGGGAGCTGTGCAGCCTGAGTATAGAAGACGCAGCTTACAGAAGTTCTGTAACCTGGATGTAGGGAAACGCAGTATACCCGAGTTCTATACCCTGAGTGTAGAGAGAAGCAGTTGATGGGAGTTGTGCAGCCTGTGTATAGAAGATGCAGCTTACGGGAGTTCTGTCACCAGCGTGTGGAAAGACACAGCTTACGGGAGTTCTGTAGCCTGAGTGTAGGAGACATTGCTTGTCAGAGTTCTATAAACTGGGTGTAGGAGACGCAGCTTACAGAAGTTCTGTATCCTGGGGGTAGGGAAACGCAGTATACCTGAGTTCTGTAACCTGAGTGTAGAGAGAAGGAATTGACAGGAATTCTCTAGTCAGCGTGTAGGAGACACAGCTTACGGGAGTTTTGTCGCATGGGAGTAGGCATACACAGTACACTGGGGTTCTGTAGCCTGAAATTAGGAGATTGAGCTTACAGGAGTTCTGCTGCTTGATAGCAGGCATTGGCAGTATAGCTGAGTTCAGTAGCCTGAGGTAGAGAGAAGCAGCTTATGGGAGCTCTGTAGCCTGAGTGTAGGAGACACATCGTACAGGAGTTCTGTAGCTTGGGATTAGGCATAGGCAGTATACAGGGCTTCTGTAGCCTGAGTGTAGGAGATGTAGCTTCCAGGAGTTCTGTTGCTCGGCAGTAGACGTATGCAGTGCGTGAGGGTTCTGTAGCCTGAGTGTAGGAGACGCAACCTACCGGAGTCCTGTAGCTTGGAAGTAGGCCTACGCAGTATACTGGAGTTCTGTAGCCTGAATGTAGGAGCTGCAGCTTACAGGTTCTGCAACTTGATAGCAGGCTTTCACAGTATACCTGTGTTCTGTAGCCTGTGTGTAGAGAAAAGCAGTTTACGGGAGCTGTGCAGCCTGAGTATAGAAGACGCAGCTTACAGAAGTTCTGTAACCTGGATGTAGGGAAACGCAGTATACCCGAGTTCTGTACCCTGAGTGTAGAGAGAAGCAGTTGATGGGAGTTGTGCAGCCTGTGTATAGAAGACGCAGCTTACGGGAGTTCTGTCACCAGCGTGTGGAAAGACACAGCTTACGGGAGTTCTGTAGCCTGAGTGTAGGAGACATTGCTTGTCAGAGTTCTATAAACTGGGTGTAGGAGACGCAGCTTACAGAAGTTCTGTATCCTGGGGGTAGGGAAACGCAGTATACCTGAGTTCTGTAACCTGAGTGTAGAGAGAAGGAATTGACAGGAATTCTCTAGTCAGCATGTAGGAGACACAGCTTATGGAGTTCTGTAGCTTGGGAGTCGGCATCCACAGTATCCTGGGGTTCTGTAGCCTGAAATTAAGAGATGGAGCTTACAGGAGTTCTGCTGCTTGAAAGCAGGCATTGGCAGTATAGCTGAGTTCAGTAGCCTGAGTGTAGAGAGAAGCAGTTGATGGGAGTTGCGCAGCCTGTGTATAGAAGACGCAGCTTATGGGAGTTCTGTCACCAGCGTGTGGAAAGACACAGGTTACAGGAGTACCGTCGCCTGAGTGTAGGAGACGTTGTTTATGGGAGTTCTATAAACTGGGTGTAGGAGACGCAGCTTTTAGGAAGTTCTTTAACCTGGGTGTAGGGAAAAGCAGTACACCTGAATTCTGTAACCTGCGTGCAGAGAGAAGCTTTTTTCGGGAATTCTGTCGTCAGCGTAGAGGAGACATTGCTTACGGGAATTTTGTTCATGGGAGTAGGTGTACGCAGTGTACTGGTGTTCTGTAGCCTGAATGTAAGAGATTCAGCTTACAGGAGTTCGGCCGCTTGATAGCAGGCGTTCACAGTGTGCCTGAGTTCTGTAGCCTGAGTGAAGAGAGAAAAGCAGTTTACGGGAGCTGTGCAGCCTGAGTATAGAAGACGCAGCTTACAGAAGTTCTGTAACCTGGATGTAGGGAAACGCAGTATACCCGAGTTCTATACCCTGAGTGTAGAGAGAAGCAGTTGATGGGAGTTGTGCAGCCTGTGTATAGAAGACGCAGCTTACGGGAGTTCTGTCACCAGCGTGTGGAAAGACACAGCTTACGGGAGTTCTGTAGCCTGAGTGTAGGAGACATTGCTTGTCAGAGTTCTATAAACTGGGTGTAGGAGACGCAGCTTACAGAAGTTCTGTATCCTGGGGGTAGGGAAACGCAGTATACCTGAGTTCTGTAACCTGAGTGTAGAGAGAAGGAATTGACAGGAATTCTCTAGTCAGCGTGTAGGAGACACAGCTTACGGGAGTTTTGTCGCATGGGAGTAGGCATACACAGTACACTGGGGTTCTGTAGCCTGAAATTAGGAGATTGAGCTTACAGGAGTTGTGCTGCTTGAAAGCAGACATTGGCAGTATAGCTGAGTTCAGTAGCCTGAGTGTAGAGAGAAGCAGTTGATGGGAGTTGCACAGCCTGTGTATAGAAGACGCAGCTTACGGGAGTTCTGTCACCATCGTGTGGAAAGACACAGGTTACAGGAGTACCGTCGCCTGAGTGTAGGAGACGTTGTTTATGGGAGTTCTATAAACTGGGTGTAGGAGACGCAGCTTACAGGAAGTTCTTTAACCTGGGTGTAGGGATAAGCAGTACACCTGAATTCTGTAACCTGCGTGCAGAGAGAAGCTTTTTTCGGGAATTCTGTCGTCAGCGTAGAGGAGACATTGCTTACGGGAATTTTGTTCATGGGAGTAGGTGTACGCAGTGTACTGGTGTTCTGTAGCCTGAATGTAAGAGATTCAGCTTACAGGAGTTCGGCCGCTTGATAGCAGGCGTTCACAGTGTGCCTGAGTTCTGTAGCCTGAGTGAAGAGAGAAAAGCAGTTTACGGGAGCTGTGCAGCCTGAGTATAGAAGACGCAGCTTACAGAAGTTCTGTAACCTGGATGTAGGGAAACGCAGTATACCCGAGTTCTATACCCTGAGTGTAGAGAGAAGCAGTTGATGGGAGTTGTGCAGCCTGTGTATAGAAGACGCAGCTTACGGGAGTTCTGTCACCAGCGTGTGGAAAGACACAGCTTACGGGAGTTCTGTAGCCTGAGTGTAGGAGACATTGCTTGTCAGAGTTCTATAAACTGGGTGTAGGAGACGCAGCTTACAGAAGTTCTGTATCCTGGGGGTAGGGAAACGCAGTATACCTGAGTTCTGTAACCTGAGTGTAGAGAGAAGGAATTGACAGGAATTCTCTAGTCAGCGTGTAGGAGACACAGCTTACGGGAGTTTTGTCGCATGGGAGTAGGCATACACAGTACACTGGGGTTCTGTAGCCTGAAATTAGGAGATTGAGCTTACAGGAGTTCTGCTGCTTGATAGCAGGCATTGGCAGTATAGCTGAGTTCAGTAGCCTGAGGTAGAGAGAAGCAGCTTATGGGAGCTCTGTAGCCTGAGTGTAGGAGACACATCGTACAGGAGTTCTGTAGCTTGGGATTAGGCATAGCAGTATACAGGGCTTCTGTAGCCTGAGTGTAGGAGATGTAGCTTCCAGGAGTTCTGTTGCTCGGCAGTAGACGTATGCAGTGCGTGAGGGTTCTGTAGCCTGAGTGTAGGAGACGCAACCTACCGGAGTACTGTAGCTTGGAAGTAGGCCTACGCAGTATACTGGAGTTCTGTAGCCTGAATGTAGGAGCTGCAGCTTACAGGTTCTGCAACTTGATAGCAGGCTTTCACAGTATACCTGTGTTCTGTAGCCTGTGTGTAGAGAAAAGCAGTTTACGGGAGCTGTGCAGCCTGAGTATAGAAGACGCAGCTTACAGAAGTTCTGTAACCTGGATGTAGGGAAACGCAGTATACCCGAGTTCTGTACCCTGAGTGTAGAGAGAAGCAGTTGATGGGAGTTGTGCAGCCTGTGTATAGAAGACGCAGCTTACGGGAGTTCTGTCACCAGCGTGTGGAAAGACACAGCTTACGGGAGTTCTGTAGCCTGAGTGTAGGAGACATTGCTTGTCAGAGTTCTATAAACTGGGTGTAGGAGACGCAGCTTACAGAAGTTCTGTATCCTGGGGGTAGGGAAACGCAGTATACCTGAGTTCTGTAACCTGAGTGTAGAGAGAAGGAATTGACAGGAATTCTCTAGTCAGCGTGTAGGAGACACAGCTTACGGGAGTTTTGTCGCATGGGAGTAGGCATACACAGTACACTGGGGTTCTGTAGCCTGAAATTAGGAGATTGAGCTTACAGGAGTTCTGCTGCTTGATAGCAGGCATTGGCAGTATAGCTGAGTTCAGTAGCCTGAGGTAAAGAGAAGCAGCTTATGGGAGCTCTGTAGCCTGAGTGTAGGAGACACATCGTACAGGAGTTCTGTAGCTTGGGATTAGGCATAGGCAGTATACAGGGCTTCTGTAGCCTGAGTGTAGGAGATGTAGCTTCCAGGAGTTCTGTTGCTCGGCAGTAGACGTATGCAGTGCGTGAGGGTTCTGTAGCCTGAGTGTAGGAGACGCAACCTACCGGAGTCCTGTAGCTTGGAAGTAGGCCTACGCAGTATACTGGAGTTCTGTAGCCTGAATGTAGGAGCTGCAGCTTACAGGTTCTGCAACTTGATAGCAGGCTTTCACAGTATACCTGTGTTCTGTAGCCTGTGTGTAGAGAAAAGCAGTTTACGGGAGCTGTGCAGCCTGAGTATAGAAGACGCAGCTTACAGAAGTTCTGTAACCTGGATGTAGGGAAACGCAGTATACCCGAGTTCTGTACCCTGAGTGTAGAGAGAAGCAGTTGATGGGAGTTGTGCAGCCTGTGTGTAGAAGACACAGCTTACGGGAGTTCTGTCACCAGCGTGTGGAAAGACACAGCTTACGGGAGTTCTGTAGCCTGAGTGTAGGAGACATTGCTTATCAGAGTTCTATAAACTGGGTGTAGGAGACGCAGCTTACAGAAGTTCTGTATCCTGGGGGTAGGGAAACGCAGTATACCTGAGTTCTGTAACCTGAGTGTAGAGAGAAGGAATTGACAGGAATTCTCTAGTCAGCATGTAGGAGACACAGCTTATGGAGTTCTGTAGCTTGGGAGTCGGCATCCACAGTATCCTGGGGTTCTGTAGCCTGAAATTAAGAGATGGAGCTTACAGGAGTTGTGCTGCTTGAAAGCAGACATTGGCAGTATAGCTGAGTTCAGTAGCCTGAGTGTAGAGAGAAGCAGTTGATGGGAGTTGCGCAGCCTGTGTATAGAAGACGCAGCTTATGGGAGTTCTGTCACCAGCGTGTGGAAAGACACAGGTTACAGGAGTACCGTCGCCTGAGTGTAGGAGACGTTGTTTATGGGAGTTCTATAAACTGGGTGTAGGAGACGCAGCTTACAGGAAGTTCTTTAACCTGGGTGTAGGGAAAAGCAGTACACCTGAATTCTGTAACCTGCGTGCAGAGAGAAGCTTTTTTCGGGAATTCTGTCGTCAGCGTAGAGGAGACATTGCTTACGGGAATTTTGTTCATGGGAGTAGGTGTACGCAGTGTACTGGTGTTCTGTAGCCTGAATGTAAGAGATTCAGCTTACAGGAGTTCGGCCGCTTGATAGCAGGCGTTCACAGTGTGCCTGAGTTCTGTAGCCTGAGTGAAGAGAGAAAAGCAGTTTACGGGAGCTGTGCAGCCTGAGTATAGAAGACGCAGCTTACAGAAGTTCTGTAACCTGGATGTAGGGAAACGCAGTATACCCGAGTTCTATACCCTGAGTGTAGAGAGAAGCAGTTGATGGGAGTTGTGCAGCCTGTGTATAGAAGACGCAGCTTACGGGAGTTCTGTCACCAGCGTGTGGAAAGACACAGCTTACGGGAGTTCTGTAGCCTGAGTGTAGGAGACATTGCTTGTCAGAGTTCTATAAACTGGGTGTAGGAGACGCAGCTTACAGAAGTTCTGTATCCTGGGGGTAGGGAAACGCAGTATACCTGAGTTCTGTAACCTGAGTGTAGAGAGAAGGAATTGACAGGAATTCTCTAGTCAGCGTGTAGGAGACACAGCTTACGGGAGTTTTGTCGCATGGGAGTAGGCATACACAGTACACTGGGGTTCTGTAGCCTGAAATTAGGAGATTGAGCTTACAGGAGTTCTGCTGCTTGAAAGCAGACATTGGCAGTATAGCTGAGTTCAGTAGCCTGAGTGTAGAGAGAAGCAGTTGATGGGAGTTGCACAGCCTGTGTATAGAAGACGCAGCTTACGGGAGTTCTGTCACCATCGTGTGGAAAGACACAGGTTACAGGAGTACCGTCGCCTGAGTGTAGGAGACGTTGTTTATGGGAGTTCTATAAACTGGGTGTAGGAGACGCAGCTTACAGGAAGTTCTTTAACCTGGGTGTAGGGATAAGCAGTACACCTGAATTCTGTAACCTGCGTGCAGAGAGAAGCTTTTTTCGGGAATTCTGTCGTCAGCGTAGAGGAGACATTGCTTACGGGAATTTTGTTCATGGGAGTAGGTGTACGCAGTGTACTGGTGTTCTGTAGCCTGAATGTAAGAGATTCAGCTTACAGGAGTTCGGCCGCTTGATAGCAGGCGTTCACAGTGTGCCTGAGTTCTGTAGCCTGAGTGAAGAGAGAAAAGCAGTTTACGGGAGCTGTGCAGCCTGAGTATAGAAGACGCAGCTTACAGAAGTTCTGTAACCTGGATGTAGGGAAACGCAGTATACCCGAGTTCTATACCCTGAGTGTAGAGAGAAGCAGTTGATGGGAGTTGTGCAGCCTGTGTATAGAAGACGCAGCTTACGGGAGTTCTGTCACCAGCGTGTGGAAAGACACAGCTTACGGGAGTTCTGTAGCCTGAGTGTAGGAGACATTGCTTGTCAGAGTTCTATAAACTGGGTGTAGGAGACGCAGCTTACAGAAGTTCTGTATCCTGGGGGTAGGGAAACGCAGTATACCTGAGTTCTGTAACCTGAGTGTAGAGAGAAGGAATTGACAGGAATTCTCTAGTCAGCGTGTAGGAGACACAGCTTACGGGAGTTTTGTCGCATGGGAGTAGGCATACACAGTACACTGGGGTTCTGTAGCCTGAAATTAGGAGATTGAGCTTACAGGAGTTCTGCTGCTTGATAGCAGGCATTGGCAGTATAGCTGAGTTCATTAGCCTGAGGTAGAGAGAAGCAGCTTATGGGAGCTCTGTAGCCTGAGTGTAGGAGACACATCGTACAGGAGTTCTGTAGCTTGGGATTAGGCATAGGCAGTATACAGGGCTTCTGTAGCCTGAGTGTAGGAGATGTAGCTTCCAGGAGTTCTGTTGCTCGGCAGTAGACGTATGCAGTGCGTGAGGGTTCTGTAGCCTGAGTGTAGGAGACGCAACCTACCGGAGTCCTGTAGCTTGGAAGTAGGCCTACGCAGTATACTGGAGTTCTGTAGCCTGAATGTAGGAGCTGCAGCTTACAGGTTCTGCAACTTGATAGCAGGCTTTCACAGTATACCTGTGTTCTGTAGCCTGTGTGTAGAGAAAAGCAGTTTACGGGAGCTGTGCAGCCTGAGTATAGAAGACGCAGCTTACAGAAGTTCTGTAACCTGGATGTAGGGAAACGCAGTATACCCGAGTTCTGTACCCTGAGTGTAGAGAGAAGCAGTTGATGGGAGTTGTGCAGCCTGTGTATAGAAGACGCAGCTTACGGGAGTTCTGTCACCAGCGTGTGGAAAGACACAGCTTACGGGAGTTCTGTAGCCTGAGTGTAGGAGACATTGCTTATCAGAGTTCTATAAACTGGGTGTAGGAGACGCAGCTTACAGAAGTTCTGTATCCTGGGGGTAGGGAAACGCAGTATACCTGAGTTCTGTAACCTGAGTGTAGAGAGAAGGAATTGACAGGAATTCTCTAGTCAGCATGTAGGAGACACAGCTTATGGAGTTCTGTAGCTTGGGAGTCGGCATCCACAGTATCCTGGGGTTCTGTAGCCTGAAATTAAGAGATGGAGCTTACAGGAGTTGTGCTGCTTGAAAGCAGACATTGGCAGTATAGCTGAGTTCAGTAGCCTGAGTGTAGAGAGAAGCAGTTGATGGGAGTTGCGCAGCCTGTGTATAGAAGACGCAGCTTATGGGAGTTCTGTCACCAGCGTGTGGAAAGACACAGGTTACAGGAGTACCGTCGCCTGAGTGTAGGAGACGTTGTTTATGGGAGTTCTATAAACTGGGTGTAGGAGACGCAGCTTACAGGAAGTTCTTTAACCTGGGTGTAGGGAAAAGCAGTACACCTGAATTCTGTAACCTGCGTGCAGAGAGAAGCTTTTTTCGGGAATTCTGTCGTCAGCGTAGAGGAGACATTGCTTACGGGAATTTTGTTCATGGGAGTAGGTGTACGCAGTGTACTGGTGTTCTGTAGCCTGAATGTAAGAGATTCAGCTTACAGGAGTTCGGCCGCTTGATAGCAGGCGTTCACAGTGTGCCTGAGTTCTGTAGCCTGAGTGAAGAGAGAAAAGCAGTTTACGGGAGCTGTGCAGCCTGAGTATAGAAGACGCAGCTTACAGAAGTTCTGTAACCTGGATGTAGGGAAACGCAGTATACCCGAGTTCTATACCCTGAGTGTAGAGAGAAGCAGTTGATGGGAGTTGTGCAGCCTGTGTATAGAAGACGCAGCTTACGGGAGTTCTGTCACCAGCGTGTGGAAAGACACAGCTTACGGGAGTTCTGTAGCCTGAGTGTAGGAGACATTGCTTGTCAGAGTTCTATAAACTGGGTGTAGGAGACGCAGCTTACAGAAGTTCTGTATCCTGGGGGTAGGGAAACGCAGTATACCTGAGTTCTGTAACCTGAGTGTAGAGAGAAGGAATTGACAGGAATTCTCTAGTCAGCGTGTAGGAGACACAGCTTACGGGAGTTTTGTCGCATGGGAGTAGGCATACACAGTACACTGGGGTTCTGTAGCCTGAAATTAGGAGATTGAGCTTACAGGAGTTCTGCTGCTTGATAGCAGGCATTGGCAGTATAGCTGAGTTCAGTAGCCTGAGTGTAGAGAGAAGCAGTTGATGGGAGTTGCACAGCCTGTGTATAGAAGACGCAGCTTATGGGAGTTCTGTCACCAGCGTGTGGAAAGACACAGGTTACAGGAGTACCGTCGCCTGAGTGTAGGAGACGTTGTTTATGGGAGTTCTATAAACTGGGTGTAGGAGACGCAGCTTACAGGAAGTTCTTTAACCTGGGTGTAGGGAAAAGCAGTACACCTGAATTCTGTAACCTGCGTGCAGAGAGAAGCTTTTTTCGGGAATTCTGTCGTCAGCGTAGAGGAGACATTGCTTACGGGAATTTTGTTCATGGGAGTAGGTGTACGCAGTGTACTGGTGTTCTGTAGCCTGAATGTAAGAGATTCAGCTTACAGGAGTTCGGCCACTTGATAGCAGGCGTTCACAGTGTGCCTGAGTTCTGTAGCCTGAGTGAAGAGAGAAAAGCAGTTTACGGGAGCTGTGCAGCCTGAGTATAGAAGACGCAGCTTACAGAAGTTCTGTAACCTGGATGTAGGGAAACGCAGTATACCCGAGTTCTATACCCTGAGTGTAGAGAGAAGCAGTTGATGGGAGTTGTGCAGCCTGTGTATAGAAGACGCAGCTTACGGGAGTTCTGTCACCAGCGTGTGGAAAGACACAGCTTACGGGAGTTCTGTAGCCTGAGTGTAGGAGACATTGCTTGTCAGAGTTCTATAAACTGGGTGTAGGAGACGCAGCTTACAGAAGTTCTGTATCCTGGGGGTAGGGAAACGCAGTATACCTGAGTTCTGTAACCTGAGTGTAGAGAGAAGGAATTGACAGGAATTCTCTAGTCAGCGTGTAGGAGACACAGCTTACGGGAGTTTTGTCGCATGGGAGTAGGCATACACAGTACACTGGGGTTCTGTAGCCTGAAATTTGGAGATTGAGCTTACAGGAGTTCTGCTGCTTGATAGCAGGCATTGGCAGTATAGCTGAGTTCAGTAGCCTGAGGTAGAGAGAAGCAGCTTATGGGAGCTCTGTAGCCTGAGTGTAGGAGACACATCGTACAGGAGTTCTGTAGCTTGGGATTAGGCATAGGCAGTATAAGGGGCTTCTGTAGCCTGAGGGTAGGAGATGTAGCTTCCAGGAGTTCTGTTGCTCGGCAGTAGACGTATGCAGTGCGTGAGGGTTCTGTAGCCTGAGTGTAGGAGACGCAACCTACCGGAGTCCTGTAGCTTGGAAGTAGGCCTACGCAGTATACTGGAGTTCTGTAGCCTGAATGTAGGAGCTGCAGCTTACAGGTTCTGCAACTTGATAGCAGGCTTTCACAGTATACCTGTGTTCTATAGCCTGTGTGTAGAGAAAAGCAGTTTACGGGAGCTGTGCAGCCTGAGTATAGAAGACGCAGCTTACAGAAGTTCTGTAACCTGGATGTAGGGAAACGCAGTATACCCGAGTTCTGTACCCTGAGTGTAGAGAGAAGCAGTTGATGGGAGTTGTGCAGCCTGTGTATAGAAGACGCAGCTTACGGGAGTTCTGTCACCAGCGTGTGGAAAGACACAGCTTACGGGAGTTCTGTAGCCTGAGTGTAGGAGACATTGCTTATCAGAGTTCTATAAACTGGGTGTAGGAGACGCAGCTTACAGAAGTTCTGTATCCTGGGGGTAGGGAAACGCAGTATAGCTGAGTTCTGTACCCTGAGTGTAGAGAGAAGGAATTGACAGGAATTCTCTAGTCAGCATGTAGGAGACACAGCTTATGGAGTTCTGTAGCTTGGGAGTCGGCATCCACAGTATCCTGGGGTTCTGTAGCCTGAAATTAAGAGATGGAGCTTACAGGAGTTGTGCTGCTTGAAAGCCGACATTGGCAGTATAGCTGAGTTCAGTAGCCTGAGTGTAGAGAGAAGCAGTTGATGGGAGTTGCGCAGCCTGTGTATAGAAGACGCAGCTTATGGGAGTTCTGTCACCAGCGTGTGGAAAGACACAGGTTACAGGAGTACCGTCGCCTGAGTGTAGGAGACGTTGTTTATGGGAGTTCTATAAACTGGGTGTAGGAGACGCAGCTTACAGGAAGTTCTTTAACCTGGGTGTAGGGAAAAGCAGTACACCTGAATTCTGTAACCTGCGTGCAGAGAGAAGCTTTTTTCGGGAATTCTGTCGTCAGCGTAGAGGAGACATTGCTTACGGGAATTTTGTTCATGGGAGTAGGTGTACGCAGTGTACTGGTGTTCTGTAGCCTGAATGTAAGAGATTCAGCTTACAGGAGTTCGGCCGCTTGATAGCAGGCGTTCACAGTGTGCCTGAGTTCTGTAGCCTGAGTGAAGAGAGAAAAGCAGTTTACGGGAGCTGTGCAGCCTGAGTATAGAAGACGCAGCTTACAGAAGTTCTGTAACCTGGATGTAGGGAAACGCAGTATACCCGAGTTCTATACCCTGAGTGTAGAGAGAAGCAGTTGATGGGAGTTGTGCAGCCTGTGTATAGAAGACGCAGCTTACGGGAGTTCTGTCACCAGCGTGTGGAAAGACACAGCTTACGGGAGTTCTGTAGCCTGAGTGTAGGAGACATTGCTTGTCAGAGTTCTATAAACTGGGTGTAGGAGACGCAGCTTACAGAAGTTCTGTATCCTGGGGGTAGGGAAACGCAGTATACCTGAGTTCTGTAACCTGAGTGTAGAGAGAAGGAATTGACAGGAATTCTCTAGTCAGCGTGTAGGAGACACAGCTTACGGGAGTTTTGTCGCATGGGAGTAGGCATACACAGTACACTGGGGTTCTGTAGCCTGAAATTTGGAGATTGAGCTTACAGGAGTTCTGCTGCTTGATAGCAGGCATTGGCAGTATAGCTGAGTTCAGTAGCCTGAGGTAGAGAGAAGCAGCTTATGGGAGCTCTGTAGCCTGAGTGTAGGAGACACATCGTACAGGAGTTCTGTAGCTTGGGATTAGGCATAGGCAGTATAAGGGGCTTCTGTAGCCTGAGGGTAGGAGATGTAGCTTCCAGGAGTTCTGTTGCTCGGCAGTAGACGTATGCAGTGCGTGAGGGTTCTGTAGCCTGAGTGTAGGAGACGCAACCTACCGGAGTCCTGTAGCTTGGAAGTAGGCCTACGCAGTATACTGGAGTTCTGTAGCCTGAATGTAGGAGCTGCAGCTTACAGGTTCTGCAACTTGATAGCAGGCTTTCACAGTATACCTGTGTTCTATAGCCTGTGTGTAGAGAAAAGCAGTTTACGGGAGCTGTGCAGCCTGAGTATAGAAGACGCAGCTTACAGAAGTTCTGTAACCTGGATGTAGGGAAACGCAGTATACCCGAGTTCTGTACCCTGAGTGTAGAGAGAAGCAGTTGATGGGAGTTGTGCAGCCTGTGTATAGAAGACGCAGCTTACGGGAGTTCTGTCACCAGCGTGTGGAAAGACACAGCTTACGGGAGTTCTGTAGCCTGAGTGTAGGAGACATTGCTTATCAGAGTTCTATAAACTGGGTGTAGGAGACGCAGCTTACAGAAGTTCTGTATCCTGGGGGTAGGGAAACGCAGTATAGCTGAGTTCTGTACCCTGAGTGTAGAGAGAAGGAATTGACAGGAATTCTCTAGTCAGCATGTAGGAGACACAGCTTATGGAGTTCTGTAGCTTGGGAGTCGGCATCCACAGTATCCTGGGGTTCTGTAGCCTGAAATTAAGAGATGGAGCTTACAGGAGTTGTGCTGCTTGAAAGCCGACATTGGCAGTATAGCTGAGTTCAGTAGCCTGAGTGTAGAGAGAAGCAGTTGATGGGAGTTGCGCAGCCTGTGTATAGAAGACGCAGCTTATGGGAGTTCTGTCACCAGCGTGTGGAAAGACACAGGTTACAGGAGTACCGTCGCCTGAGTGTAGGAGACGTTGTTTATGGGAGTTCTATAAACTGGGTGTAGGAGACGCAGCTTACAGGAAGTTCTTTAACCTGGGTGTAGGGAAAAGCAGTACACCTGAATTCTGTAACCTGCGTGCAGAGAGAAGCTTTTTTCGGGAATTCTGTCGTCAGCGTAGAGGAGACATTGCTTACGGGAATTTTGTTCATGGGAGTAGGTGTACGCAGTGTACTGGTGTTCTGTAGCCTGAATGTAAGAGATTCAGCTTACAGGAGTTCGGCCGCTTGATAGCAGGCGTTCACAGTGTGCCTGAGTTCTGTAGCCTGAGTGAAGAGAGAAAAGCAGTTTACGGGAGCTGTGCAGCCTGAGTATAGAAGACGCAGCTTACAGAAGTTCTGTAACCTGGATGTAGGGAAACGCAGTATACCCGAGTTCTATACCCTGAGTGTAGAGAGAAGCAGTTGATGGGAGTTGTGCAGCCTGTGTATAGAAGACGCAGCTTACGGGAGTTCTGTCACCAGCGTGTGGAAAGACACAGCTTACGGGAGTTCTGTAGCCTGAGTGTAGGAGACATTGCTTGTCAGAGTTCTATAAACTGGGTGTAGGAGACGCAGCTTACAGAAGTTCTGTATCCTGGGGGTAGGGAAACGCAGTATACCTGAGTTCTGTAACCTGAGTGTAGAGAGAAGGAATTGACAGGAATTCTCTAGTCAGCGTGTAGGAGACACAGCTTACGGGAGTTTTGTCGCATGGGAGTAGGCATACACAGTACACTGGGGTTCTGTAGCCTGAAATTAGGAGATTGAGCTTACAGGAGTTCTGCTGCTTGAAAGCAGACATTGGCAGTATAGCTGAGTTCAGTAGCCTGAGTGTAGAGAGAAGCAGTTGATGGGAGTTGCACAGCCTGTGTATAGAAGACGCAGCTTACGGGAGTTCTGTCACCATCGTGTGGAAAGACACAGGTTACAGGAGTACCGTCGCCTGAGTGTAGGAGACGTTGTTTATGGGAGTTCTATAAACTGGGTGTAGGAGACGCAGCTTACAGGAAGTTCTTTAACCTGGGTGTAGGGATAAGCAGTACACCTGAATTCTGTAACCTGCGTGCAGAGAGAAGCTTTTTTCGGGAATTCTGTCGTCAGCGTAGAGGAGACATTGCTTACGGGAATTTTGTTCATGGGAGTAGGTGTACGCAGTGTACTGGTGTTCTGTAGCCTGAATGTAAGAGATTCAGCTTACAGGAGTTCGGCCGCTTGATAGCAGGCGTTCACAGTGTGCCTGAGTTCTGTAGCCTGAGTGAAGAGAGAAAAGCAGTTTACGGGAGCTGTGCAGCCTGAGTATAGAAGACGCAGCTTACAGAAGTTCTGTAACCTGGATGTAGGGAAACGCAGTATACCCGAGTTCTATACCCTGAGTGTAGAGAGAAGCAGTTGATGGGAGTTGTGCAGCCTGTGTATAGAAGACGCAGCTTACGGGAGTTCTGTCACCAGCGTGTGGAAAGACACAGCTTACGGGAGTTCTGTAGCCTGAGTGTAGGAGACATTGCTTGTCAGAGTTCTATAAACTGGGTGTAGGAGACGCAGCTTACAGAAGTTCTGTATCCTGGGGGTAGGGAAACGCAGTATACCTGAATCCTGTAACCTGAGTGTAGAGAGAAGGAATTGACAGGAATTCTCTAGTCAGCGTGTAGGAGACACAGCTTACGGGAGTTTTGTCGCATGGGAGTAGGCATACACAGTACACTGGGGTTCTGTAGCCTGAAATTAGGAGATTGAGCTTACAGGAGTTCTGCTGCTTGATAGCAGGCATTGGCAGTATAGCTGAGTTCAGTAGCCTGAGGTAGAGAGAAGCAGCTTATGGGAGCTCTGTAGCCTGAGTGTAGGAGACACATCGTACAGGAGTTCTGTAGCTTGGGATTAGGCATAGGCAGTATACAGGGCTTCTGTAGCCTGAGTGTAGGAGATGTAGCTTCCAGGAGTTCTGTTGCTCGGCAGTAGACGTATGCAGTGCGTGAGGGTTCTGTAGCCTGAGTGTAGGAGACGCAACCTACCGGAGTACTGTAGCTTGGAAGTAGGCCTACGCAGTATACTGGAGTTCTGTAGCCTGAATGTAGGAGCTGCAGCTTACAGGTTCTGCAACTTGATAGCAGGCTTTCACAGTATACTTGTGTTCTGTAGCCTGTGTGTAGAGAAAAGCAGTTTACGGGAGCTGTGCAGCCTGAGTATAGAAGACGCAGCTTACAGAAGTTCTGTAACCTGGATGTAGGGAAACGCAGTATACCCGAGTTCTGTACCCTGAGTGTAGAGAGAAGCAGTTGATGGGAGTTGTGCAGCCTGTGTATAGAAGACGCAGCTTACGGGAGTTCTGTCACCAGCGTGTAGAAAGACACAGCTTACAGGAGTTCTGTAGCCTGAGTGTAGGAGACATTGCTTATCAGAGTTCTATGAACTGGGTGTAGGAGACGCAGCTTACAGAAGTTCTGTATCCTGGGGGTAGGGAAACGCAGTATAGCTGAGTTCTGTACCCTGAGTGTAGAGAGAAGGAATTGACAGGAATTCTCTAGTCAGCATGTAGGAGACACAGCTTATGGAGTTCTGTAGCTTGGGAGTCGGCATCCACAGTATCCTGGGGTTCTGTAGCCTGAAATTAAGAGATGGAGCTTACAGGAGTTGTGCTGCTTGAAAGCAGACATTGGCAGTATAGCTGAGTTCAGTAGCCTGAGTGTAGAGAGAAGCAGTTGATGGGAGTTGCACAGCCTGTGTATAGAAGACGCAGCTTACGGGAGTTCTGTCACCAGCGTGTGGAAAGACACAGGTTACAGGAGTACCGTCGCCTGAGTGTAGGAGACGTTGTTTATGGGAGTTCTATAAACTGGGTGTAGGAGACGCAGCTTACAGGAAGTTCTTTAACCTGGGTGTAGGGAAAAGCAGTACACCTGAATTCTGTAACCTGCGTGCAGAGAGAAGCTTTTTTCGGGAATTCTGTCGTCAGCGTAGAGGAGACATTGCTTACGGGAATTTTGTTCATGGGAGTAGGTGTACGCAGTGTACTGGTGTTCTGTAGCCTGAATGTAAGAGATTCAGCTTACAGGAGTTCGGCCGCTTGATAGCAGGCGTTCACAGTGTGCCTGAGTTCTGTAGCCTGAGTGAAGAGAGAAAAGCAGTTTACGGGAGCTGTGCAGCCTGAGTATAGAAGACGCAGCTTACAGAAGTTCTGTAACCTGGATGTAGGGAAACGCAGTATACCCGAGTTCTATACCCTGAGTGTAGAGAGAAGCAGTTGATGGGAGTTGTGCAGCCTGTGTATAGAAGACGCAGCTTACGGGAGTTCTGTCACCAGCGTGTGGAAAGACACAGCTTACGGGAGTTCTGTAGCCTGAGTGTAGGAGACATTGCTTGTTAGAGTTCTATAAACTGGGTGTAGGAGACGCAGCTTACAGAAGTTCTGTATCCTGGGGGTAGGGAAACGCAGTATACCTGAGTTCTGTAACCTGAGTGTAGAGAGAAGGAATTGACAGGAATTCTCTAGTCAGCGTGTAGGAGACACAGCTTACGGGAGTTTTGTCGCATGGGAGTAGGCATACACAGTACACTGGGGTTCTGTAGCCTGAAATTAGGAGATTGAGCTTACAGGAGTTCTGCTGCTTGATAGCAGGCATTGGCAGTATAGCTGAGTTCAGTAGCCTGAGGTAGAGAGAAGCAGCTTATGGGAGCTCTGTAGCCTGAGTGTAGGAGACACATCGTACAGGAGTTCTGTAGCTTGGGATTAGGCATAGGCAGTATACAGGGCTTCTGTAGCCTGAGTGTAGGAGATGTAGCTTCCAGGAGTTCTGTTGCTCGGCAGTAGACGTATGCAGTGCGTGAGGGTTCTGTAGCCTGAGTGTAGGAGACGCAACCTACCGGAGTACTGTAGCTTGGAAGTAGGCCTACGCAGTATACTGGAGTTCTGTAGCCTGAATGTAGGAGCTGCAGCTTACAGGTCCTGCAACTTGATAGCAGGCTTTCACAGTATACCTGTGTTCTGTAGCCTGTGTGTAGAGAAAAGCAGTTTACGGGAGCTGTGCAGCCTGAGTATAGAAGACGCAGCTTACAGAAGTTCTGTAACCTGGATGTAGGGAAACGCAGTATACCCGAGTTCTGTACCCTGAGTGTAGAGAGAAGCAGTTGATGGGAGTTGTGCAGCCTGTGTATAGAAGATGCAGCTTACGGGAGTTCTGTCACCAGCGTGTGGAAAGACACAGCTTACGGGAGTTCTGTAGCCTGAGTGTAGGAGACATTGCTTATCAGAGTTCTATAAACTGGGTGTAGGAGACGCAGCTTACAGAAGTTCTGTATCCTGGGGGTAGGGAAACGCAGTATACCTGAGTTCTGTAACCTGAGTGTAGAGAGAAGGAATTGACAGGAATTCTCTAGTCAGCATGTAGGAGACACAGCTTATGGAGTTCTGTAGCTTGGGAGTCGGCATCCACAGTATCCTGGGGTTCTGTAGCCTGAAATTAAGAGATGGAGCTTACAGGAGTTCTGCTGCTTGAAAGCAGACATTGGCAGTATAGCTGAGTTCAGTAGCCTGAGTGTAGAGAGAAGCAGTTGATGGGAGTTGCGCAGCCTGTGTATAGAAGACGCAGCTTATGGGAGTTCTGTCACCAGCGTGTGGAAAGACACAGGTTACAGGAGTACCGTCGCCTGAGTGTAGGAGACGTTGTTTATGGGAGTTCTATAAACTGGGTGTAGGAGACGCAGCTTACAGGAAGTTCTTTAACCTGGGTGTAGGGAAAAGCAGTACACCTGAATTCTGTAACCTGCGTGCAGAGAGAAGCTTTTTTCGGGAATTCTGTCGTCAGCGTAGAGGAGACATTGCTTACGGGAATTTTGTTCATGGGAGTAGGTGTACGCAGTGTACTGGTGTTCTGTAGCCTGAATGTAAGAGATTCAGCTTACAGGAGTTCGGCCGCTTGATAGCAGGCGTTCACAGTGTGCCTGAGTTCTGTAGCCTGAGTGAAGAGAGAAAAGCAGTTTACGGGAGCTGTGCAGCCTGAGTATAGAAGACGCAGCTTACAGAAGTTCTGTAACCTGGATGTAGGGAAACGCAGTATACCCGAGTTCTATACCCTGAGTGTAGAGAGAAGCAGTTGATGGGAGTTGTGCAGCCTGTGTATAGAAGACGCAGCTTACGGGAGTTCTGTCACCAGCGTGTGGAAAGACACAGCTTACGGGAGTTCTGTAGCCTGAGTGTAGGAGACATTGCTTGTCAGAGTTCTATAAACTGGGTGTAGGAGACGCAGCTTACAGAAGTTCTGTATCCTGGGGGTAGGGAAACGCAGTATACCTGAGTTCTGTAACCTGAGTGTAGAGAGAAGGAATTGACAGGAATTCTCTAGTCAGCGTGTAGGAGACACAGCTTACGGGAGTTTTGTCGCATGGGAGTAGGCATACACAGTACACTGGGGTTCTGTAGCCTGAAATTAGGAGATTGAGCTTACAGGAGTTCTGCTGCTTGAAAGCAGACATTGGCAGTATAGCTGAGTTCAGTAGCCTGAGTGTAGAGAGAAGCAGTTGATGGGAGTTGCACAGCCTGTGTATAGAAGACGCAGCTTACGGGAGTTCTGTCACCATCGTGTGGAAAGACACAGGTTACAGGAGTACCGTCGCCTGAGTGTAGGAGACGTTGTTTATGGGAGTTCTATAAACTGGGTGTAGGAGACGCAGCTTACAGGAAGTTCTTTAACCTGGGTGTAGGGAAAAGCAGTACACCTGAATTCTGTAACCTGCGTGCAGAGAGAAGCTTTTTTCGGGAATTCTGTCGTCAGCGTAGAGGAGACATTGCTTACGGGAATTTTGTTCATGGGAGTAGGTGTACGCAGTGTACTGGTGTTCTGTAGCCTGAATGTAAGAGATTCAGCTTACAGGAATTCGGCCGCTTGATAGCAGGCGTTCACAGTGTGCCTGAGTTCTGTAGCCTGAGTGAAGAGAGAAAAGCAGTTTACGGGAGCTGTGCAGCCTGAGTATAGAAGACGCAGCTTACAGAAGTTCTGTAACCTGGATGTAGGGAAACGCAGTATACCCGAGTTCTATACCCTGAGTGTAGAGAGAAGCAGTTGATGGGAGTTGTGCAGCCTGTGTATAGAAGACGCAGCTTACGGGAGTTCTGTCACCAGCGTGTGGAAAGACACAGCTTACGGGAGTTCTGTAGCCTGAGTGTAGGAGACATTGCTTGTCAGAGTTCTATAAACTGGGTGTAGGAGACGCAGCTTACAGAAGTTCTGTATCCTGGGGGTAGGGAAATGCAGTATACCTGAGTTCTGTAACCTGAGTGTAGAGAGAAGGAATTGACAGGAATTCTCTAGTCAGCGTGTAGGAGACACAGCTTACGGGAGTTTTGTCGCATGGGAGTAGGCATACACAGTACACTGGGGTTCTGTAGCCTGAAATTAGGAGATTGAGCTTACAGGAGTTCTGCTGCTTGATAGCAGGCATTGGCAGTATAGCTGAGTTCAGTAGCCTGAGGTAGAGAGAAGCAGCTTATGGGAGCTCTGTAGCCTGAGTGTAGGAGACACATCGTACAGGAGTTCTGTAGCTTGGGATTAGGCATAGGCAGTATAAGGGGCTTCTGTAGCCTGAATGTAGGAGATGTAGCTTCCAGGAGTTCTGTTGCTCGGCAGTAGACGTATGCAGTGCGTGAGGGTTCTGTAGCCTGAGTGTAGGAGACGCAACCTACCGGAGTACTGTAGCTTGGAAGTAGGCCTACGCAGTATACTGGAGTTCTGTAGCCTGAATGTAGGAGCTGCAGCTTACAGGTTCTGCAACTTGATAGCAGGCTTTCACAGTATACTTGTGTTCTGTAGCCTGTGTGTAGAGAAAAGCAGTTTACGGGAGCTGTGCAGCCTGAGTATAGAAGACGCAGCTTACAGAAGTTCTGTAACCTGGATGTAGGGAAACGCAGTATACCCGAGTTCTGTACCCTGAGTGTAGAGAGAAGCAGTTGATGGGAGTTGTGCAGCCTGTGTATAGAAGACGCAGCTTACGGGAGTTCTGTCACCAGCGTGTAGAAAGACACAGCTTACAGGAGTTCTGTAGCCTGAGTGTAGGAGACATTGCTTATCAGAGTTCTATGAACTGGGTGTAGGAGACGCAGCTTACAGAAGTTCTGTATCCTGGGGGTAGGGAAACGCAGTATACCTGAGTTCTGTACCCTGAGTGTAGAGAGAAGGAATTGACAGGAATTCTCTAGTCAGCATGTAGGAGACACAGCTTATGGAGTTCTGTAGCTTGGGAGTCGGCATCCACAGTATCCTGGGGTTCTGTAGCCTGAAATTAAGAGATGGAGCTTACAGGAGTTGTGCTGCTTGAAAGCAGACATTGGCAGTATAGCTGAGTTCAGTAGCCTGAGTGTAGAGAGAAGCAGTTGATGGGAGTTGCACAGCCTGTGTATAGAAGACGCAGCTTACGGGAGTTCTGTCACCAGCGTGTGGAAAGACACAGGTTACAGGAGTACCGTCGCCTGAGTGTAGGAGACGTTGTTTATGGGAGTTCTATAAACTGGGTGTAGGAGACGCAGCTTACAGGAAGTTCTTTAACCTGGGTGTAGGGAAAAGCAGTACACCTGAATTCTGTAACCTGCGTGCAGAGAGAAGCTTTTTTCGGGAATTCTGTCGTCAGCGTAGAGGAGACATTGCTTACGGGAATTTTGTTCATGGGAGTAGGTGTACGCAGTGTACTGGTGTTCTGTAGCCTGAATGTAAGAGATTCAGCTTACAGGAGTTCGGCCGCTTGATAGCAGGCGTTCACAGTGTGCCTGAGTTCTGTAGCCTGAGTGAAGAGAGAAAAGCAGTTTACGGGAGCTGTGCAGCCTGAGTATAGAAGACGCAGCTTACAGAAGTTCTGTAACCTGGATGTAGGGAAACGCAGTATACCCGAGTTCTATACCCTGAGTGTAGAGAGAAGCAGTTGATGGGAGTTGTGCAGCCTGTGTATAGAAGACGCAGCTTACGGGAGTTCTGTCACCAGCGTGTGGAAAGACACAGCTTACGGGAGTTCTGTAGCCTGAGTGTAGGAGACATTGCTTGTTAGAGTTCTATAAACTGGGTGTAGGAGACGCAGCTTACAGAAGTTCTGTATCCTGGGGGTAGGGAAACGCAGTATACCTGAGTTCTGTAACCTGAGTGTAGAGAGAAGGAATTGACAGGAATTCTCTAGTCAGCGTGTAGGAGACACAGCTTACGGGAGTTTTGTCGCATGGGAGTAGGCATACACAGTACACTGGGGTTCTGTAGCCTGAAATTAGGAGATTGAGCTTACAGGAGTTCTGCTGCTTGATAGCAGGCATTGGCAGTATAGCTGAGTTCAGTAGCCTGAGGTAGAGAGAAGCAGCTTATGGGAGCTCTGTAGCCTGAGTGTAGGAGACACATCGTACAGGAGTTCTGTAGCTTGGGATTAGGCATAGGCAGTATACAGGGCTTCTGTAGCCTGAGTGTAGGAGATGTAGCTTCCAGGAGTTCTGTTGCTCGGCAGTAGACGTATGCAGTGCGTGAGGGTTCTGTAGCCTGAGTGTAGGAGACGCAACCTACCGGAGTACTGTAGCTTGGAAGTAGGCCTACGCAGTATACTGGAGTTCTGTAGCCTGAATGTAGGAGCTGCAGCTTACAGGTTCTGCAACTTGATAGCAGGCTTTCACAGTATACCTGTGTTCTGTAGCCTGTGTGTAGAGAAAAGCAGTTTACGGGAGCTGTGCAGCCTGAGTATAGAAGACGCAGCTTACAGAAGTTCTGTAACCTGGATGTAGGGAAACGCAGTATACCCGAGTTCTGTACCCTGAGTGTAGAGAGAAGCAGTTGATGGGAGTTGTGCAGCCTGTGTATAGAAGACGCAGCTTACGGGAGTTCTGTCACCAGCGTGTGGAAAGACACAGCTTACGGGAGTTCTGTAGCCTGAGTGTAGGAGACATTGCTTATCAGAGTTCTATAAACTGGGTGTAGGAGACGCAGCTTACAGAAGTTCTGTATCCTGGGGGTAGGGAAACGCAGTATACCTGAGTTCTGTTACCTGAGTGTAGAGAGAAGGAATTGACAGGAATTCTCTAGTCAGCATGTAGGAGACACAGCTTATGGAGTTCTGTAGCTTGGGAGTCGGCATCCACAGTATCCTGGGGTTCTGTAGCCTGAAATTAAGAGATGGAGCTTACAGGAGTTGTGCTGCTTGAAAGCAGACATTGGCAGTATAGCTGAGTTCAGTAGCCTGAGTGTAGAGAGAAGCAGTTGATGGGAGTTGCGCAGCCTGTGTATAGAAGACGCAGCTTATGGGAGTTCTGTCACCAGCGTGTGGAAAGACACAGGTTACAGGAGTACCGTCGCCTGAGTGTAGGAGACGTTGTTTATGGGAGTTCTATAAACTGGGTGTAGGAGACGCAGCTTACAGGAAGTTCTTTAACCTGGGTGTAGGGATAAGCAGTACACCTGAATTCTGTAACCTGCGTGCAGAGAGAAGCTTTTTTCGGGAATTCTGTCGTCAGCGTAGAGGAGACATTGCTTACGGGAATTTTGTTCATGGGAGTAGGTGTACGCAGTGTACTGGTGTTCTGTAGCCTGAATGTAAGAGATTCAGCTTACAGGAGTTCGGCCGCTTGATAGCAGGCGTTCACAGTGTGCCTGAGTTCTGTAGCCTGAGTGAAGAGAGAAAAGCAGTTTACGGGAGCTGTGCAGCCTGAGTATAGAAGACGCAGCTTACAGAAGTTCTGTAACCTGGATGTAGGGAAACGCAGTATACCCGAGTTCTATACCCTGAGTGTAGAGAGAAGCAGTTGATGGGAGTTGTGCAGCCTGTGTATAGAAGACGCAGCTTACGGGAGTTCTGTCACCAGCGTGTGGAAAGACACAGCTTACGGGAGTTCTGTAGCCTGAGTGTAGGAGACATTGCTTGTCAGAGTTCTATAAACTGGGTGTAGGAGACGCAGCTTACAGAAGTTCTGTATCCTGGGGGTAGGGAAACGCAGTATACCTGAGTTCTGTAACCTGAGTGTAGAGAGAAGGAATTGACAGGAATTCTCTAGTCAGCGTGTAGGAGACACAGCTTACGGGAGTTTTGTCGCATGGGAGTAGGCATACACAGTACACTGGGGTTCTGTAGCCTGAAATTAGGAGATTGAGCTTACAGGAGTTCTGCTGCTTGATAGCAGGCATTGGCAGTATAGCTGAGTTCAGTAGCCTGAGTGTAGAGAGAAGCAGTTGATGGGAGTTGCACAGCCTGTGTATAGAAGACGCAGCTTACGGGAGTTCTGTCACCAGCGTGTGGAAAGACACAGGTTACAGGAGTACCGTCGCCTGAGTGTAGGAGACGTTGTTTATGGGAGTTCTATAAACTGGGTGTAGGAGACGCAGCTTACAGGAAGTTCTTTAACCTGGGTGTAGGGAAAAGCAGTACACCTGAATTCTGTAACCTGCGTGCAGAGAGAAGCTTTTTTCGGGAATTCTGTCGTCAGCGTAGAGGAGACATTGCTTACGGGAATTTTGTTCATGGGAGTAGGTGTACGCAGTGTACTGGTGTTCTGTAGCCTGAATGTAAGATATTCAGCTTACAGGAGTTCGGCCGCTTGATAGCAGGCGTTCACAGTGTGCCTGAGTTCTGTAGCCTGAGTGAAGAGAGAAAAGCAGTTTACGGGAGCTGTGCAGCCTGAGTATAGAAGACGCAGCTTACAGAAGTTCTGTAACCTGGATGTAGGGAAACGCAGTATACCCGAGTTCTATACCCTGAGTGTAGAGAGAAGCAGTTGATGGGAGTTGTGCAGCCTGTGTATAGAAGACGCAGCTTACGGGAGTTCTGTCACCAGCGTGTGGAAAGACACAGCTTACGGGAGTTCTGTAGCCTGAGTGTAGGAGACATTGCTTGTCAGAGTTCTATAAACTGGGTGTAGGAGACGCAGCTTACAGAAGTTCTGTATCCTGGGGGTAGGGAAACGCAGTATACCTGAGTTCTGTAACCTGAGTGTAGAGAGAAGGAATTGACAGGAATTCTCTAGTCAGCGTGTAGGAGACACAGCTTACGGGAGTTTTGTCGCATGGGAGTAGGCATACACAGTACACTGGGGTTCTGTAGCCTGAAATTAGGAGATTGAGCTTACAGGAGTTCTGCTGCTTGATAGCAGACATTGGCAGTATAGCTGAGTTCAGTAGCCTGAGTGTAGAGAGAAGCAGTTGATGGGAGTTGCACAGCCTGTGTATAGAAGACGCAGCTTACGGGAGTTCTGTCACCAGCGTGTGGAAAGACACAGGTTACAGGAGTACCGTCGCCTGAGTGTAGGAGACGTTGTTTATGGGAGTTCTATAAAGTGGGTGTAGGAGACGCAGCTTACAGGAAGTTCTTTAACCTGGGTGTAGGGAAAAGCAGTACACCTGAATTCTGTAACCTGCGTGCAGAGAGAAGCTTTTTTCGGGAATTCTGTTGTCAGCGTAGAGGAGACATTGCTTACGGGAATTTTGTTCATGGGAGTAGGTGTACGCAGTGTACTGGTGTTCTGTAGCCTGAATGTAAGAGATTCAGCTTACAGGAGTTCGGCCGCTTGATAGCAGGCGTTCACAGTGTGCCTGAGTTCTGTAGCCTGAGTGAAGAGAGAAAAGCAGTTTACGGGAGCTGTGCAGCCTGAGTATAGAAGACGCAGCTTACAGAAGTTCTGTAACCTGGATGTAGGGAAACGCAGTATACCCGAGTTCTATACCCTGAGTGTAGAGAGAAGCAGTTGATGGGAGTTGTGCAGCCTGTGTATAGAAGACGCAGCTTACGGGAGTTCTGTCACCAGCGTGTGGAAAGACACAGCTTACGGGAGTTCTGTAGCCTGAGTGTAGGAGACATTGCTTGTCAGAGTTCTATAAACTGGGTGTAGGAGACGCAGCTTACAGAAGTTCTGTATCCTGGGGGTAGGGAAACGCAGTATACCTGAGTTCTGTAACCTGAGTGTAGAGAGAAGGAATTGACAGGAATTCTCTAGTCAGCGTGTAGGAGACACAGCTTACGGGAGTTTTGTCGCATGGGAGTAGGCATACACAGTACACTGGGGTTCTGTAGCCTGAAATTTGGAGATTGAGCTTACAGGAGTTCTGCTGCTTGATAGCAGGCATTGGCAGTATAGCTGAGTTCAGTAGCCTGAGGTAGAGAGAAGCAGCTTATGGGAGCTCTGTAGCCTGAGTGTAGGAGACACATCGTACAGGAGTTCTGTAGCTTGGGATTAGGCATAGGCAGTATAAGGGGCTTCTGTAGCCTGAGGGTAGGAGATGTAGCTTCCAGGAGTTCTGTTGCTCGGCAGTAGACGTATGCAGTGCGTGAGGGTTCTGTAGCCTGAGTGTAGGAGACGCAACCTACCGGAGTACTGTAGCTTGGAAGTAGGCCTACGCAGTATACTGGAGTTCTGTAGCCTGAATGTAGGAGCTGCAGCTTACAGGTTCTGCAACTTGATAGCAGGCTTTCACAGTATACTTGTGTTCTGTAGCCTGTGTGTAGAGAAAAGCAGTTTACGGGAGCTGTGCAGCCTGAGTATAGAAGACGCAGCTTACAGAAGTTCTGTAACCTGGATGTAGGGAAACGCAGTATACCCGAGTTCTGTACCCTGAGTGTAGAGAGAAGCAGTTGATGGGAGTTGTGCAGCCTGTGTATAGAAGACGCAGCTTACGGGAGTTCTGTCACCAGCGTGTAGAAAGACACAGCTTACGGGAGTTCTGTAGCCTGAGTGTAGGAGACATTGCTTATCAGAGTTCTATAAACTGGGTGTAGGAGACGCAGCTTACAGAAGTTCTGTATCCTGGGGGTAGGGAAACGCAGTATACCTGAGTTCTGTACCCTGAGTGTAGAGAGAAGGAATTGACAGGAATTCTCTAGTCAGCATGTAGGAGACACAGCTTATGGAGTTCTGTAGCTTGGGAGTCGGCATCCACAGTATCCTGGGGTTCTGTAGCCTGAAATTAAGAGATGGAGCTTACAGGAGTTGTGGTGCTTGAAAGCAGACATTGGCAGTATAGCTGAGTTCAGTAGCCTGAGTGTAGAGAGAAGCAGTTGATGGGAGTTGCACAGCCTGTGTATAGAAGACGCAGCTTACGGGAGTTCTGTCACCAGCGTGTGGAAAGACACAGGTTACAGGAGTACCGTCGCCTGAGTGTAGGAGACGTTGTTTATGGGAGTTCTATAAACTGGGTGTAGGAGACGCAGCTTACAGGAAGTTCTTTAACCTGGGTGTAGGGAAAAGCAGTACACCTGAATTCTGTAACCTGCGTGCAGAGAGAAGCTTTTTTCGGGAATTCTGTCGTCAGCGTAGAGGAGACATTGCTTACGGGAATTTTGTTCATGGGAGTAGGTGTACGCAGTGTACTGGTGTTCTGTAGCCTGAATGTAAGAGATTCAGCTTACAGGAGTTCGGCCGCTTGATAGCAGGCGTTCACAGTGTGCCTGAGTTCTGTAGCCTGAGTGAAGAGAGAAAAGCAGTTTACGGGAGCTGTGCAGCCTGAGTATAGAAGACGCAGCTTACAGAAGTTCTGTAACCTGGATGTAGGGAAACGCAGTATACCCGAGTTCTATACCCTGAGTGTAGAGAGAAGCAGTTGATGGGAGTTGTGCAGCCTGTGTATAGAAGACGCAGCTTACGGGAGTTCTGTCACCAGCGTGTGGAAAGACACAGCTTACGGGAGTTCTGTAGCCTGAGTGTAGGAGACATTGCTTGTCAGAGTTCTATAAACTGGGTGTAGGAGACGCAGCTTACAGAAGTTCTGTATCCTGGGGGTAGGGAAACGCAGTATACCTGAGTTCTGTAACCTGAGTGTAGAGAGAAGGAATTGACAGGAATTCTCTAGTCAGCGTGTAGGAGACACAGCTTACGGGAGTTTTGTCGCATGGGAGTAGGCATACACAGTACACTGGGGTTCTGTAGCCTGAAATTAGGAGATTGAGCTTACAGGAGTTCTGCTGCTTGATAGCAGACATTGGCAGTATAGCTGAGTTCAGTAGCCTGAGTGTAGAGAGAAGCAGTTGATGGGAGTTGCACAGCCTGTGTATAGAAGACGCAGCTTACGGGAGTTCTGTCACCAGCGTGTGGAAAGACACAGGTTACAGGAGTACCGTCGCCTGAGTGTAGGAGACGTTGTTTATGGGAGTTCTATAAAGTGGGTGTAGGAGACGCAGCTTACAGGAAGTTCTTTAACCTGGGTGTAGGGAAAAGCAGTACACCTGAATTCTGTAACCTGCGTGCAGAGAGAAGCTTTTTTCGGGAATTCTGTTGTCAGCGTAGAGGAGACATTGCTTACGGGAATTTTGTTCATGGGAGTAGGTGTACGCAGTGTACTGGTGTTCTGTAGCCTGAATGTAAGAGATTCAGCTTACAGGAGTTCGGCCGCTTGATAGCAGGCGTTCACAGTGTGCCTGAGTTCTGTAGCCTGAGTGAAGAGAGAAAAGCAGTTTACGGGAGCTGTGCAGCCTGAGTATAGAAGACGCAGCTTACAGAAGTTCTGTAACCTGGATGTAGGGAAACGCAGTATACCCGAGTTCTATACCCTGAGTGTAGAGAGAAGCAGTTGATGGGAGTTGTGCAGCCTGTGTATAGAAGACGCAGCTTACGGGAGTTCTGTCACCAGCGTGTGGAAAGACACAGCTTACGGGAGTTCTGTAGCCTGAGTGTAGGAGACATTGCTTGTCAGAGTTCTATAAACTGGGTGTAGGAGACGCAGCTTACAGAAGTTCTGTATCCTGGGGGTAGGGAAACGCAGTATACCTGAGTTCTGTAACCTGAGTGTAGAGAGAAGGAATTGACAGGAATTCTCTAGTCAGCGTGTAGGAGACACAGCTTACGGGAGTTTTGTCGCATGGGAGTAGGCATACACAGTACACTGGGGTTCTGTAGCCTGAAATTAGGAGATTGAGCTTACAGGAGTTCTGCTGCTTGATAGCAGGCATTGGCAGTATAGCTGAGTTCAGTAGCCTGAGGTAGAGAGAAGCAGCTTATGGGAGCTCTGTAGCCTGAGTGTAGGAGACACATCGTACAGGAGTTCTGTAGCTTGGGATTAGGCATAGGCAGTATAAGGGGCTTCTGTAGCCTGAGGGTAGGAGATGTAGCTTCCAGGAGTTCTGTTGCTCGGCAGTAGACGTATGCAGTGCGTGAGGGTTCTGTAGCCTGAGTGTAGGAGACGCAACCTACCGGAGTCCTGTAGCTTGGAAGTAGGCCTACGCAGTATACTGGAGTTCTGTAGCCTGAATGTAGGAGCTGCAGCTTACAGGTTCTGCAACTTGATAGCAGGCTTTCACAGTATACTTGTGTTCTGTAGCCTGTGTGTAGAGAAAAGCAGTTTACGGGAGCTGTGCAGCCTGAGTATAGAAGACGCAGCTTACAGAAGTTCTGTAACCTGGATGTAGGGAAACGCAGTATACCCGAGTTCTGTACCCTGAGTGTAGAGAGAAGCAGTTGATGGGAGTTGTGCAGCCTGTGTATAGAAGACGCAGCTTACGGGAGTTCTGTCACCAGCGTGTAGAAAGACACAGCTTACGGGAGTTCTGTAGCCTGAGTGTAGGAGACATTGCTTATCAGAGTTCTATAAACTGGGTGTAGGAGACGCAGCTTACAGAAGTTCTGTATCCTGGGGGTAGGGAAACGCAGTATACCTGAGTTCTGTACCCTGAGTGTAGAGAGAAGGAATTGACAGGAATTCTCTAGTCAGCATGTAGGAGACACAGCTTATGGAGTTCTGTAGCTTGGGAGTCGGCATCCACAGTATCCTGGGGTTCTGTAGCCTGAAATTAAGAGATGGAGCTTACAGGAGTTGTGCTGCTTGAAAGCAGACATTGGCAGTATAGCTGAGTTCAGTAGCCTGAGTGTAGAGAGAAGCAGTTGATGGGAGTTGCACAGCCTGTGTATAGAAGACGCAGCTTACGGGAGTTCTGTCACCAGCGTGTGGAAAGACACAGGTTACAGGAGTACCGTCGCCTGAGTGTAGGAGACGTTGTTTATGGGAGTTCTATAAACTGGGTGTAGGAGACGCAGCTTACAGGAAGTTCTTTAACCTGGGTGTAGGGAAAAGCAGTACACCTGAATTCTGTAACCTGCGTGCAGAGAGAAGCTTTTTTCGGGAATTCTGTCGTCAGCGTAGAGGAGACATTGCTTACGGGAATTTTGTTCATGGGAGTAGGTGTACGCAGTGTACTGGTGTTCTGTAGCCTGAATGTAAGAGATTCAGCTTACAGGAGTTCGGCCGCTTGATAGCAGGCGTTCACAGTGTGCCTGAGTTCTGTAGCCTGAGTGAAGAGAGAAAAGCAGTTTACGGGAGCTGTGCAGCCTGAGTATAGAAGACGCAGCTTACAGAAGTTCTGTAACCTGGATGTAGGGAAACGCAGTATACCCGAGTTCTATACCCTGAGTGTAGAGAGAAGCAGTTGATGGGAGTTGTGCAGCCTGTGTATAGAAGACGCAGCTTACGGGAGTTCTGTCACCAGCGTGTGGAAAGACACAGCTTACGGGAGTTCTGTAGCCTGAGTGTAGGAGACATTGCTTGTCAGAGTTCTATAAACTGGGTGTAGGAGACGCAGCTTACAGAAGTTCTGTATCCTGGGGGTAGGGAAACGCAGTATACCTGAGTTCTGTAACCTGAGTGTAGAGAGAAGGAATTGACAGGAATTCTCTAGTCAGCGTGTAGGAGACACAGCTTACGGGAGTTTTGTCGCATGGGAGTAGGCATACACAGTACACTGGGGTTCTGTAGCCTGAAATTAGGAGATTGAGTTTACAGGAGTTCTGCTGCTTGATAGCAGGCATTGGCAGTATAGCTGAGTTCAGTAGCCTGAGTGTAGAGAGAAGCAGTTGATGGGAGTTGCACAGCCTGTGTATAGAAGACGCAGCTTACGGGAGTTCTGTCACCAGCGTGTGGAAAGACACAGGTTACAGGAGTACCGTCGCCTGAGTGTAGGAGACGTTGTTTATGGGAGTTCTATAAACTGGGTGTAGGAGACGCAGCTTACAGGAAGTTCTTTAACCTGGGTGTAGGGAAAAGCAGTACACCTGAATTCTGTAACCTGCGTGCAGAGAGAAGCTTTTTTCGGGAATTCTGTCGTCAGCGTAGAGGAGACATTGCTTACGGGAATTTTGTTCATGGGAGTAGGTGTACGCAGTGTACTGGTGTTCTGTAGCCTGAATGTAAGAGATTCAGCTTACAGGAGTTCGGCCGCTTGATAGCAGGCGTTCACAGTGTGCCTGAGTTCTGTAGCCTGAGTGAAGAGAGAAAAGCAGTTTACGGGAGCTGTGCAGCCTGAGTATAGAAGACGCAGCTTACAGAAGTTCTGTAACCTGGATGTAGGGAAACGCAGTATACCCGAGTTCTATACCCTGAGTGTAGAGAGAAGCAGTTGATGGGAGTTGTGCAGCCTGTGTATAGAAGACGCAGCTTACGGGAGTTCTGTCACCAGCGTGTGGAAAGACACAGCTTACGGGAGTTCTGTAGCCTGAGTGTAGGAGACATTGCTTGTCAGAGTTCTATAAACTGGGTGTAGGAGACGCAGCTTACAGAAGTTCTGTATCCTGGGGGTAGGGAAACGCAGTATACCTGAGTTCTGTAACCTGAGTGTAGAGAGAAGGAATTGACAGGAATTCTCTAGTCAGCGTGTAGGAGACACAGCTTACGGGAGTTTTGTCGCATGGGAGTAGGCATACACAGTACACTGGGGTTCTGTAGCCTGAAATTAGGAGATTGAGCTTACAGGAGTTCTGCTGCTTGATAGCAGGCATTGGCAGTATAGCTGAGTTCAGTAGCCTGAGGTAGAGAGAAGCAGCTTATGGGAGCTCTGTAGCCTGAGTGTAGGAGACACATCGTACAGGAGTTCTGTAGCTTGGGATTAGGCATAGGCAGTATAAGGGGCTTCTGTAGCCTGAGGGTAGGAGATGTAGCTTCCAGGAGTTCTGTTGCTCGGCAGTAGACGTATGCAGTGCGTGAGGGTTCTGTAGCCTGAGTGTAGGAGACGCAACCTACCGGAGTCCTGTAGCTTGGAAGTAGGCCTACGCAGTATACTGGAGTTCTGTAGCCTGAATGTAGGAGCTGCAGCTTACAGGTTCTGCAACTTGATAGCAGGCTTTCACAGTATACTTGTGTTCTGTAGCCTGTGTGTAGAGAAAAGCAGTTTACGGGAGCTGTGCAGCCTGAGTATAGAAGACGCAGCTTACAGAAGTTCTGTAACCTGGATGTAGGGAAACGCAGTATACCCGAGTTCTGTACCCTGAGTGTAGAGAGAAGCAGTTGATGGGAGTTGTGCAGCCTGTGTATAGAAGACGCAGCTTACGGGAGTTCTGTCACCAGCGTGTAGAAAGACACAGCTTACGGGAGTTCTGTAGCCTGAGTGTAGGAGACATTGCTTATCAGAGTTCTATAAACTGGGTGTAGGAGACGCAGCTTACAGAAGTTCTGTATCCTGGGGGTAGGGAAACGCAGTATACCTGAGTTCTGTACCCTGAGTGTAGAGAGAAGGAATTGACAGGAATTCTCTAGTCAGCATGTAGGAGACACAGCTTATGGAGTTCTGTAGCTTGGGAGTCGGCATCCACAGTATCCTGGGGTTCTGTAGCCTGAAATTAAGAGATGGAGCTTACAGGAGTTGTGCTGCTTGAAAGCAGACATTGGCAGTATAGCTGAGTTCAGTAGCCTGAGTGTAGAGAGAAGCAGTTGATGGGAGTTGCACAGCCTGTGTATAGAAGACGCAGCTTACGGGAGTTCTGTCACCAGCGTGTGGAAAGACACAGGTTACAGGAGTACCGTCGCCTGAGTGTAGGAGACGTTGTTTATGGGAGTTCTATAAACTGGGTGTAGGAGACGCAGCTTACAGGAAGTTCTTTAACCTGGGTGTAGGGAAAAGCAGTACACCTGAATTCTGTAACCTGCGTGCAGAGAGAAGCTTTTTTCGGGAATTCTGTCGTCAGCGTAGAGGAGACATTGCTTACGGGAATTTTGTTCATGGGAGTAGGTGTACGCAGTGTACTGGTGTTCTGTAGCCTGAATGTAAGAGATTCAGCTTACAGGAGTTCGGCCGCTTGATAGCAGGCGTTCACAGTGTGCCTGAGTTCTGTAGCCTGAGTGAAGAGAGAAAAGCAGTTTACGGGAGCTGTGCAGCCTGAGTATAGAAGACGCAGCTTACAGAAGTTCTGTAACCTGGATGTAGGGAAACGCAGTATACCCGAGTTCTATACCCTGAGTGTAGAGAGAAGCAGTTGATGGGAGTTGTGCAGCCTGTGTATAGAAGACGCAGCTTACGGGAGTTCTGTCACCAGCGTGTGGAAAGACACAGCTTACGGGAGTTCTGTAGCCTGAGTGTAGGAGACATTGCTTGTCAGAGTTCTATAAACTGGGTGTAGGAGACGCAGCTTACAGAAGTTCTGTATCCTGGGGGTAGGGAAACGCAGTATACCTGAGTTCTGTAACCTGAGTGTAGAGAGAAGGAATTGACAGGAATTCTCTAGTCAGCGTGTAGGAGACACAGCTTACGGGAGTTTTGTCGCATGGGAGTAGGCATACACAGTACACTGGGGTTCTGTAGCCTGAAATTTGGAGATTGAGCTTACAGGAGTTCTGCTGCTTGATAGCAGGCATTGGCAGTATAGCTGAGTTCAGTAGCCTGAGGTAGAGAGAAGCAGCTTATGGGAGCTCTGTAGCCTGAGTGTAGGAGACACATCGTACAGGAGTTCTGTAGCTTGGGATTAGGCATAGGCAGTATAAGGGGCTTCTGTAGCCTGAGGGTAGGAGATGTAGCTTCCAGGAGTTCTGTTGCTCGGCAGTAGACGTATGCAGTGCGTGAGGGTTCTGTAGCCTGAGTGTAGGAGACGCAACCTACCGGAGTACTGTACCTTGGAAGTAGGCCTACGCAGTATACTGGAGTTCTGTAGCCTGAATGTAGGAGCTGCAGCTTACAGGTTCTGCAACTTGATAGCAGGCTTTCACAGTATACCTGTGTTCTGTAGCCTGTGTGTAGAGAAAAGCAGTTTACGGGAGCTGTGCAGCCTGAGTATAGAAGACGCAGCTTACAGAAGTTCTGTAACCTGGATGTAGGGAAACGCAGTATACCCGAGTTCTGTACCCTGAGTGTAGAGAGAAGCAGTTGATGGGAGTTGTGCAGCCTGTGTATAGAAGACGCAGCTTACGGGAGTTCTGTCACCAGCGTGTAGAAAGACACAGCTTACAGGAGTTCTGTAGCCTGAGTGTAGGAGACATTGCTTATCAGAGTTCTATGAACTGGGTGTAGGAGACGCAGCTTACAGAAGTTCTGTATCCTGGGGGTAGGGAAACGCAGTATACCTGAGTTCTGTACCCTGAGTGTAGAGAGAAGGAATTGACAGGAATTCTCTAGTCAGCATGTAGGAGACACAGCTTATGGAGTTCTGTAGCTTGGGAGTCGGCATCCACAGTATCCTGGGGTTCTGTAGCCTGAAATTAAGAGATGGAGCTTACAGGAGTTGTGCTGCTTGAAAGCAGACATTGGCAGTATAGCTGAGTTCAGTAGCCTGAGTGTAGAGAGAAGCAGTTGATGGGAGTTGCACAGCCTGTGTATAGAAGACGCAGCTTACGGGAGTTCTGTCACCAGCGTGTGGAAAGACACAGGTTACAGGAGTACCATCGCCTGAGTGTAGGAGACGTTGTTTATGGGAGTTCTATAAACTGGGTGTAGGAGACGCAGCTTACAGGAAGTTCTTTAACCTGGGTGTAGGGAAAAGCAGTACACCTGAATTCTGTAACCTGCGTGCAGAGAGAAGCTTTTTTCGGGAATTCTGTCGTCAGCGTAGAGGAGACATTGCTTACGGGAATTTTGTTCATGGGAGTAGGTGTACGCAGTGTACTGGTGTTCTGTAGCCTGAATGTAAGAGATTCAGCTTACAGGAGTTCGGCCGCTTGATAGCAGGCGTTCACAGTGTGCCTGAGTTCTGTAGCCTGAGTGAAGAGAGAAAAGCAGTTTACGGGAGCTGTGCAGCCTGAGTATAGAAGACGCAGCTTACAGAAGTTCTGTAACCTGGATGTAGGGAAACGCAGTATACCCGAGTTCTGTACCCTGAGTGTAGAGAGAAGCAGTTGATGGGAGTTGTGCAGCCTGTGTATAGAAGACGCAGCTTACGGGAGTTCTGTCACCAGCGTGTAGAAAGACACAGCTTACGGGAGTTCTGTAGCCTGAGTGTAGGAGACATTGCTTGTCAGAGTTCTATAAACTGGGTGTAGGAGACGCAGCTTACAGAAGTTCTGTATCCTGGGGGTAGGGAAACGCAGTATACCTGAGTTCTGTAACCTGAGTGTAGAGAGAAGGAATTGACAGGAATTCTCTAGTCAGCGTGTAGGAGACACAGCTTACGGGAGTTTTGTCGCATGGGAGTAGGCATACACAGTACATTGGGGTTCTGTAGCCTGAAATTAGGAGATTGAGCTTACAGGAGTTCTGCTGCTTGATAGCAGGCATTGGCAGTATAGCTGAGTTCAGTAGCCTGAGGTAGAGAGAAGCAGCTTATGGGAGCTCTGTAGCCTGAGTGTAGGAGACACATCGTACAGGAGTTCTGTAGCTTGGGATTAGGCATAGGCAGTATAAGGGGCTTCTGTAGCCTGAGGGTAGGAGATGTAGCTTCCAGGAGTTCTGTTGCTCGGCAGTAGACGTATGCAGTGCGTGAGGGTTCTGTAGCCTGAGTGTAGGAGACGCAACCTACCGGAGTACTGTAGCTTGGAAGTAGGCCTACGCAGTATACTGGAGTTCTGTAGCCTGAATGTAGGAGCTGCAGCTTACAGGTTCTGCAACTTGATAGCAGGCTTTCACAGTATACCTGTGTTCTGTAGCCTGTGTGTAGAGTAAAGCAGTTTACGGGAGCTGTGCAGCCTGAGTATAGAAGACGCAGCTTACAGAAGTTCTGTTACCTGGATGTAGGGAAACGCAGTATACCCGAGTTCTGTACCCTGAGTGTAGAGAGAAGCAGTTGATGGGAGTTGTGCAGCCTGTGTATAGAAGACGCAGCTTACGGGAGTTCTGTCACCAGCGTGTAGAAAGACACAGCTTACGGGAGTTCTGTAGCCTGAGTGTAGGAGACATTGCTTATCAGAGTTCTATGAACTGGGTGTAGGAGACGCAGCTTACAGAAGTTCTGTATCCTGGGGGTAGGGAAACGCAGTATAGCTGAGTTCTGTACCCTGAGTGTAGAGAGAAGGAATTGACAGGAATTCTCTAGTCAGCATGTAGGAGACACAGCTTATGGAGTTCTGTAGCTTGGGAGTCGGCATCCACAGTATCCTGGGGTTCTGTAGCCTGAAATTAAGAGATGGAGCTTACAGGAGTTGTGCTGCTTGAAAGCAGACATTGGCAGTATAGCTGAGTTCAGTAGCCTGAGTGTAGAGAGAAGCAGTTGATGGGAGTTGCGCAGCCTGTGTATAGAAGACGCAGCTTATGGGAGTTCTGTCACCAGCGTGTGGAAAGACACAGGTTACAGGAGTACCGTCGCCTGAGTGTAGGAGACGTTGTTTATGGGAGTTCTATAAACTGGGTGTAGGAGACGCAGCTTACAGAAGTTCTGTATCCTGGGGGTAGGGAAACGCAATATACCTGAGTTCTGTAACCTGAGTGTAGAGAGAAGGAATTGACAGGAATTCTCTAGTCAGCGTGTAGGAGACACAGCTTACGGGAGTTTTGTCGCATGGGAGTAGGCATACACAGTACACTGGGGTTCTGTAGCCTGAAATTTGGAGATTGAGCTTACAGGAGTTCTGCTGCTTGATAGCAGGCATTGGCAGTATAGCTGAGTTCAGTAGCCTGAGGTAGAGAGAAGCAGCTTATGGGAGCTCTGTAGCCTGAGTGTAGGAGACACATCGTACAGGAGTTCTGTAGCTTGGGATTAGGCATAGGCAGTATACAGGGCTTCTGTAGCCTGAGTGTAGGAGATGTAGCTTCCAGGAGTTCTGTTGCTCGGCAGTAGACGTATGCAGTGCGTGAGGGTTCTGTAGCCTGAGTGTAGGAGACGCAACCTACCGGAGTACTGTAGCTTGGAAGTAGGCCTACGCAGTATACTGGAGTTCTGTAGCCTGAATGTAGGAGCTGCAGCTTACAGGTTCTGCAACTTGATAGCAGGCTTTCACAGTATACCTGTGTTCTGTAGCCTGTGTGTAGAGAAAAGCAGTTTACGGGAGCTGTGCAGCCTGAGTATAGAAGACGCAGCTTACAGAAGTTCTGTAACCTGGATGTAGGGAAACGCAGTATACCCGAGTTCTGTACCCTGAGTGTAGAGAGAAGCAGTTGATGGGAGTTGTGCAGCCTGTGTATAGAAGACGCAGCTTACGGGAGTTCTGTCACCAGCGTGTGGAAAGACACAGCTTACGGGAGTTCTGTAGCCTGAGTGTAGGAGACATTGCTTATCAGAGTTCTATAAACTGGGTGTAGGAGACGCAGCTTACAGAAGTTCTGTATCCTGGGGGTAGGGAAACGCAGTATACCTGAGTTCTGTAACCTGAGTGTAGAGAGAAGGAATTGACAGGAATTCTCTAGTCAGCATGTAGGAGACACAGCTTATGGAGTTCTGTAGCTTGGGAGTCGGCATCCACAGTATCCTGGGGTTCTGTAGCCTGAAATTAAGAGATGGAGCTTACAGGAGTTGTGCTGCTTGAAAGCAGACATTGGCAGTATAGCTGAGTTCAGTAGCCTGAGTGTAGAGAGAAGCAGTTGATGGGAGTTGCGCAGCCTGTGTATAGAAGACGCAGCTTATGGGAGTTCTGTCACCAGCGTGTGGAAAGACACAGGTTACAGGAGTACCGTCGCCTGAGTGTAGGAGACGTTGTTTATGGGAGTTCTATAAACTGGGTGTAGGAGACGCAGCTTACAGGAAGTTCTTTAACCTGGGTGTAGGGAAAAGCAGTACACCTGAATTCTGTAACCTGCGTGCAGAGAGAAGCTTTTTTCGGGAATTCTGTCGTCAGCGTAGAGGAGACATTGCTTACGGGAATTTTGTTCATGGGAGTAGGTGTACGCAGTGTACTGGTGTTCTGTAGCCTGAATGTAAGAGATTCAGCTTACAGGAGTTCGGCCGCTTGATAGCAGGCGTTCACTGTGTGCCTGAGTTCTGTAGCCTGAGTGAAGAGAGAAAAGCAGTTTACGGGAGTTGTGCAGCCTGTGTATAGAAGACGCAGCTTACGGGAGTTCTGTCACCAGCGTGTGGAAAGACACAGCTTACGGGAGTTCTGTAGCCTGAGTGTAGGAGACATTGCTTGTCAGAGTTCTATAAACTGGGTGTAGGAGACGCAGCTTACAGAAGTTCTGTATCCTGGGGGTAGGGAAACGCAGTATACCTGAGTTCTGTAACCTGAGTGTAGAGAGAAGGAATTGACAGGAATTCTCTAGTCAGCGTGTAGGAGACACAGCTTACGGGAGTTTTGTCGCATGGGAGTAGGCATACACAGTACATTGGGGTTCTGTAGCCTGAAATTAGGAGATTGAGCTTACAGGAGTTCTGCTGCTTGATAGCAGGCATTGGCAGTATAGCTGAGTTCAGTAGCCTGAGGTAGAGAGAAGCAGCTTATGGGAGCTCTGTAGCCTGAGTGTAGGAGACACATCGTACAGGAGTTCTGTAGCTTGGGATTAGGCATAGGCAGTATAAGGGGCTTCTGTAGCCTGAGGGTAGGAGATGTAGCTTCCAGGAGTTCTGTTGCTCGGCAGTAAACGTATGCAGTGCGTGAGGGTTCTGTAGCCTGAGTGTAGGAGACGCAACCTACCGGAGTCCTGTAGCTTGGAAGTAGGCCTACGCAGTATACTGGAGTTCTGTAGCCTGAATGTAGGAGCTGCAGCTTACAGGTTCTGCAACTTGATAGCAGGCTTTCACAGTATACCTGTGTTCTGTAGCCTGTGTGTAGAGTAAAGCAGTTTACGGGAGCTGTGCAGCCTGAGTATAGAAGACGCAGCTTACAGAAGTTCTGTTACCTGGATGTAGGGAAACGCAGTATACCCGAGTTCTGTACCCTGAGTGTAGAGAGAAGCAGTTGATGGGAGTTGTGCAGCCTGTGTATAGAAGACGCAGCTTACGGGAGTTCTGTCACCAGCGTGTAGAAAGACACAGCTTACGGGAGTTCTGTAGCCTGAGTGTAGGAGACATTGCTTATCAGAGTTCTATGAATTGGGTGTAGGAGACGCAGCTTACAGAAGTTCTGTATCCTGGGGGTAGGGAAACGCAGTATAGCTGAGTTCTGTACCCTGAGTGTAGAGAGAAGGAATTGACAGGAATTCTCTAGTCAGCATGTAGGAGACACAGCTTATGGAGTTCTGTAGCTTGGGAGTCGGCATCCACAGTATCCTGGGGTTCTGTAGCCTGAAATTAAGAGATGGAGCTTACAGGAGTTGTGCTGCTTGAAAGCAGACATTGGCAGTATAGCTGAGTTCAGTAGCCTGAGTGTAGAGAGAAGCAGTTGATGGGAGTTGCGCAGCCTGTGTATAGAAGACGCAGCTTATGGGAGTTCTGTCACCAGCGTTTGGAAAGACACAGGTTACAGGAGTACCGTCGCCTGAGTGTAGGAGACGTTCTTTATGGGAGTTCTATAAACTGGGTGTAGGAGACGCAGCTTACAGAAGTTCTGTATCCTGGGGGTAGGGAAACGCAATATACCTGAGTTCTGTAACCTGAGTGTAGAGAGAAGGAATTGACAGGAATTCTCTAGTCAGCGTGTAGGAGACACAGCTTACGGGAGTTTTGTCGCATGGGAGTAGGCATACAAGTACACTGGGGTTCTGTAGCCTGAAATTTGGAGATTGAGCTTACAGGAGTTCTGCTGCTTGATAGCAGGCTTTGGCAGTATAGCTGAGTTCAGTAGCCTGAGGTAGAGAGAAGCAGCTTATGGGAGCTCTGTAGCCTGAGTGTAGGAGACACATCGTACAGGAGTTCTGTAGCTTGGGATTAGGCATAGGCAGTATAAGGGGCTTCTGTAGCCTGAGGGTAGGAGATGTAGCTTCCAGGAGTTCTGTTGCTCGGCAGTAAACGTATGCAGTGCGTGAGGGTTCTGTAGCCTGAGTGTAGGAGACGCAACCTACCGGAGTACTGTAGCTTGGAAGTAGGCCTACGCAGTATACTGGAGTTCTGTAGCCTGAATGTAGGAGCTGCAGCTTACAGGTTCTGCAACTTGATAGCAGGCTTTCACAGTATACCTGTGTTCTGTAGCCTGTGTGTAGAGAAAAGCAGTTTACGGGAGCTGTGCAGCCTGAGTATAGAAGACGCAGCTTACAGAAGTTCTGTAACCTGGATGTAGGGAAACGCAGTATACCCGAGTTCTGTACCCTGAGTGTAGAGAGAAGCAGTTGATGGGAGTTGTGCAGCCTGTGTATAGAAGACGCAGCTTACGGGAGTTCTGTCACCAGCGTGTGGAAAGACACAGCTTACGGGAGTTCTGTAGCCTGAGTGTAGGAGACATTGCTTATCAGAGTTCTATAAACTGGGTGTAGGAGACGCAGCTTACAGAAGTTCTGTATCCTGGGGGTAGGGAAACGCAGTATACCTGAGTTCTGTAACCTGAGTGTAGAGAGAAGGAATTGACAGGAATTCTCTAGTCAGCATGTAGGAGACACAGCTTATGGAGTTCTGTAGCTTGGGAGTCGGCATCCACAGTATCCTGGGGTTCTGTAGCCTGAAATTAAGAGATGGAGCTTACAGGAGTTGTGCTGCTTGAAAGCAGACATTGGCAGTATAGCTGAGTTCAGTAGCCTGAGTGTAGAGAGAAGCAGTTGATGGGAGTTGCGCAGCCTGTGTATAGAAGACGCAGCTTATGGGAGTTCTGTCACCAGCGTGTGGAAAGACACAGGTTACAGGAGTACCGTCGCCTGAGTGTAGGAGACGTTGTTTATGGGAGTTCTATAAACTGGGTGTAGGAGACGCAGCTTACAGGAAGTTCTTTAACCTGGGTGTAGGGAAAAGCAGTACACCTGAATTCTGTAACCTGCGTGCAGAGAGAAGCTTTTTTCGGGAATTCTGTCGTCAGCGTAGAGGAGACATTGCTTACGGGAATTTTGTTCATGGGAGTAGGTGTACGCAGTGTACTGGTGTTCTGTAGCCTGAATGTAAGAGATTCAGCTTACAGGAGTTCGGCCGCTTGATAGCAGGCGTTCACAGTGTGCCTGAGTTCTGTAGCCTGAGTGAAGAGAGAAAAGCAGTTTACGGGAGTTGTGCAGCCTGTGTATAGAAGACGCAGCTTACGGGAGTTCTGTCACCAGCGTGTGGAAAGACACAGCTTACGGGAGTTCTGTAGCCTGAGTGTAGGAGACATTGCTTGTCAGAGTTCTATAAACTGGGTGTAGGAGACGCAGCTTACAGAAGTTCTGTATCCTGGGGGTAGGGAAACGCAGTATACCTGAGTTCTGTAACCTGAGTGTAGAGAGAAGGAATTGACAGGAATTCTCTAGTCAGCGTGTAGGAGACACAGCTTACGGGAGTTTTGTCGCATGGGAGTAGTCATACACAGTACACTGGGGTTCTGTAGCCTGAAATTAGGAGATTGAGCTTACAGGAGTTCTGCTGCTTGATAGCAGGCATTGGCAGTATAGCTGAGTTCAGTAGCCTGAGGTAGAGAGAAGCAGCTTATGGGAGCTCTGTAGCCTGAGTGTAGGAGACACATCGTACAGGAGTTCTGTAGCTTGGGATTAGGCATAGGCAGTATACAGGGCTTCTGTAGCCTGAGTGTAGGAGATGTAGCTTCCAGGAGTTCTGTTGCTCGGCAGTAGACGTATGCAGTGCGTGAGGGTTCTGTAGCCTGAGTGTAGGAGACGCAACCTACCGGAGTACTGTAGCTTGGAAGTAGGCCTACGCAGTATACTGGAGTTCTGTAGCCTGAATGTAGGAGCTGCAGCTTACAGGTTCTGCAACTTGATAGCAGGCTTTCACAGTATACCTGTGTTCTGTAGCCTGTGTGTAGAGAAAAGCAGTTTACGGGAGCTGTGCAGCCTGAGTATAGAAGACGCAGCTTACAGAAGTTCTGTAACCTGGATGTAGGGAAAGGCAGTATACCCGAGTTCTATACCCTGAGTGTAGAGAGAAGCAGTTGATGGGAGTTGTGCAGCCTGTGTATAGAAGACGCAGCTTACGGGAGTTCTGTCACCAGCGTGTGGAAAGACACAGCTTACGGGAGTTCTGTAGCCTGAGTGTAGGAGACATTGCTTGTCAGAGTTCTATAAACTGGGTGTAGGAGACGCAGCTTACAGAAGTTCTGTATCCTGGGGGTAGGGAAACGCAGTATACCTGAGTTCTGTAACCTGAGTGTAGAGAGAAGGAATTGACAGGAATTCTCTAGTCAGCGTGTAGGAGACACAGCTTACGGGAGTTTTGTCGCATGGGAGTAGGCATACACAGTACACTGGGGTTCTGTAGCCTGAAATTTGGAGATTGAGCTTACAGGAGTTCTGCTGCTTGATAGCAGGCATTGGCAGTATAGCTGAGTTCAGTAGCCTGAGGTAGAGAGAAGCAGCTTATGGGAGCTCTGTAGCCTGAGTGTAGGAGACACATCGTACAGGAGTTCTGTAGCTTGGGATTAGGCATAGGCAGTATAAGGGGCTTCTGTAGCCTGAGGGTAGGAGATGTAGCTTCCAGGAGTTCTGTTGCTCGGCAGTAGACGTATGCAGTGCGTGAGGGTTCTGTAGCCTGAGTGTAGGAGACGCAACCTACCGGAGTACTGTAGCTTGGAAGTAGGCCTACGCAGTATACTGGAGTTCTGTAGCCTGAATGTAGGAGCTGCAGCTTACAGGTTCTGCAACTTGATAGCAGGCTTTCACAGTATACCTGTGTTCTGTAGCCTGTGTGTAGAGTAAAGCAGTTTACGGGAGCTGTGCAGCCTGAGTATAGAAGACGCAGCTTACAGAAGTTCTGTTACCTGGATGTAGGGAAACGCAGTATACCCGAGTTCTGTACCCTGAGTGTAGAGAGAAGCAGTTGATGGGAGTTGTGCAGCCTGTGTATAGAAGACGCAGCTTACGGGAGTTCTGTCACCAGCGTGTAGAAAGACACAGCTTACGGGAGTTCTGTAGCCTGAGTGTAGGAGACATTGCTTATCAGAGTTCTATGAACTGGGTGTAGGAGACGCAGCTTACAGAAGTTCTGTATCCTGGGGGTAGGGAAACGCAGTATAGCTGAGTTCTGTACCCTGAGTGTAGAGAGAAGGAATTGACAGGAATTCTCTAGTCAGCATGTAGGAGACACAGCTTATGGAGTTCTGTAGCTTGGGAGTCGGCATCCACAGTATCCTGGGGTTCTGTAGCCTGAAATTAAGAGATGGAGCTTACAGGAGTTGTGCTGCTTGAAAGCAGACATTGGCAGTATAGCTGAGTTCAGTAGCCTGAGTGTAGAGAGAAGCAGTTGATGGGAGTTGCGCAGCCTGTGTATAGAAGACGCAGCTTATGGGAGTTCTGTCACCAGCGTGTGGAAAGACACAGGTTACAGGAGTACCGTCGCCTGAGTGTAGGAGACGTTGTTTATGGGAGTTCTATAAACTGGGTGTAGGAGACGCAGCTTACAGAAGTTCTGTATCCTGGGGGTAGGGAAACGCAATATACCTGAGTTCTGTAACCTGAGTGTAGAGAGAAGGAATTGACAGGAATTCTCTAGTCAGCGTGTAGGAGACACAGCTTACGGGAGTTTTGTCGCATGGGAGTAGGCATACACAGTACACTGGGGTTCTGTAGCCTGAAATTTGGAGATTGAGCTTACAGGAGTTCTGCTGCTTGATAGCAGGCATTGGCAGTATAGCTGAGTTCAGTAGCCTGAGGTAGAGAGAAGCAGCTTATGGGAGCTCTGTAGCCTGAGTGTAGGAGACACATCGTACAGGAGTTCTGTAGCTTGGGATTAGGCATAGGCAGTATACAGGGCTTCTGTAGCCTGAGTGTAGGAGATGTAGCTTCCAGGAGTTCTGTTGCTCGGCAGTAGACGTATGCAGTGCGTGAGGGTTCTGTAGCCTGAGTGTAGGAGACGCAACCTACCGGAGTACTGTAGCTTGGAAGTAGGCCTACGCAGTATACTGGAGTTCTGTAGCCTGAATGTAGGAGCTGCAGCTTACAGGTTCTGCAACTTGATAGCAGGCTTTCACAGTATACCTGTGTTCTGTAGCCTGTGTGTAGAGAAAAGCAGTTTACGGGAGCTGTGCAGCCTGAGTATAGAAGACGCAGCTTACAGAAGTTCTGTAACCTGGATGTAGGGAAACGCAGTATACCCGAGTTCTGTACCCTGAGTGTAGAGAGAAGCAGTTGATGGGAGTTGTGCAGCCTGTGTATAGAAGACGCAGCTTACGGGAGTTCTGTCACCAGCGTGTGGAAAGACACAGCTTACGGGAGTTCTGTAGCCTGAGTGTAGGAGACATTGCTTATCAGAGTTCTATAAACTGGGTGTAGGAGACGCAGCTTACAGAAGTTCTGTATCCTGGGGGTAGGGAAACGCAGTATACCTGAGTTCTGTAACCTGAGTGTAGAGAGAAGGAATTGACAGGAATTCTCTAGTCAGCATGTAGGAGACACAGCTTATGGAGTTCTGTAGCTTGGGAGTCGGCATCCACAGTATCCTGGGGTTCTGTAGCCTGAAATTAAGAGATGGAGCTTACAGGAGTTGTGCTGCTTGAAAGCAGACATTGGCAGTATAGCTGAGTTCAGTAGCCTGAGTGTAGAGAGAAGCAGTTGATGGGAGTTGCGCAGCCTGTGTATAGAAGACGCAGCTTATGGGAGTTCTGTCACCAGCGTGTGGAAAGACACAGGTTACAGGAGTACCGTCGCCTGAGTGTAGGAGACGTTGTTTATGGGAGTTCTATAAACTGGGTGTAGGAGACGCAGCTTACAGGAAGTTCTTTAACCTGGGTGTAGGGAAAAGCAGTACACCTGAATTCTGTAACCTGCGTGCAGAGAGAAGCTTTTTTCGGGAATTCTGTCGTCAGCGTAGAGGAGACATTGCTTACGGGAATTTTGTTCATGGGAGTAGGTGTACGCAGTGTACTGGTGTTCTGTAGCCTGAATGTAAGAGATTCAGCTTACAGGAGTTCGGCCGCTTGATAGCAGGCGTTCACTGTGTGCCTGAGTTCTGTAGCCTGAGTGAAGAGAGAAAAGCAGTTTACGGGAGTTGTGCAGCCTGTGTATAGAAGACGCAGCTTACGGGAGTTCTGTCACCAGCGTGTGGAAAGACACAGCTTACGGGAGTTCTGTAGCCTGAGTGTAGGAGACATTGCTTGTCAGAGTTCTATAAACTGGGTGTAGGAGACGCAGCTTACAGAAGTTCTGTATCCTGGGGGTAGGGAAACGCAGTATACCTGAGTTCTGTAACCTGAGTGTAGAGAGAAGGAATTGACAGGAATTCTCTAGTCAGCGTGTAGGAGACACAGCTTACGGGAGTTTTGTCGCATGGGAGTAGGCATACACAGTACATTGGGGTTCTGTAGCCTGAAATTAGGAGATTGAGCTTACAGGAGTTCTGCTGCTTGATAGCAGGCATTGGCAGTATAGCTGAGTTCAGTAGCCTGAGGTAGAGAGAAGCAGCTTATGGGAGCTCTGTAGCCTGAGTGTAGGAGACACATCGTACAGGAGTTCTGTAGCTTGGGATTAGGCATAGGCAGTATAAGGGGCTTCTGTAGCCTGAGGGTAGGAGATGTAGCTTCCAGGAGTTCTGTTGCTCGGCAGTAAACGTATGCAGTGCGTGAGGGTTCTGTAGCCTGAGTGTAGGAGACGCAACCTACCGGAGTCCTGTAGCTTGGAAGTAGGCCTACGCAGTATACTGGAGTTCTGTAGCCTGAATGTAGGAGCTGCAGCTTACAGGTTCTGCAACTTGATAGCAGGCTTTCACAGTATACCTGTGTTCTGTAGCCTGTGTGTAGAGTAAAGCAGTTTACGGGAGCTGTGCAGCCTGAGTATAGAAGACGCAGCTTACAGAAGTTCTGTTACCTGGATGTAGGGAAACGCAGTATACCCGAGTTCTGTACCCTGAGTGTAGAGAGAAGCAGTTGATGGGAGTTGTGCAGCCTGTGTATAGAAGACGCAGCTTACGGGAGTTCTGTCACCAGCGTGTAGAAAGACACAGCTTACGGGAGTTCTGTAGCCTGAGTGTAGGAGACATTGCTTATCAGAGTTCTATGAATTGGGTGTAGGAGACGCAGCTTACAGAAGTTCTGTATCCTGGGGGTAGGGAAACGCAGTATAGCTGAGTTCTGTACCCTGAGTGTAGAGAGAAGGAATTGACAGGAATTCTCTAGTCAGCATGTAGGAGACACAGCTTATGGAGTTCTGTAGCTTGGGAGTCGGCATCCACAGTATCCTGGGGTTCTGTAGCCTGAAATTAAGAGATGGAGCTTACAGGAGTTGTGCTGCTTGAAAGCAGACATTGGCAGTATAGCTGAGTTCAGTAGCCTGAGTGTAGAGAGAAGCAGTTGATGGGAGTTGCGCAGCCTGTGTATAGAAGACGCAGCTTATGGGAGTTCTGTCACCAGCGTTTGGAAAGACACAGGTTACAGGAGTACCGTCGCCTGAGTGTAGGAGACGTTCTTTATGGGAGTTCTATAAACTGGGTGTAGGAGACGCAGCTTACAGAAGTTCTGTATCCTGGGGGTAGGGAAACGCAATATACCTGAGTTCTGTAACCTGAGTGTAGAGAGAAGGAATTGACAGGAATTCTCTAGTCAGCGTGTAGGAGACACAGCTTACGGGAGTTTTGTCGCATGGGAGTAGGCATACAAGTACACTGGGGTTCTGTAGCCTGAAATTTGGAGATTGAGCTTACAGGAGTTCTGCTGCTTGATAGCAGGCTTTGGCAGTATAGCTGAGTTCAGTAGCCTGAGGTAGAGAGAAGCAGCTTATGGGAGCTCTGTAGCCTGAGTGTAGGAGACACATCGTACAGGAGTTCTGTAGCTTGGGATTAGGCATAGGCAGTATAAGGGGCTTCTGTAGCCTGAGGGTAGGAGATGTAGCTTCCAGGAGTTCTGTTGCTCGGCAGTAAACGTATGCAGTGCGTGAGGGTTCTGTAGCCTGAGTGTAGGAGACGCAACCTACCGGAGTACTGTAGCTTGGAAGTAGGCCTACGCAGTATACTGGAGTTCTGTAGCCTGAATGTAGGAGCTGCAGCTTACAGGTTCTGCAACTTGATAGCAGGCTTTCACAGTATACCTGTGTTCTGTAGCCTGTGTGTAGAGAAAAGCAGTTTACGGGAGCTGTGCAGCCTGAGTATAGAAGACGCAGCTTACAGAAGTTCTGTAACCTGGATGTAGGGAAACGCAGTATACCCGAGTTCTGTACCCTGAGTGTAGAGAGAAGCAGTTGATGGGAGTTGTGCAGCCTGTGTATAGAAGACGCAGCTTACGGGAGTTCTGTCACCAGCGTGTGGAAAGACACAGCTTACGGGAGTTCTGTAGCCTGAGTGTAGGAGACATTGCTTATCAGAGTTCTATAAACTGGGTGTAGGAGACGCAGCTTACAGAAGTTCTGTATCCTGGGGGTAGGGAAACGCAGTATACCTGAGTTCTGTAACCTGAGTGTAGAGAGAAGGAATTGACAGGAATTCTCTAGTCAGCATGTAGGAGACACAGCTTATGGAGTTCTGTAGCTTGGGAGTCGGCATCCACAGTATCCTGGGGTTCTGTAGCCTGAAATTAAGAGATGGAGCTTACAGGAGTTGTGCTGCTTGAAAGCAGACATTGGCAGTATAGCTGAGTTCAGTAGCCTGAGTGTAGAGAGAAGCAGTTGATGGGAGTTGCGCAGCCTGTGTATAGAAGACGCAGCTTATGGGAGTTCTGTCACCAGCGTGTGGAAAGACACAGGTTACAGGAGTACCGTCGCCTGAGTGTAGGAGACGTTGTTTATGGGAGTTCTATAAACTGGGTGTAGGAGACGCAGCTTACAGGAAGTTCTTTAACCTGGGTGTAGGGAAAAGCAGTACACCTGAATTCTGTAACCTGCGTGCAGAGAGAAGCTTTTTTCGGGAATTCTGTCGTCAGCGTAGAGGAGACATTGCTTACGGGAATTTTGTTCATGGGAGTAGGTGTACGCAGTGTACTGGTGTTCTGTAGCCTGAATGTAAGAGATTCAGCTTACAGGAGTTCGGCCGCTTGATAGCAGGCGTTCACAGTGTGCCTGAGTTCTGTAGCCTGAGTGAAGAGAGAAAAGCAGTTTACGGGAGTTGTGCAGCCTGTGTATAGAAGACGCAGCTTACGGGAGTTCTGTCACCAGCGTGTGGAAAGACACAGCTTACGGGAGTTCTGTAGCCTGAGTGTAGGAGACATTGCTTGTCAGAGTTCTATAAACTGGGTGTAGGAGACGCAGCTTACAGAAGTTCTGTATCCTGGGGGTAGGGAAACGCAGTATACCTGAGTTCTGTAACCTGAGTGTAGAGAGAAGGAATTGACAGGAATTCTCTAGTCAGCGTGTAGGAGACACAGCTTACGGGAGTTTTGTCGCATGGGAGTAGTCATACACAGTACACTGGGGTTCTGTAGCCTGAAATTAGGAGATTGAGCTTACAGGAGTTCTGCTGCTTGATAGCAGGCATTGGCAGTATAGCTGAGTTCAGTAGCCTGAGGTAGAGAGAAGCAGCTTATGGGAGCTCTGTAGCCTGAGTGTAGGAGACACATCGTACAGGAGTTCTGTAGCTTGGGATTAGGCATAGGCAGTATACAGGGCTTCTGTAGCCTGAGTGTAGGAGATGTAGCTTCCAGGAGTTCTGTTGCTCGGCAGTAGACGTATGCAGTGCGTGAGGGTTCTGTAGCCTGAGTGTAGGAGACGCAACCTACCGGAGTACTGTAGCTTGGAAGTAGGCCTACGCAGTATACTGGAGTTCTGTAGCCTGAATGTAGGAGCTGCAGCTTACAGGTTCTGCAACTTGATAGCAGGCTTTCACAGTATACCTGTGTTCTGTAGCCTGTGTGTAGAGAAAAGCAGTTTACGGGAGCTGTGCAGCCTGAGTATAGAAGACGCAGCTTACAGAAGTTCTGTAACCTGGATGTAGGGAAAGGCAGTATACCCGAGTTCTATACCCTGAGTGTAGAGAGAAGCAGTTGATGGGAGTTGTGCAGCCTGTGTATAGAAGACGCAGCTTACGGGAGTTCTGTCACCAGCGTGTGGAAAGACACAGCTTACGGGAGTTCTGTAGCCTGAGTGTAGGAGACATTGCTTGTCAGAGTTCTATAAACTGGGTGTAGGAGACGCAGCTTACAGAAGTTCTGTATCCTGGGGGTAGGGAAACGCAGTATACCTGAGTTCTGTAACCTGAGTGTAGAGAGAAGGAATTGACAGGAATTCTCTAGTCAGCGTGTAGGAGACACAGCTTACGGGAGTTTTGTCGCATGGGAGTAGGCATACACAGTACACTGGGGTTCTGTAGCCTGAAATTTGGAGATTGAGCTTACAGGAGTTCTGCTGCTTGATAGCAGGCATTGGCAGTATAGCTGAGTTCAGTAGCCTGAGGTAGAGAGAAGCAGCTTATGGGAGCTCTGTAGCCTGAGTGTAGGAGACACATCGTACAGGAGTTCTGTAGCTTGGGATTAGGCATAGGCAGTATAAGGGGCTTCTGTAGCCTGAGGGTAGGAGATGTAGCTTCCAGGAGTTCTGTTGCTCGGCAGTAGACGTATGCAGTGCGTGAGGGTTCTGTAGCCTGAGTGTAGGAGACGCAACCTACCGGAGTACTGTACCTTGGAAGTAGGCCTACGCAGTATACTGGAGTTCTGTAGCCTGAATGTAGGAGCTGCAGCTTACAGGTTCTGCAACTTGATAGCAGGCTTTCACAGTATACCTGTGTTCTGTAGCCTGTGTGTAGAGAAAAGCAGTTTACGGGAGCTGTGCAGCCTGAGTATAGAAGACGCAGCTTACAGAAGTTCTGTAACCTGGATGTAGGGAAACGCAGTATACCCGAGTTCTGTACCCTGAGTGTAGAGAGAAGCAGTTGATGGGAGTTGTGCAGCCTGTGTATAGAAGACGCAGCTTACGGGAGTTCTGTCACCAGCGTGTAGAAAGACACAGCTTACAGGAGTTCTGTAGCCTGAGTGTAGGAGACATTGCTTATCAGAGTTCTATGAACTGGGTCTAGGAGACGCAGCTTACAGAAGTTCTGTATCCTGGGGGTAGGGAAACGCAGTATACCTGAGTTCTGTACCCTGAGTGTAGAGAGAAGGAATTGACAGGAATTCTCTAGTCAGCATGTAGGAGACACAGCTTATGGAGTTCTGTAGCTTGGGAGTCGGCATCCACAGTATCCTGGGGTTCTGTAGCCTGAAATTAAGAGATGGAGCTTACAGGAGTTGTGCTGCTTGAAAGCAGACATTGGCAGTATAGCTGAGTTCAGTAGCCTGAGTGTAGAGAGAAGCAGTTGATGGGAGTTGCACAGCCTGTGTATAGAAGACGCAGCTTACGGGAGTTCTGTCACCAGCGTGTGGAAAGACACAGGTTACAGGAGTACCGTCGCCTGAGTGTAGGAGACGTTGTTTATGGGAGTTCTATAAACTGGGTGTAGGAGACGCAGCTTACAGGAAGTTCTTTAACCTGGGTGTAGGGAAAAGCAGTACACCTGAATTCTGTAACCTGCGTGCAGAGAGAAGCTTTTTTCGGGAATTCTGTCGTCAGCGTAGAGGAGACATTGCTTACGGGAATTTTGTTCATGGGAGTAGGTGTACGCAGTGTACTGGTGTTCTGTAGCCTGAATGTAAGAGATTCAGCTTACAGGAGTTCGGCCGCTTGATAGCAGGCGTTCACAGTGTGCCTGAGTTCTGTAGCCTGAGTGAAGAGAGAAAAGCAGTTTACGGGAGCTGTGCAGCCTGAGTATAGAAGACGCAGCTTACAGAAGTTCTGTAACCTGGATGTAGGGAAACGCAGTATACCCGAGTTCTGTACCCTGAGTGTAGAGAGAAGCAGTTGATGGGAGTTGTGCAGCCTGTGTATAGAAGACGCAGCTTACGGGAGTTCTGTCACCAGCGTGTAGAAAGACACAGCTTACGGGAGTTCTGTAGCCTGAGTGTAGGAGACATTGCTTGTCAGAGTTCTATAAACTGGGTGTAGGAGACGCAGCTTACAGAAGTTCTGTATCCTGGGGGTAGGGAAACGCAGTATACCTGAGTTCTGTAACCTGAGTGTAGAGAGAAGGAATTGACAGGAATTCTCTAGTCAGCGTGTAGGAGACACAGCTTACGGGAGTTTTGTCGCATGGGAGTAGGCATACACAGTACATTGGGGTTCTGTAGCCTGAAATTAGGAGATTGAGCTTACAGGAGTTCTGCTGCTTGATAGCAGGCATTGGCAGTATAGCTGAGTTCAGTAGCCTGAGGTAGAGAGAAGCAGCTTATGGGAGCTCTGTAGCCTGAGTGTAGGAGACACATCGTACAGGAGTTCTGTAGCTTGGGATTAGGCATAGGCAGTATAAGGGGCTTCTGTAGCCTGAGGGTAGGAGATGTAGCTTCCAGGAGTTCTGTTGCTCGGCAGTAGACGTATGCAGTGCGTGAGGGTTCTGTAGCCTGAGTGTAGCAGACGCAACCTACCGGAGTACTGTAGCTTGGAAGTAGGCCTACGCAGTATACTGGAGTTCTGTAGCCTGAATGTAGGAGCTGCAGCTTACAGGTTCTGCAACTTGATAGCAGGCTTTCACAGTATACCTGTGTTCTGTAGCCTGTGTGTAGAGTAAAGCAGTTTACGGGAGCTGTGCAGCCTGAGTATAGAAGACGCAGCTTACAGAAGTTCTGTTACCTGGATGTAGGGAAACGCAGTATACCCGAGTTCTGTACCCTGAGTGTAGAGAGAAGCAGTTGATGGGAGTTGTGCAGCCTGTGTATAGAAGACGCAGCTTACGGGAGTTCTGTCACCAGCGTGTGGAAAGACACAGCTTACGGGAGTTCTGTAGCCTGAGTGTAGGAGACATTGCTTATCAGAGTTCTATGAACTGGGTGTAGGAGACGCAGCTTACAGAAGTTCTGTATCCTGGGGGTAGGGAAACGCAGTATAGCTGAGTTCTGTACCCTGAGTGTAGAGAGAAGGAATTGACAGGAATTCTCTAGTCAGCATGTAGGAGACACAGCTTATGGAGTTCTGTAGCTTGGGAGTCGGCATCCACAGTATCCTGGGGTTCTGTAGCCTGAAATTAAGAGATGGAGCTTACAGGAGTTGTGCTGCTTGAAAGCAGACATTGGCAGTATAGCTGAGTTCAGTAGCCTGAGTGTAGAGAGAAGCAGTTGATGGGAGTTGCGCAGCCTGTGTATAGAAGACGCAGCTTATGGGAGTTCTGTCACCAGCGTGTGGAAAGACACAGGTTACAGGAGTACCGTCGCCTGAGTGTAGGAGACGTTGTTTATGGGAGTTCTATAAACTGGGTGTAGGAGACGCAGCTTACAGAAGTTCTGTATCCTGGGGGTAGGGAAACGCAATATACCTGAGTTCTGTAACCTGAGTGTAGAGAGAAGGAATTGACAGGAATTCTCTAGTCAGCGTGTAGGAGACACAGCTTACGGGAGTTTTGTCGCATGGGAGTAGGCATACACAGTACACTGGGGTTCTGTAGCCTGAAATTTGGAGATTGAGCTTACAGGAGTTCTGCTGCTTGATAGCAGGCATTGGCAGTATAGCTGAGTTCAGTAGCCTGAGGTAGAGAGAAGCAGCTTATGGGAGCTCTGTAGCCTGAGTGTAGGAGACACATCGTACAGGAGTTCTGTAGCTTGGGATTAGGCATAGGCAGTATACAGGGCTTCTGTAGCCTGAGTGTAGGAGATGTAGCTTCCAGGAGTTCTGTTGCTCGGCAGTAGACGTATGCAGTGCGTGAGGGTTCTGTAGCCTGAGTGTAGGAGACGCAACCTACCGGAGTACTGTAGCTTGGAAGTAGGCCTACGCAGTATACTGGAGTTCTGTAGCCTGAATGTAGGAGCTGCAGCTTACAGGTTCTGCAACTTGATAGCAGGCTTTCACAGTATACCTGTGTTCTGTAGCCTGTGTGTAGAGAAAAGCAGTTTACGGGAGCTGTGCAGCCTGAGTATAGAAGACGCAGCTTACAGAAGTTCTGTAACCTGGATGTAGGGAAACGCAGTATACCCGAGTTCTGTACCCTGAGTGTAGAGAGAAGCAGTTGATGGGAGTTGTGCAGCCTGTGTATAGAAGACGCAGCTTACGGGAGTTCTGTCACCAGCGTGTGGAAAGACACAGCTTACGGGAGTTCTGTAGCCTGAGTGTAGGAGACATTGCTTATCAGAGTTCTATAAACTGGGTGTAGGAGACGCAGCTTACAGAAGTTCTGTATCCTGGGGGTAGGGAAACGCAGTATACCTGAGTTCTGTAACCTGAGTGTAGAGAGAAGGAATTGACAGGAATTCTCTAGTCAGCATGTAGGAGACACAGCTTATGGAGTTCTGTAGCTTGGGAGTCGGCATCCACAGTATCCTGGGGTTCTGTAGCCTGAAATTAAGAGATGGAGCTTACAGGAGTTGTGCTGCTTGAAAGCAGACATTGGCAGTATAGCTGAGTTCAGTAGCCTGAGTGTAGAGAGAAGCAGTTGATGGGAGTTGCGCAGCCTGTGTATAGAAGACGCAGCTTATGGGAGTTCTGTCACCAGCGTGTGGAAAGACACAGGTTACAGGAGTACCGTCGCCTGAGTGTAGGAGACGTTGTTTATGGGAGTTCTATAAACTGGGTGTAGGAGACGCAGCTTACAGGAAGTTCTTTAACCTGGGTGTAGGGAAAAGCAGTACACCTGAATTCTGTAACCTGCGTGCAGAGAGAAGCTTTTTTCGGGAATTCTGTCGTCAGCGTAGAGGAGACATTGCTTACGGGAATTTTGTTCATGGGAGTAGGTGTACGCAGTGTACTGGTGTTCTGTAGCCTGAATGTAAGAGATTCAGCTTACAGGAGTTCGGCCGCTTGATAGCAGGCGTTCACTGTGTGCCTGAGTTCTGTAGCCTGAGTGAAGAGAGAAAAGCAGTTTACGGGAGTTGTGCAGCCTGTGTATAGAAGACGCAGCTTACGGGAGTTCTGTCACCAGCGTGTGGAAAGACACAGCTTACGGGAGTTCTGTAGCCTGAGTGTAGGAGACATTGCTTGTCAGAGTTCTATAAACTGGGTGTAGGAGACGCAGCTTACAGAAGTTCTGTATCCTGGGGGTAGGGAAACGCAGTATACCTGAGTTCTGTAACCTGAGTGTAGAGAGAAGGAATTGACAGGAATTCTCTAGTCAGCGTGTAGGAGACACAGCTTACGGGAGTTTTGTCGCATGGGAGTAGGCATACACAGTACATTGGGGTTCTGTAGCCTGAAATTAGGAGATTGAGCTTACAGGAGTTCTGCTGCTTGATAGCAGGCATTGGCAGTATAGCTGAGTTCAGTAGCCTGAGGTAGAGAGAAGCAGCTTATGGGAGCTCTGTAGCCTGAGTGTAGGAGACACATCGTACAGGAGTTCTGTAGCTTGGGATTAGGCATAGGCAGTATAAGGGGCTTCTGTAGCCTGAGGGTAGGAGATGTAGCTTCCAGGAGTTCTGTTGCTCGGCAGTAGACGTATGCAGTGCGTGAGGGTTCTGTAGCCTGAGTGTAGGAGACGCAACCTACCGGAGTACTGTAGCTTGGAAGTAGGCCTACGCAGTATACTGGAGTTCTGTAGCCTGAATGTAGGAGCTGCAGCTTACAGGTTCTGCAACTTGATAGCAGGCTTTCACAGTATACCTGTGTTCTGTAGCCTGTGTGTAGAGTAAAGCAGTTTACGGGAGCTGTGCAGCCTGAGTATAGAAGACGCAGCTTACAGAAGTTCTGTTACCTGGATGTAGGGAAACGCAGTATACCCGAGTTCTGTACCCTGAGTGTAGAGAGAAGCAGTTGATGGGAGTTGTGCAGCCTGTGTATAGAAGACGCAGCTTACGGGAGTTCTGTCACCAGCGTGTAGAAAGACACAGCTTACGGGAGTTCTGTAGCCTGAGTGTAGGAGACATTGCTTATCAGAGTTCTATGAATTGGGTGTAGGAGACGCAGCTTACAGAAGTTCTGTATCCTGGGGGTAGGGAAACGCAGTATCGCTGAGTTCTGTACCCTGAGTGTAGAGAGAAGGAATTGACAGGAATTCTCTAGTCAGCATGTAGGAGACACAGCTTATGGAGTTCTGTAGCTTGGGAGTCGGCATCCACAGTATCCTGGGGTTCTGTAGCCTGAAATTAAGAGATGGAGCTTACAGGAGTTGTGCTGCTTGAAAGCAGACATTGGCAGTATAGCTGAGTTCAGTAGCCTGAGTGTAGAGAGAAGCAGTTGATGGGAGTTGCGCAGCCTGTGTATAGAAGACGCAGCTTATGGGAGTTCTGTCACCAGCGTTTGGAAAGACACAGGTTACAGGAGTACCGTCGCCTGAGTGTAGGAGACGTTCTTTATGGGAGTTCTATAAACTGGGTGTAGGAGACGCAGCTTACAGAAGTTCTGTATCCTGGGGGTAGGGAAACGCAATATACCTGAGTTCTGTAACCTGAGTGTAGAGAGAAGGAATTGACAGGAATTCTCTAGTCAGCGTGTAGGAGACACAGCTTACGGGAGTTTTGTCGCATGGGAGTAGGCATACACAGTACACTGGGGTTCTGTAGCCTGAAATTTGGAGATTGAGCTTACAGGAGTTCTGCTGCTTGATAGCAGGCATTGGCAGTATAGCTGAGTTCAGTAGCCTGAGTGTAGAGAGAAGCAGTTGATGGGAGTTGCGCAGCCTGTGTATAGAAGACGCAGCTTATGGGAGTTCTGTCACCAGCGTTTGGAAAGACACAGGTTACAGGAGTACCGTCGCCTGAGTGTAGGAGACGTTCTTTATGGGAGTTCTATAAACTGGGTGTAGGAGACGCAGCTTACAGAAGTTCTGTATCCTGGGGGTAGGGAAACGCAATATACCTGAGTTCTGTAACCTGAGTGTAGAGAGAAGGAATTGACAGGAATTCTCTAGTCAGCGTGTAGGAGACACAGCTTACGGGAGTTTTGTCGCATGGGAGTAGGCATACACAGTACACTGGGGTTCTGTAGCCTGAAATTTGGAGATTGAGCTTACAGGAGTTCTGCTGCTTGATAGCAGGCTTTGGCAGTATAGCTGAGTTCAGTAGCCTGAGGTAGAGAGAAGCAGCTTATGGGAGCTCTGTAGCCTGAGTGTAGGAGACACATCGTACAGGAGTTCTGTAGCTTGGGATTAGGCATAGGCAGTATAAGGGGCTTCTGTAGCCTGAGGGTAGGAGATGTAGCTTCCAGGAGTTCTGTTGCTCGGCAGTAAACGTATGCAGTGCGTGAGGGTTCTGTAGCCTGAGTGTAGGAGACGCAACCTACTGGAGTACTGTAGCTTGGAAGTAGGCCTACGCAGTATACTGGAGTTCTGTAGCCTGAATGTAGGAGCTGCAGCTTACAGGTTCTGCAACTTGATAGCAGGCTTTCACAGTATACCTGTGTTCTGTAGCCTGTGTGTAGAGAAAAGCAGTTTACGGGAGCTGTGCAGCCTGAGTATAGAAGACGCAGCTTACAGAAGTTCTGTAACCTGGATGTAGGGAAACGCAGTATACCCGAGTTCTGTACCCTGAGTGTAGAGAGAAGCAGTTGATGGGAGTTGTGCAGCCTGTGTATAGAAGACGCAGCTTACGGGAGTTCTGTCACCAGCGTGTGGAAAGACACAGCTTACGGGAGTTCTGTAGCCTGAGTGTAGGAGACATTGCTTATCAGAGTTCTATAAACTGGGTGTAGGAGACGCAGCTTACAGAAGTTCTGTATCCTGGGGGTAGGGAAACGCAGTATACCTGAGTTCTGTAACCTGAGTGTAGAGAGAAGGAATTGACAGGAATTCTCTAGTCAGCATGTAGGAGACACAGCTTATGGAGTTCTGTAGCTTGGGAGTCGGCATCCACAGTATCCTGGGGTTCTGTAGCCTGAAATTAAGAGATGGAGCTTACAGGAGTTGTGCTGCTTGAAAGCAGACATTGGCAGTATAGCTGAGTTCAGTAGCCTGAGTGTAGAGAGAAGCAGTTGATGGGAGTTGCACAGCCTGTGTATAGAAGACGCAGCTTACGGGAGTTCTGTCACCAGCGTGTGGAAAGACACAGGTTACAGGAGTACCGTCGCCTGAGTGTAGGAGACGTTGTTTATGGGAGTTCTATAAACTGGGTGTAGGAGACGCAGCTTACAGGAAGTTCTTTAACCTGGGTGTAGGGAAAAGCAGTACACCTGAATTCTGTAACCTGCGTGCAGAGAGAAGCTTTTTTCGGGAATTCTGTCGTCAGCGTAGAGGAGACATTGCTTACGGGAATTTTGTTCATGGGAGTAGGTGTACGCAGTGTACTGGTGTTCTGTAGCCTGAATGTAAGAGATTCAGCTTACAGGAGTTCGGCCGCTTGATAGCAGGCGTTCACAGTGTGCCTGAGTTCTGTAGCCTGAGTGAAGAGAGAAAAGCAGTTTACGGGAGCTGTGCAGCCTGAGTATAGAAGACGCAGCTTACAGAAGTTCTGTAACCTGGATGTAGGGAAACGCAGTATACCCGAGTTCTGTACCCTGAGTGTAGAGAGAAGCAGTTGATGGGAGTTGTGCAGCCTGTGTATAGAAGACGCAGCTTACGGGAGTTCTGTCACCAGCGTGTAGAAAGACACAGCTTACGGGAGTTCTGTAGCCTGAGTGTAGGAGACATTGCTTGTCAGAGTTCTATAAACTGGGTGTAGGAGACGCAGCTTACAGAAGTTCTGTATCCTGGGGGTAGGGAAACGCAGTATACCTGAGTTCTGTAACCTGAGTGTAGAGAGAAGGAATTGACAGGAATTCTCTAGTCAGCGTGTAGGAGACACAGCTTACGGGAGTTTTGTCGCATGGGAGTAGGCATACACAGTACATTGGGGTTCTGTAGCCTGAAATTAGGAGATTGAGCTTACAGGAGTTCTGCTGCTTGATAGCAGGCATTGGCAGTATAGCTGAGTTCAGTAGCCTGAGGTAGAGAGAAGCAGCTTATGGGAGCTCTGTAGCCTGAGTGTAGGAGACACATCGTACAGGAGTTCTGTAGCTTGGGATTAGGCATAGGCAGTATAAGGGGCTTCTGTAGCCTGAGGGTAGGAGATGTAGCTTCCAGGAGTTCTGTTGCTCGGCAGTAGACGTATGCAGTGCGTGAGGGTTCTGTAGCCTGAGTGTAGCAGACGCAACCTACCGGAGTACTGTAGCTTGGAAGTAGGCCTACGCAGTATACTGGAGTTCTGTAGCCTGAATGTAGGAGCTGCAGCTTACAGGTTCTGCAACTTGATAGCAGGCTTTCACAGTATACCTGTGTTCTGTAGCCTGTGTGTAGAGTAAAGCAGTTTACGGGAGCTGTGCAGCCTGAGTATAGAAGACGCAGCTTACAGAAGTTCTGTTACCTGGATGTAGGGAAACGCAGTATACCCGAGTTCTGTACCCTGAGTGTAGAGAGAAGCAGTTGATGGGAGTTGTGCAGCCTGTGTATAGAAGACGCAGCTTACGGGAGTTCTGTCACCAGCGTGTGGAAAGACACAGCTTACGGGAGTTCTGTAGCCTGAGTGTAGGAGACATTGCTTATCAGAGTTCTATGAACTGGGTGTAGGAGACGCAGCTTACAGAAGTTCTGTATCCTGGGGGTAGGGAAACGCAGTATAGCTGAGTTCTGTACCCTGAGTGTAGAGAGAAGGAATTGACAGGAATTCTCTAGTCAGCATGTAGGAGACACAGCTTATGGAGTTCTGTAGCTTGGGAGTCGGCATCCACAGTATCCTGGGGTTCTGTAGCCTGAAATTAAGAGATGGAGCTTACAGGAGTTGTGCTGCTTGAAAGCAGACATTGGCAGTATAGCTGAGTTCAGTAGCCTGAGTGTAGAGAGAAGCAGTTGATGGGAGTTGCGCAGCCTGTGTATAGAAGACGCAGCTTATGGGAGTTCTGTCACCAGCGTGTGGAAAGACACAGGTTACAGGAGTACCGTCGCCTGAGTGTAGGAGACGTTGTTTATGGGAGTTCTATAAACTGGGTGTAGGAGACGCAGCTTACAGAAGTTCTGTATCCTGGGGGTAGGGAAACGCAATATACCTGAGTTCTGTAACCTGAGTGTAGAGAGAAGGAATTGACAGGAATTCTCTAGTCAGCGTGTAGGAGACACAGCTTACGGGAGTTTTGTCGCATGGGAGTAGGCATACACAGTACACTGGGGTTCTGTAGCCTGAAATTTGGAGATTGAGCTTACAGGAGTTCTGCTGCTTGATAGCAGGCATTGGCAGTATAGCTGAGTTCAGTAGCCTGAGGTAGAGAGAAGCAGCTTATGGGAGCTCTGTAGCCTGAGTGTAGGAGACACATCGTACAGGAGTTCTGTAGCTTGGGATTAGGCATAGGCAGTATACAGGGCTTCTGTAGCCTGAGTGTAGGAGATGTAGCTTCCAGGAGTTCTGTTGCTCGGCAGTAGACGTATGCAGTGCGTGAGGGTTCTGTAGCCTGAGTGTAGGAGACGCAACCTACCGGAGTACTGTAGCTTGGAAGTAGGCCTACGCAGTATACTGGAGTTCTGTAGCCTGAATGTAGGAGCTGCAGCTTACAGGTTCTGCAACTTGATAGCAGGCTTTCACAGTATACCTGTGTTCTGTAGCCTGTGTGTAGAGAAAAGCAGTTTACGGGAGCTGTGCAGCCTGAGTATAGAAGACGCAGCTTACAGAAGTTCTGTAACCTGGATGTAGGGAAACGCAGTATACCCGAGTTCTGTACCCTGAGTGTAGAGAGAAGCAGTTGATGGGAGTTGTGCAGCCTGTGTATAGAAGACGCAGCTTACGGGAGTTCTGTCACCAGCGTGTGGAAAGACACAGCTTACGGGAGTTCTGTAGCCTGAGTGTAGGAGACATTGCTTATCAGAGTTCTATAAACTGGGTGTAGGAGACGCAGCTTACAGAAGTTCTGTATCCTGGGGGTAGGGAAACGCAGTATACCTGAGTTCTGTAACCTGAGTGTAGAGAGAAGGAATTGACAGGAATTCTCTAGTCAGCATGTAGGAGACACAGCTTATGGAGTTCTGTAGCTTGGGAGTCGGCATCCACAGTATCCTGGGGTTCTGTAGCCTGAAATTAAGAGATGGAGCTTACAGGAGTTGTGCTGCTTGAAAGCAGACATTGGCAGTATAGCTGAGTTCAGTAGCCTGAGTGTAGAGAGAAGCAGTTGATGGGAGTTGCGCAGCCTGTGTATAGAAGACGCAGCTTATGGGAGTTCTGTCACCAGCGTGTGGAAAGACACAGGTTACAGGAGTACCGTCGCCTGAGTGTAGGAGACGTTGTTTATGGGAGTTCTATAAACTGGGTGTAGGAGACGCAGCTTACAGGAAGTTCTTTAACCTGGGTGTAGGGAAAAGCAGTACACCTGAATTCTGTAACCTGCGTGCAGAGAGAAGCTTTTTTCGGGAATTCTGTCGTCAGCGTAGAGGAGACATTGCTTACGGGAATTTTGTTCATGGGAGTAGGTGTACGCAGTGTACTGGTGTTCTGTAGCCTGAATGTAAGAGATTCAGCTTACAGGAGTTCGGCCGCTTGATAGCAGGCGTTCACTGTGTGCCTGAGTTCTGTAGCCTGAGTGAAGAGAGAAAAGCAGTTTACGGGAGTTGTGCAGCCTGTGTATAGAAGACGCAGCTTACGGGAGTTCTGTCACCAGCGTGTGGAAAGACACAGCTTACGGGAGTTCTGTAGCCTGAGTGTAGGAGACATTGCTTGTCAGAGTTCTATAAACTGGGTGTAGGAGACGCAGCTTACAGAAGTTCTGTATCCTGGGGGTAGGGAAACGCAGTATACCTGAGTTCTGTAACCTGAGTGTAGAGAGAAGGAATTGACAGGAATTCTCTAGTCAGCGTGTAGGAGACACAGCTTACGGGAGTTTTGTCGCATGGGAGTAGGCATACACAGTACATTGGGGTTCTGTAGCCTGAAATTAGGAGATTGAGCTTACAGGAGTTCTGCTGCTTGATAGCAGGCATTGGCAGTATAGCTGAGTTCAGTAGCCTGAGGTAGAGAGAAGCAGCTTATGGGAGCTCTGTAGCCTGAGTGTAGGAGACACATCGTACAGGAGTTCTGTAGCTTGGGATTAGGCATAGGCAGTATAAGGGGCTTCTGTAGCCTGAGGGTAGGAGATGTAGCTTCCAGGAGTTCTGTTGCTCGGCAGTAGACGTATGCAGTGCGTGAGGGTTCTGTAGCCTGAGTGTAGGAGACGCAACCTACCGGAGTACTGTAGCTTGGAAGTAGGCCTACGCAGTATACTGGAGTTCTGTAGCCTGAATGTAGGAGCTGCAGCTTACAGGTTCTGCAACTTGATAGCAGGCTTTCACAGTATACCTGTGTTCTGTAGCCTGTGTGTAGAGTAAAGCAGTTTACGGGAGCTGTGCAGCCTGAGTATAGAAGACGCAGCTTACAGAAGTTCTGTTACCTGGATGTAGGGAAACGCAGTATACCCGAGTTCTGTACCCTGAGTGTAGAGAGAAGCAGTTGATGGGAGTTGTGCAGCCTGTGTATAGAAGACGCAGCTTACGGGAGTTCTGTCACCAGCGTGTAGAAAGACACAGCTTACGGGAGTTCTGTAGCCTGAGTGTAGGAGACATTGCTTATCAGAGTTCTATGAATTGGGTGTAGGAGACGCAGCTTACAGAAGTTCTGTATCCTGGGGGTAGGGAAACGCAGTATCGCTGAGTTCTGTACCCTGAGTGTAGAGAGAAGGAATTGACAGGAATTCTCTAGTCAGCATGTAGGAGACACAGCTTATGGAGTTCTGTAGCTTGGGAGTCGGCATCCACAGTATCCTGGGGTTCTGTAGCCTGAAATTAAGAGATGGAGCTTACAGGAGTTGTGCTGCTTGAAAGCAGACATTGGCAGTATAGCTGAGTTCAGTAGCCTGAGTGTAGAGAGAAGCAGTTGATGGGAGTTGCGCAGCCTGTGTATAGAAGACGCAGCTTATGGGAGTTCTGTCACCAGCGTTTGGAAAGACACAGGTTACAGGAGTACCGTCGCCTGAGTGTAGGAGACGTTCTTTATGGGAGTTCTATAAACTGGGTGTAGGAGACGCAGCTTACAGAAGTTCTGTATCCTGGGGGTAGGGAAACGCAATATACCTGAGTTCTGTAACCTGAGTGTAGAGAGAAGGAATTGACAGGAATTCTCTAGTCAGCGTGTAGGAGACACAGCTTACGGGAGTTTTGTCGCATGGGAGTAGGCATACACAGTACACTGGGGTTCTGTAGCCTGAAATTTGGAGATTGAGCTTACAGGAGTTCTGCTGCTTGATAGCAGGCTTTGGCAGTATAGCTGAGTTCAGTAGCCTGAGGTAGAGAGAAGCAGCTTATGGGAGCTCTGTAGCCTGAGTGTAGGAGACACATCGTACAGGAGTTCTGTAGCTTGGGATTAGGCATAGGCAGTATAAGGGGCTTCTGTAGCCTGAGGGTAGGAGATGTAGCTTCCAGGAGTTCTGTTGCTCGGCAGTAAACGTATGCAGTGCGTGAGGGTTCTGTAGCCTGAGTGTAGGAGACGCAACCTACCGGAGTACTGTAGCTTGGAAGTAGGCCTACGCAGTATACTGGAGTTCTGTAGCCTGAATGTAGGAGCTGCAGCTTACAGGTTCTGCAACTTGATAGCAGGCTTTCACAGTATACCTGTGTTCTGTAGCCTGTGTGTAGAGAAAAGCAGTTTACGGGAGCTGTGCAGCCTGAGTATAGAAGACGCAGCTTACAGAAGTTCTGTAACCTGGATGTAGGGAAACGCAGTATACCCGAGTTCTGTACCCTGAGTGTAGAGAGAAGCAGTTGATGGGAGTTGTGCAGCCTGTGTATAGAAGACGCAGCTTACGGGAGTTCTGTCACCAGCGTGTGGAAAGACACAGCTTACGGGAGTTCTGTAGCCTGAGTGTAGGAGACATTGCTTATCAGAGTTCTATAAACTGGGTGTAGGAGACGCAGCTTACAGAAGTTCTGTATCCTGGGGGTAGGGAAACGCAGTATACCTGAGTTCTGTAACCTGAGTGTAGAGAGAAGGAATTGACAGGAATTCTCTAGTCAGCATGTAGGAGACACAGCTTATGGAGTTCTGTAGCTTGGGAGTCGGCATCCACAGTATCCTGGGGTTCTGTAGCCTGAAATTAAGAGATGGAGCTTACAGGAGTTGTGCTGCTTGAAAGCAGACATTGGCAGTATAGCTGAGTTCAGTAGCCTGAGTGTAGAGAGAAGCAGTTGATGGGAGTTGCGCAGCCTGTGTATAGAAGACGCAGCTTATGGGAGTTCTGTCACCAGCGTGTGGAAAGACACAGGTTACAGGAGTACCGTCGCCTGAGTGTAGGAGACGTTGTTTATGGGAGTTCTATAAACTGGGTGTAGGAGACGCAGCTTACAGGAAGTTCTTTAACCTGGGTGTAGGGAAAAGCAGTACACCTGAATTCTGTAACCTGCGTGCAGAGAGAAGCTTTTTTCGGGAATTCTGTCGTCAGCGTAGAGGAGACATTGCTTACGGGAATTTTGTTCATGGGAGTAGGTGTACGCAGTGTACTGGTGTTCTGTAGCCTGAATGTAAGAGATTCAGCTTACAGGAGTTCGGCCGCTTGATAGCAGGCGTTCACAGTGTGCCTGAGTTCTGTAGCCTGAGTGAAGAGAGAAAAGCAGTTTACGGGAGTTGTGCAGCCTGTGTATAGAAGACGCAGCTTACGGGAGTTCTGTCACCAGCGTGTGGAAAGACACAGCTTACGGGAGTTCTGTAGCCTGAGTGTAGGAGACATTGCTTGTCAGAGTTCTATAAACTGGGTGTAGGAGACGCAGCTTACAGAAGTTCTGTATCCTGGGGGTAGGGAAACGCAGTATACCTGAGTTCTGTAACCTGAGTGTAGAGAGAAGGAATTGACAGGAATTCTCTAGTCAGCGTGTAGGAGACACAGCTTACGGGAGTTTTGTCGCATGGGAGTAGTCATACACAGTACACTGGGGTTCTGTAGCCTGAAATTAGGAGATTGAGCTTACAGGAGTTCTGCTGCTTGATAGCAGGCATTGGCAGTATAGCTGAGTTCAGTAGCCTGAGGTAGAGAGAAGCAGCTTATGGGAGCTCTGTAGCCTGAGTGTAGGAGACACATCGTACAGGAGTTCTGTAGCTTGGGATTAGGCATAGGCAGTATACAGGGCTTCTGTAGCCTGAGTGTAGGAGATGTAGCTTCCAGGAGTTCTGTTGCTCGGCAGTAGACGTATGCAGTGCGTGAGGGTTCTGTAGCCTGAGTGTAGGAGACGCAACCTACCGGAGTACTGTAGCTTGGAAGTAGGCCTACGCAGTATACTGGAGTTCTGTAGCCTGAATGTAGGAGCTGCAGCTTACAGGTTCTGCAACTTGATAGCAGGCTTTCACAGTATACCTGTGTTCTGTAGCCTGTGTGTAGAGAAAAGCAGTTTACGGGAGCTGTGCAGCCTGAGTATAGAAGACGCAGCTTACAGAAGTTCTGTAACCTGGATGTAGGGAAACGCAGTATACCCGAGTTCTGTACCCTGAGTGTAGAGAGAAGCAGTTGATGGGAGTTGTGCAGCCTGTGTATAGAAGACGCAGCTTACGGGAGTTCTGTCACCAGCGTGTAGAAAGACACAGCTTACGGGAGTTCTGTAGCCTGAGTGTAGGAGACATTGCTTATCAGAGTTCTATAAACTGGGTGTAGGAGACGCAGCTTACAGAAGTTCTGTATCCTGGGGGTAGGGAAACGCAGTATACCTGAGTTCTGTAACCTGAGTGTAGAGAGAAGGAATTGACAGGAATTCTCTAGTCAGCATGTAGGAGACACAGCTTATGGAGTTCTGTAGCTTGGGAGTCGGCATCCACAGTATCCTGGGGTTCTGTAGCCTGAAATTAAGAGATGGAGCTTACAGGAGTTCTGCTGCTTGAAAGCAGACATTGGCAGTATAGCTGAGTTCAGTAGCCTGAGTGTAGAGAGAAGCAGTTGATGGGAGTTGCACAGCCTGTGTATAGAAGACGCAGCTTACGGGAGTTCTGTCACCAGCGTGTGGAAAGACACAGGTTACAGGAGTACCGTCGCCTGAGTGTAGGAGACGTTGTTTATGGGAGTTCTATAAACTGGGTGTAGGAGACGCAGCTTACAGGAAGTTCTTTAACCTGGGTGTAGGGAAAAGCAGTACACCTGAATTCTGTAACCTGCGTGCAGAGAGAAGCTTTTTTCGGGAATTCTGTCGTCAGCGTAGAGGAGACATTGCTTACGGGAATTTTGTTCATGGGAGTAGGTGTATGCAGTGTACTCGTATTCTGTAGCCTGAATGTAAGAGATTCAGCTTACAGGAGTTCAGCCGCTTGATAGCAGGCGTTCACAGTGTGCCTGAGTTCTGTAGCCTGAGTGAAGAGAGAAAAGCAGTTTACGGGAGCTGTGCAGCCTGAGTATAGAAGACGCAGCTTACAGAAGTTCTGTAACCTGGATGTAGGGAAACGCAGTATACCCGAGTTCTGTACCCTTAGTGTAGAGAGAAGCAGTTGATGGGAGTTGTGCAGCCTGTGTATAGAAGACGCAGCTTACGGGAGTTCTGTCACCAGCGTGTGGAAAGACACAGCTTACGGGAGTTCTGTAGCCTGAGTGTAGGAGACATTGCTTGTCAGAGTTCTATAAACTGGGTGTAGGAGACGCAGCTTACAGAAGTTCTGTATCCTGGGGGTAGGGAAACGCAGTATACCTGAGTTCTGTAACCTGAGTGTAGAGAGAAGGAATTGACAGGAATTCTCTAGTCAGCGTGTAGGAGACACAGCTTACGGGAGTTTTGTCGCATGGGAGTAGGCATACATAGTACACTGGGGTTCTGTAGCCTGAAATTAGGAGATTGAGCTTATAGGAGTTCTGCTGCTTGATAGCAGGCATTGGCAGTATAGCTGAGTTCAGTAGCCTGAGGTAGAGAGAAGCAGCTTATGGGAGCTCTGTAGCCTGAGTGTAGGAGACACATCGTACAGGAGTTCTGTAGCTTGGGATTAGGCATAGGCAGTATAAGGGGCTTCTGTAGCCTGAGTGTAGGAGATGTAGCTTCCAGGAGTTCTGTTGCTCGGCAGTAGACGTATGCAGTGTGTGAGGGTTCTGTAGCCTGAGTGTAGGAGACGCAACCTACTGGAGTCCTGTAGCTTGGAAGTAGGCCTACGCAGTATACTGGAGTTCTGTAGCCTGAATGTAGGAGCTGCAGCTTACAGGTTCTGCAACTTGATAGCAGGCTTTCACAGTATACCTGTGTTCTGTAGCCTGTGTGTAGAGAAAAGCAGTTTACGGGAGCTGTGCAGCCTGAGTATAGAAGACGCAGCTTACAGAAGTTCTGTAACCTGGATGTAGGGAAACGCAGTATACCCGAGTTCTGTACCCTGAGTGTAGAGAGAAGCAGTTGATGGGAGTTGTGCAGCCTGTGTATAGAAGACGCAGCTTACGGGAGTTCTGTCACCAGCGTGTGGAAAGACACAGCTTACGGGAGTTCTGTAGCCTGAGTGTAGGAGACATTGCTTATCAGAGTTCTATGAACTGGGTGTAGGAGACGCAGCTTACAGAAGTTCTGTATCCTGGGGGTAGGGAAACGCAGTATACCCGAGTTCTGTACCCTGAGTGTAGAGAGAAGCACTTGATGGGCATTCTCTAGTCAGCATGTAGGAGACACAGCTTATGGGAGTTCTGTAGCTTGGGAGTCGGCATCCGCAGTATCCTGGGGTTCTGTAGCCTGAAATTAAGAGATGGAGCTTACAGGAGTTGTGCTGCTTGAAAGCAGACATTGGCAGTATAGCTGAGTTCAGTAGCCTGAGTGTAGAGAGAAGCAGTTGATGGGAGTTGCACAGCCTGTGTATAGAAGACGCAGCTTACGGGAGTTCTATCACCAGCGTGTGGAAAGACACAGGTTACAGGAGTACCGTCGCCTGAGTGTAGGAGATGTTGTTTATGGGAGTTCTATAAACTGGGTGTAGGAGACGCAGCTTACAGGAAGTTCTTTAACCTGGGTGTAGGGAAAAGCAGTACACCTGAATTCTGTAACCTGCGTGCAGAGAGAAGCTTTTTTCGGGAATTCTGTCGTCAGCGTAGAGGAGACATTGCTTACGGGAATTTTGTTCATGGGAGTAGGTGTACGCAGTGTACTGGTGTTCTGTAGCCTGAATGTAAGAGATTCAGCTTACAGGAGTTCGGCCGCTTGATAGCAGGCGTTCACAGTATGCCTGAGTTCTGTAGCCTGAGTGAAGAGAGAAAAGCAGTTTACGGGAGCTGTGCAGCCTGAGTATAGAAGACGCAGCTTACAGAAGTTCTGTAACCTGGATGTAGGGAAACGCAGTATACCCGAGTTCTGTACCCTGAGTGTAGAGAGAAGCAGTTGATGGGAGTTGTGCAGCCTGTGTATAGAAGACGCAGCTTACGGGAGTTCTGTCACCAGCGTGTGGAAAGACACAGCTTACGGGAGTTCTGTAGCCTGAGTGTAGGAGACATTGCTTGTCAGAGTTCTATAAACTGGGTGTAGGAGACGCAGCTTACAGAAGTTCTGTATCCTGGGGGTAGGGAAACGCAGTATACCTGAGTTCTGTAACCTGAGTGTAGAGAGAAGGAATTGACAGGAATTCTCTAGTCAGCGTGTAGGAGACACAGCTTACGGGAGTTTTGTCGCATGGGAGTAGGCATACACAGTACACTGGGGTTCTGTAGCCTGAAATTTGGAGATTGAGCTTACAGGATTTGTGCTGCTTGAAAGCAGACATTGGCAGTATAGCTGAGTTCAGTAGCCTGAGTGTAGAGAGAAGCAGTTGATGGGAGTTGCACAGCCTGTGTATAGAAGACGCAGCTTACGGGAGTTCTGTCACCAGCGTGTGGAAAGACACAGGTTACAGGAGTACCGTCGCCTGAGTGTAGGAGACGTTGTTTATGGGAGATCTATAAACTGGGTGTAGGAGACGCAGCTTACAGGAAGTTCTTTAACCTGGGTGTAGGGAAAAGCAGTACACCTGAATTCTGTAACCTGCGTGCAGAGAGAAGCTTTTTTCGGGAATTCTGTCGTCAGCGTAGAGGAGACATTGCTTACGGGAATTTTGTTCATGGGAGTAGGTGTACGCTGTGTACTGGTGTTCTGTAGCCTGAATGTAAGAGATTCAGCTTACAGGAGTTTGGCTGCTTGATAGCAGGCGTTCACAGTATGCCTGAGTTCTGTAGCCTGAGTGAAGAGAGAAAAGCAGTTTACGGGAGCTGTGCAGCCTGAGTATAGAAGACGCAGCTTACAGAAGTTCTGTAACCTGGATGTAGGGAAACGCAGTATACCCGAGTTCTGTACCCTGAGTGTAGAGAGAAGCAGTTGATGGGAGTTGTGCAGCCTGTGTATAGAAGACGCAGCTTACGGGAGTTCTGTCACCAGCGTGTGGAAAGACACAGCTTACGGGAGTTCTGTCAGCAGCGTGTGGAAAGACACAGGTTACAGGAGTACCGTCGCCTGAGTGTAGGAGACGTTGTTTATGGGAGTTCTATAAACTGGGTGTAGGAGACGCAGCTTACAGGAAGTTCTTTAACCTGGGGGTAGGGAAACGCAGTATACCTGAGTTCTGTAACCTGAGTGTAGAGAGAAGGAATTGACAGGAATTCTCTAGTCAGCGTGTAGGAGACTCAGCTTACGGGAGTTTTGTCGCATGGGAGTAGGCATACACAGTACACTGGGGTTCTGTAGCCTGAAATTTGGAGATTGAGCTTACAGGAGTTCTGCTGCTTGATAGCAGGCATTGGCAGTATAGCTGAGTTCAGTAACCTGAGGTAGAGAGAAGCAGCTTATGGGAGCTCTGTAGCCTGAGTGTAGGAGACACATCGTACAGGAGTTCTGTAGCTTGGGATTAGGCATAGGCAGTATAAGGGGCTTCTGTAGCCTGAGGGTAGGAGATGTAGCTTCCAGGAGTTCTGTTGCTCGGCAGTAAACGTATGCAGTGCGTGAGGGTTCTGTAGCCTGAGTGTAGGAGACGCAACCTACCAGAGTACTGTAGCTTGGAAGTAGGCCTACGCAGTATACTGGAGTTCTGTAGCCTGAATGTAGGAGCTGCAGCTTACAGGTTCTGCAACTTGATAGCAGGCTTTCACAGTATACCTGTGTTCTGTAGCCTGTGTGAAGAGAGAAAAGCAGTTTACGGGAGCTGTGCAGCCTGAGTATAGAAGACGCAGCTTACAGAAGTTCTGTAACCTGGATGTAGGGAAACGCAGTATACCCGAGTTCTGTACCCTGAGTGTAGAGAGAAGCAGTTGATGGGAGTTGTGCAGCCTGTGTATAGAAGACGCAGCTTACGGGAGTTCTGTCACCAGCGTGTGGAAAGACACAGCTTACGGGAGTTCTGTAGCCTGAGTGTAGGAGACATTGCTTGTCAGAGTTCTATAAACTGGGTGTAGGAGACGCAGCTTACAGAAGTTCTGTATCCTGGGGGTAGGGAAACGCAGTATACCTGAGTTCTGTAACCTGAGTGTAGAGAGAAGGAATTGACAGGAATTCTCTAGTCAGCATGTAGGAGACACAGCTTATGGAGTTCTGTAGCTTGGGAGTCGGCATCCACAGTATCCTGGGGTTCTGTAGCCTGAAATTAAGAGATGGAGCTTACAGGAGTTCTGCTGCTTGAAAGCAGACATTGGCAGTATAGCTGAGTTCAGTAGCCTGAGTGTAGAGAGAAGCAGTTGATGGGAGTTGCACAGCCTGTGTATAGAAGACGCAGCTTACGGGAGTTCTGTCACCAGCGTGTGGAAAGACACAGGTTACAGGAGTACCGTCGCCTGAGTGTAGGAGACGTTGTTTATGGGAGTTCTATAAACTGGGTGTAGGAGACGCAGCTTACAGGAAGTTCTTTAACCTGGGTGTAGGGAAAAGCAGTACACCTGAATTCTGTAACCTGCGTGCAGAGAGAAGCTTTTTTCGGGAATTCTGTCGTCAGCGTAGAGGAGACATTGCTTACGGGAATTTTGTTCATGGGAGTAGGTGTACGCAGTGTACTGGTGTTCTGTAGCCTGAATGTAAGAGATTCAGCTTACAGGAGTTCGGCCGCTTGATAGCAGGCGTTCACAGTGTGCCTGAGTTCTGTAGCCTGAGTGAAGAGAGAAAAGCAGTTTACGGGAGCTGTGCAGCCTGAGTATAGAAGACGCAGCTTACAGAAGTTCTGTAACCTGGATGTAGGGAAACGCAGTATACCCGAGTTCTGTACCCTGAGTGTAGAGAGAAGCAGTTGATGGGAGTTGTGCAGCCTGTGTATAGAAGACGCAGCTTACGGGAGTTCTGTCACCAGCGTGTGGAAAGACACAGCTTACGGGAGTTCTGTAGCCTGAGTGTAGGAGACATTGCTTGTCAGAGTTCTATAAACTGGGTGTAGGAGACGCAGCTTACAGAAGTTCTGTATCCTGGGGGTAGGGAAACGCAGTATACCTGAGTTCTGTAACCTGAGTGTAGAGAGAAGGAATTGACAGGAATTCTCTAGTCAGCGTGTAGGAGACACAGCTTACGGGAGTTTTGTCGCATGGGAGTAGGCATACACAGTACACTGGGGTTCTGTAGCCTGAAATTAGGAGATTGAGCTTACAGGAGTTCTGCTGCTTGATAGCAGGCATTGGCAGTATAGCTGAGTTCAGTAGCCTGAGGTAGAGAGAAGCAGCTTATGGGAGCTCTGTAGCCTGAGTGTAGGAGACACATCGTACAGGAGTTCTGTAGCTTGGGATTAGGCATAGGCAGTATAAGGGGCTTCTGTAGCCTGAGTGTAGGAGATGTAGCTTCCAGGAGTTCTGTTGCTCGGCAGTAGACGTATGCAGTGCGTGAGGGTTCTGTAGCCTGAGTGTAGGAGACGCAACCTACCGGAGTACTGTAGCTTGGAAGTAGGCCTACGCAGTATACTGGAGTTCTGTAGCCTGAATGTAGGAGCTGCAGCTTACAGGTTCTGCAACTTGATAGCAGGCTTTCACAGTATACCTGTGTTCTGTAGCCTGTGTGTAGAGAAAAGCAGTTTACGGGAGCTGTGCAGCCTGAGTATAGAAGACGCAGCTTACAGAAGTTCTGTAACCTGGATGTAGGGAAACGCAGTATACCCGAGTTCTGTACCCTGAGTGTAGAGAGAAGCAGTTGATGGGAGTTGTGCAGCCTGTGTATAGAAGACGCAGCTTACGGGAGTTCTGTCACCAGCGTGTAGAAAGACACAGCTTACGGGAGTTCTGTAGCCTGAGTGTAGGAGACATTGCTTATCAGAGTTCTATAAACTGGGTGTAGGAGACGCAGCTTACAGAAGTTCTGTATCCTGGGGGTAGGGAAACGCAGTATACCTGAGTTCTGTACCCTGAGTGTAGAGAGAAGGAATTGACAGGAATTCTCTAGTCAGCATGTAGGAGACACAGCTTATGGAGTTCTGTAGCTTGGGAGTCGGCATCCTCAGTATCCTGGGGTTCTGTAGCCTGAAATTAAGAGATGGAGCTTACAGGAGTTCTGCTGCTTGAAAGCAGACATTGGCAGTATAGCTGAGTTCAGTAGCCTGAGTGTAGAGAGAAGCAGTTGATGGGAGTTGCGCAGCCTGTGTATAGAAGACGCAGCTTACGGGAGTTCTGTCACCAGCGTGTGGAAAGACACAGGTTACAGGAGTACCGTCGCCTGAGTGTAGGAGACGTTGTTTATGGGAGTTCTATAAACTGGGTGTAGGAGACGCAGCTTACAGGAAGTTCTTTAACCTGGGTGTAGGGAAAAGCAGTACACCTGAATTCTGTAACCTGCGTGCAGAGAGAAGCTTTTTTCGGGAATTCTGTCGTCAGCGTAGAGGAGACATTGCTTACGGGAATTTTGTTCATTGGAGTAGGTGTACGCAGTGTACTGGTGTTCTGTAGCCTGAATGTAAGAGATTCAGCTTACAGGAGTTCGGCCGCTTGATAGCAGGCGTTCACAGTATGCCTGAGTTCTGTAGCCTGAGTGAAGAGAGAAAAGCAGTTTACGGGAGCTGTGCAGCCTGAGTATAGAAGACGCAGCTTACAGAAGTTCTGTAACCTGGATGTAGGGAAACGCAGTATACCCGAGTTCTGTACCCTTAGTGTAGAGAGAAGCAGTTGATGGGAGTTGTGCAGCCTGTGTATAGAAGACGCAGCTTACGGGAGTTCTGTCACCAGCGTGTGGAAAGACACAGCTTACGGGAGTTCTGTAGCCTGAGTGTAGGAGACATTGCTTGTCAGAGTTCTATAAACTGGGTGTAGGAGACGCAGCTTACAGAAGTTCTGTATCCTGGGGGTAGGGAAACGCAGTATACCTGAGTTCTGTAACCTGAGTGTAGAGAGAAGGAATTGACAGGAATTCTCTAGTCAGCATGTAGGAGACACAGCTTATGGAGTTCTGTAGCTTGGGAGTCGGCATCCACAGTATCCTGGGGTTCTGTAGCCTGAAATTAAGAGATGGAGCTTACAGGATTTGTGCTGCTTGAAAGCAGACATTGGCAGTATAGCTGAGTTCAGTAGCCTGAGTGTAGAGAGAAGCAGTTGATGGGAGTTGCACAGCCTGTGTATAGAAGATGCAGCTTACGGGAGTTCTGTCACCAGCGTGTGGAAAGACACAGGTTACAGGAGTACCGTCGCCTGAGTGTAGGAGACGTTGTTTATGGGAGATCTATAAACTGGGTGTAGGAGACGCAGCTTACAGGAAGTTCTTTAACCTGGGTGTAGGGAAAAGCAGTACACCTGAATTCTGTAACCTGCGTGCAGAGAGAAGCTTTTTTCGGGAATTCTGTCGTCAGCGTAGAGGAGACATTGCTTACGGGAATTTTGTTCATGGGAGTAGGTGTACGCTGTGTACTGGTGTTCTGTAGCCTGAATGTAAGAGATTCAGCTTACAGGAGTTTGGCTGCTTGATAGCAGGCGTTCACAGTATGCCTGAGTTCTGTAGCCTGAGTGAAGAGAGAAAAGCAGTTTACGGGAGCTGTGCAGCCTGAGTATAGAAGACGCAGCTTACAGAAGTTCTGTAACCTGGATGTAGGGAAACGCAGTATACCCGAGTTCTGTACCCTGAGTGTAGAGAGAAGCAGTTGATGGGAGTTGTGCAGCCTGTGTATAGAAGACGCAGCTTACGGGAGTTCTGTCACCAGCGTGTGGAAAGACACAGCTTACGGGAGTTCTGTCAGCAGCGTGTGGAAAGACACAGGTTACAGGAGTACCGTCGCCTGAGTGTAGGAGACGTTGTTTATGGGAGTTCTATAAACTGGGTGTAGGAGACGCAGCTTACAGGAAGTTCTTTAACCTGGGGGTAGGGAAACGCAGTATACCTGAGTTCTGTAACCTGAGTGTAGAGAGAAGGAATTGACAGGAATTCTCTAGTCAGCGTGTAGGAGACACAGCTTACGGGAGTTTTGTCGCATGGGAGTAGGCATACACAGTACACTGGGGTTCTGTAGCCTGAAATTTGGAGATTGAGCTTACAGGAGTTCTGCTGCTTGATAGCAGGCATTGGCAGTATAGCTGAGTTCAGTAACCTGAGGTAGAGAGAAGCAGCTTATGGGAGCTCTGTAGCCTGAGTGTAGGAGACACATCGTACAGGAGTTCTGTAGCTTGGGATTAGGCATAGGCAGTATAAGGGGCTTCTGTAGCCTGAGGGTAGGAGATGTAGCTTCCAGGAGTTCTGTTGCTCGGCAGTAAACGTATGCAGTGCGTGAGGGTTCTGTAGCCTGAGTGTAGGAGACGCAACCTACCAGAGTACTGTAGCTTGGAAGTAGGCCTACGCAGTATACTGGAGTTCTGTAGCCTGAATGTAGGAGCTGCAGCTTACAGGTTCTGCAACTTGATAGCAGGCTTTCACAGTATACCTGTGTTCTGTAGCCTGTGTGAAGAGAGAAAAGCAGTTTACGGGAGCTGTGCAGCCTGAGTATAGAAGACGCAGCTTACAGAAGTTCTGTAACCTGGATGTAGGGAAACGCAGTATACCCGAGTTCTGTACCCTGAGTGTAGAGAGAAGCAGTTGATGGGAGTTGTGCAGCCTGTGTATAGAAGACGCAGCTTACGGGAGTTCTGTCACCAGCGTGTGGAAAGACACAGCTTACGGGAGTTCTGTAGCCTGAGTGTAGGAGACATTGCTTGTCAGAGTTCTATAAACTGGGTGTAGGAGACGCAGCTTACAGAAGTTCTGTATCCTGGGGGTAGGGAAACGCAGTATACCTGAGTTCTGTAACCTGAGTGTAGAGAGAAGGAATTGACAGGAATTCTCTAGTCAGCATGTAGGAGACACAGCTTATGGAGTTCTGTAGCTTGGGAGTCGGCATCCACAGTATCCTGGGGTTCTGTAGCCTGAAATTAAGAGATGGAGCTTACAGGAGTTCTGCTGCTTGAAAGCAGACATTGGCAGTATAGCTGAGTTCAGTAGCCTGAGTGTAGAGAGAAGCAGTTGATGGGAGTTGCACAGCCTGTGTATAGAAGACGCAGCTTACGGGAGTTCTGTCACCAGCGTGTGGAAAGACACAGGTTACAGGAGTACCGTCGCCTGAGTGTAGGAGACGTTGTTTATGGGAGTTCTATAAACTGGGTGTAGGAGACGCAGCTTACAGGAAGTTCTTTAACCTGGGTGTAGGGAAAAGCAGTACACCTGAATTCTGTAACCTGCGTGCAGAGAGAAGCTTTTTTCGGGAATTCTGTCGTCAGCGTAGAGGAGACATTGCTTACGGGAATTTTGTTCATGGGAGTAGGTGTACGCAGTGTACTGGTGTTCTGTAGCCTGAATGTAAGAGATTCAGCTTACAGGAGTTCGGCCGCTTGATAGCAGGCGTTCACAGTGTGCCTGAGTTCTGTAGCCTGAGTGAAGAGAGAAAAGCAGTTTACGGGAGCTGTGCAGCCTGAGTATAGAAGACGCAGCTTACAGAAGTTCTGTAACCTGGATGTAGGGAAACGCAGTATACCCGAGTTCTGTACCCTGAGTGTAGAGAGAAGCAGTTGATGGGAGTTGTGCAGCCTGTGTATAGAAGACGCAGCTTACGGGAGTTCTGTCACCAGCGTGTGGAAAGACACAGCTTACGGGAGTTCTGTAGCCTGAGTGTAGGAGACATTGCTTGTCAGAGTTCTATAAACTGGGTGTAGGAGACGCAGCTTACAGAAGTTCTGTATCCTGGGGGTAGGGAAACGCAGTATACCTGAGTTCTGTAACCTGAGTGTAGAGAGAAGGAATTGACAGGAATTCTCTAGTCAGCGTGTAGGAGACACAGCTTACGGGAGTTTTGTCGCATGGGAGTAGGCATACACAGTACACTGGGGTTCTGTAGCCTGAAATTAGGAGATTGAGCTTACAGGAGTTCTGCTGCTTGATAGCAGGCATTGGCAGTATAGCTGAGTTCAGTAGCCTGAGGTAGAGAGAAGCAGCTTATGGGAGCTCTGTAGCCTGAGTGTAGGAGACACATCGTACAGGAGTTCTGTAGCTTGGGATTAGGCATAGGCAGTATAAGGGGCTTCTGTAGCCTGAGTGTAGGAGATGTAGCTTCCAGGAGTTCTGTTGCTCGGCAGTAGACGTATGCAGTGCGTGAGGGTTCTGTAGCCTGAGTGTAGGAGACGCAACCTACCGGAGTACTGTAGCTTGGAAGTAGGCCTACGCAGTATACTGGAGTTCTGTAGCCTGAATGTAGGAGCTGCAGCTTACAGGTTCTGCAACTTGATAGCAGGCTTTCACAGTATACCTGTGTTCTGTAGCCTGTGTGTAGAGAAAAGCAGTTTACGGGAGCTGTGCAGCCTGAGTATAGAAGACGCAGCTTACAGAAGTTCTGTAACCTGGATGTAGGGAAACGCAGTATACCCGAGTTCTGTACCCTGAGTGTAGAGAGAAGCAGTTGATGGGAGTTGTGCAGCCTGTGTATAGAAGACGCAGCTTACGGGAGTTCTGTCACCAGCGTGTAGAAAGACACAGCTTACGGGAGTTCTGTAGCCTGAGTGTAGGAGACATTGCTTATCAGAGTTCTATAAACTGGGTGTAGGAGACGCAGCTTACAGAAGTTCTGTATCCTGGGGGTAGGGAAACGCAGTATACCTGAGTTCTGTACCCTGAGTGTAGAGAGAAGGAATTGACAGGAATTCTCTAGTCAGCATGTAGGAGACACAGCTTATGGAGTTCTGTAGCTTGGGAGTCGGCATCCTCAGTATCCTGGGGTTCTGTAGCCTGAAATTAAGAGATGGAGCTTACAGGAGTTCTGCTGCTTGAAAGCAGACATTGGCAGTATAGCTGAGTTCAGTAGCCTGAGTGTAGAGAGAAGCAGTTGATGGGAGTTGCGCAGCCTGTGTATAGAAGACGCAGCTTACGGGAGTTCTGTCACCAGCGTGTGGAAAGACACAGGTTACAGGAGTACCGTCGCCTGAGTGTAGGAGACGTTGTTTATGGGAGTTCTATAAACTGGGTGTAGGAGACGCAGCTTACAGGAAGTTCTTTAACCTGGGTGTAGGGAAAAGCAGTACACCTGAATTCTGTAACCTGCGTGCAGAGAGAAGCTTTTTTCGGGAATTCTGTCGTCAGCGTAGAGGAGACATTGCTTACGGGAATTTTGTTCATTGGAGTAGGTGTACGCAGTGTACTGGTGTTCTGTAGCCTGAATGTAAGAGATTCAGCTTACAGGAGTTCGGCCGCTTGATAGCAGGCGTTCATAGTATGCCTGAGTTCTGTAGCCTGAGTGAAGAGAGAAAAGCAGTTTACGGGAGCTGTGCAGCCTGAGTATAGAAGACGCAGCTTACAGAAGTTCTGTAACCTGGATGTAGGGAAACGCAGTATACCCGAGTTCTGTACCCTTAGTGTAGAGAGAAGCAGTTGATGGGAGTTGTGCAGCCTGTGTATAGAAGACGCAGCTTACGGGAGTTCTGTCACCAGCGTGTGGAAAGACACAGCTTACGGGAGTTCTGTAGCCTGAGTGTAGGAGACATTGCTTGTCAGAGTTCTATAAACTGGGTGTAGGAGACGCAGCTTACAGAAGTTCTGTATCCTGGGGGTAGGGAAACGCAGTATACCTGAGTTCTGTAACCTGAGTGTAGAGAGAAGGAATTGACAGGAATTCTCTAGTCAGCATGTAGGAGACACAGCTTACGGAGTTCTGTAGCTTGGGAGTCGGCATCCACAGTATCCTGGGGTTCTGTAGCCTGAAATTAAGAGATGGAGCTTACAGGATTTGTGCTGCTTGAAAGCAGACATTGGCAGTATAGCTGAGTTCAGTAGCCTGAGTGTAGAGAGAAGCAGTTGATGGGAGTTGCACAGCCTGTGTATAGAAGACGCAGCTTACGGGAGTTCTGTCACCAGCGTGTGGAAAGACACAGGTTACAGGAGTACCGTCGCCTGAGTGTAGGAGACGTTGTTTATGGGAGATCTATAAACTGGGTGTAGGAGACGCAGCTTACAGGAAGTTCTTTAACCTGGGTGTAGGGAAAAGCAGTACACCTGAATTCTGTAACCTGCGTGCAGAGAGAAGCTTTTTTCGGGAATTCTGTCGTCAGCGTAGAGGAGACATTGCTTACGGGAATTTTGTTCATGGGAGTAGGTGTACGCTGTGTACTGGTGTTCTGTAGCCTGAATGTAAGAGATTCAGCTTACAGGAGTTTGGCCGCTTGATAGCAGGCGTTCACAGTATGCCTGAGTTCTGTAGCCTGAGTGAAGAGAGAAAAGCAGTTTACGGGAGCTGTGCAGCCTGAGTATAGAAGACGCAGCTTACAGAAGTTCTGTAACCTGGATGTAGGGAAACGCAGTATACCCGAGTTCTGTACCCTGAGTGTAGAGAGAAGCAGTTGATGGGAGTTGTGCAGCCTGTGTATAGAAGACGCAGCTTACGGGAGTTCTGTCACCAGCGTGTGGAAAGACACAGCTTACGGGAGTTCTGTCAGCAGCGTGTGGAAAGACACAGGTTACAGGAGTACCGTCGCCTGAGTGTAGGAGACGTTGTTTATGGGAGTTCTATAAACTGGGTGTAGGAGACGCAGCTTACAGGAAGTTCTTTAACCTGGGGGTAGGGAAACGCAGTATACCTGAGTTCTGTAACCTGAGTGTAGAGAGAAGGAATTGACAGGAATTCTCTAGTCAGCGTGTAGGAGACACAGCTTACGGGAGTTTTGTCGCATGGGAGTAGGCATACACAGTACACTGGGGTTCTGTAGCCTGAAATTTGGAGATTGAGCTTACAGGAGTTCTGCTGCTTGATAGCAGGCATTGGCAGTATAGCTGAGTTCAGTAACCTGAGGTAGAGAGAAGCAGCTTATGGGAGCTCTGTAGCCTGAGTGTAGGAGACACATCGTACAGGAGTTCTGTAGCTTGGGATTAGGCATAGGCAGTATAAGGGGCTTCTGTAGCCTGAGGGTAGGAGATGTAGCTTCCAGGAGTTCTGTTGCTCGGCAGTAAACGTATGCAGTGCGTGAGGGTTCTGTAGCCTGAGTGTAGGAGACGCAACCTACCAGAGTACTGTAGCTTGGAAGTAGGCCTACGCAGTATACTGGAGTTCTGTAGCCTGAATGTAGGAGCTGCAGCTTACAGGTTCTGCAACTTGATAGCAGGCTTTCACAGTATACCTGTGTTCTGTAGCCTGTGTGAAGAGAGAAAAGCAGTTTACGGGAGCTGTGCAGCCTGAGTATAGAAGACGCAGCTTACAGAAGTTCTGTAACCTGGATGTAGGGAAAGGCAGTATACCCGAGTTCTGTACCCTGAGTGTAGAGAGAAGCAGTTGATGGGAGTTGTGCAGCCTGTGTATAGAAGACGCAGCTTACGGGAGTTCTGTCACCAGCGTGTGGAAAGACACAGCTTACGGGAGTTCTGTAGCCTGAGTGTAGGAGACATTGCTTGTCAGAGTTCTATAAACTGGGTGTAGGAGACGCAGCTTACAGAAGTTCTGTATCCTGGGGGTAGGGAAACGCAGTATACCTGAGTTCTGTAACCTGAGTGTAGAGAGAAGGAATTGACAGGAATTCTCTAGTCAGCATGTAGGAGACACAGCTTATGGAGTTCTGTAGCTTGGGAGTCGGCATCCACAGTATCCTGGGGTTCTGTAGCCTGAAATTAAGAGATGGAGCTTACAGGAGTTGTGCTGCTTGAAAGCAGACATTGGCAGTATAGCTGAGTTCAGTAGCCTGAGTGTAGAGAGAAGCAGTTGATGGGAGTTGCGCAGCCTGTGTATAGAAGACGCAGCTTACGGGAGTTCTGTCACCAGCGTGTGGAAAGACACAGGTTACAGGAGTACCGTCGCCTGAGTGTAGGAGACGTTGTTTATGGGAGTTCTATAAACTGGGTGTAGGAGACGCAGTTTACAGAAGTTCTGTATCCTGGGGGTAGGGAAACGCAGTATACCTGAGTTCTGTAACCTGAGTGTAGAGAGAAGGAATTGACAGGAATTCTCTAGTCAGCGTGTAGGAGACACAGCTTACGGGAGTTTTGTCGCATGGGAGTAGGCATACACAGTACACTGGGGTTCTGTAGCCTGAAATTAGGAGATTGAGCTTCCAGGAGTTCTGCTGCTTGATAGCAGGCATTGGCAGTATAGCTGAGTTCAGTAGCCTGAGGTAGAGAGAAGCAGCTTATGGGAGCTCTGTAGCCTGAGTGTAGGAGACACATCGTACAGGAGTTCTGTAGCTTGGGATTAGGCATAGGCAGTATAAGGGGCTTCTGTAGCCTGAGGGTAGGAGATGTAGCTTCCAGGAGTTCTGTTGCTCGGCAGTAGACGTATGCAGTGCGTGAGGGTTCTGTAGCCTGAGTGTAGGAGACGCAACCTACCGGAGTCCTGTAGCTTGGAAGTAGGCCTACGCAGTATACTGGAGTTCTGTAGCCTGAATGTAGGAGCTGCAGCTTACAGGTTCTGCAACTTGATAGCAGGCTTTCACAGTATACCTGTGTTCTGTAGCCTGTGTGTAGAGAAAAGCAGTTTACGGGAGCTGTGCAGCCTGAGTATAGAAGACGCAGCTTACAGAAGTTCTGTAACCTGGATGTAGGGAAACGCAGTATACCCGAGTTCTGTACCCTGAGTGTAGAGAGAAGCAGTTGATGGGCATTCTCTAGTCAGCATGTAGGAGACACAGCTTATGGGAGTTCTGTAGCTTGGGAGTCGGCATCCGCAGTATCCTGGGGTTCTGTAGCCTGAAATTAAGAGATGGAGCTTACAGGAGTTGTGCTGCTTGAAAGCAGACATTGGCAGTATAGCTGAGTTCAGTAGCCTGAGTGTAGAGAGAAGCAGTTGATGGGAGTTGCGCAGCCTGTGTATAGAAGACGCAGCTTACGGGAGTTCTGTCACCAGCGTGTAGAAAGAGACAGCTTACGGGAGTTCTGTAGCCTGAGTGTAGGAGACATTGCATGTCAGAGTTCTATAAACTGGGTGTAGGAGACGCAGCTTACAGAAGTTCTGTATCCTGGGGGTAGGGAAACGCAGTATACCTGAGTTCTGTAACCTGAGTGTAGAGAGAAGGAATTGACAGGAATTCTCTAGTCAGCATGTAGGAGACACAGCTTACGGAGTTCTGTAGCTTGGGAGTCGGCATCCACAGTATCCTGGGGTTCTGTAGCCTGAAATTAAGAGATGAAGCTTACAGGAGTTGTGCTGCTTGAAAGCAGACATTGGCAGTATAGCTGAGTTCAGTAGCCTGAGTGTAGAGAGAAGCAGTTGATGGGAGTTGCACAGCCTGTGTATAGAAGACGCAGCTTACGGGAGTTCTGTCACCAGCGTGTGGAAAGACACAGGTTACAGGAGTACCGTCGCCTGAGTGTAGGAGACGTTGTTTATGGGAGTTCTATAAACTGGGTGTAGGAGACGCAGCTTACAGGAAGTTCTTTAACCTGGGTGTAGGGAAAAGCAGTACACCTGAATTCTGTAACCTGCGTGCAGAGAGAAGCTTTTTTCGGGAATTCTGTCGTCAGCGTAGAGGAGACATTGCTTACGGGAATTTTGTTCATGGGAGTAGGTGTACGCAGTGTACTGGTGTTCTGTAGCCTGAATGTAAGAGATTCAGCTTACAGGAGTTCGGCCGCTTGATAGCAGGCGTTCACAGTGTGCCTGAGTTCTGTAGCCTGAGTGAAGAGAGAAAAGCAGTTTACGGGAGCTGTGCAGCCTGAGTATAGAAGACGCAGCTTACAGAAGTTCTGTAACCTGGATGTAGGGAAACGCAGTATACCCGAGTTCTGTACCCTGAGTGTAGAGAGAAGCAGTTGATGGGAGTTGTGCAGCCTGTGTATAGAAGACGCAGCTTACGGGAGTTCTGTCACCAGCGTGTGGAAAGACACAGCTTACGGGAGTTCTGTAGCCTGAGTGTAGGAGACATTGCTTGTCAGAGTTCTATAAACTGGGTGTAGGAGACGCAGCTTACAGAAGTTCTGTATCCTGGGGGTAGGGAAACGCAGTATACCTGAGTTCTGTAACCTGAGTGTAGAGAGAAGGAATTGACAGGAATTCTCTAGTCAGCGTGTAGGAGACACAGCTTACGGGAGTTTTGTCGCATGGGAGTAGGCATACACAGTACACTGGGGTTCTGTAGCCTGAAATTAGGAGATTGAGCTTACAGGAGTTCTGCTGCTTGATAGCAGGCATTGGCAGTATAGCTGAGTTCAGTAGCCTGAGGTAGAGAGAAGCAGCTTATGGGAGCTCTGTAGCCTGAGTGTAGGAGACACATCGTACAGGAGTTCTGTAGCTTGGGATTAGGCATAGGCAGTATAAGGGGCTTCTGTAGCCTGAGTGTAGGAGATGTAGCTTCCAGGAGTTCTGTTGCTCGGCAGTAGACGTATGCAGTGCGTGAGGGTTCTGTAGCCTGAGTGTAGGAGACGCAACCTACCGGAGTACTGTAGCTTGGAAGTAGGCCTACGCAGTATACTGGAGTTCTGTAGCCTGAATGTAGGAGCTGCAGCTTACAGGTTCTGCAACTTGATAGCAGGCTTTCACAGTATACCTGTGTTCTGTAGCCTGTGTGTAGAGAAAAGCAGTTTACGGGAGCTGTGCAGCCTGAGTATAGAAGACGCAGCTTACAGAAGTTCTGTAACCTGGATGTAGGGAAACGCAGTATACCCGAGTTCTGTACCCTGAGTGTAGAGAGAAGCAGTTGATGGGAGTTGTGCAGCCTGTGTATAGAAGACGCAGCTTACGGGAGTTCTGTCACCAGCGTGTAGAAAGACACAGCTTACGGGAGTTCTGTAGCCTGAGTGTAGGAGACATTGCTTATCAGAGTTCTATAAACTGGGTGTAGGAGACGCAGCTTACAGAAGTTCTGTATCCTGGGGGTAGGGAAACGCAGTATACCTGAGTTCTGTACCCTGAGTGTAGAGAGAAGGAATTGACAGGAATTCTCTAGTCAGCATGTAGGAGACACAGCTTATGGAGTTCTGTAGCTTGGGAGTCGGCATCCTCAGTATCCTGGGGTTCTGTAGCCTGAAATTAAGAGATGGAGCTTACAGGAGTTCTGCTGCTTGAAAGCAGACATTGGCAGTATAGCTGAGTTCAGTAGCCTGAGTGTAGAGAGAAGCAGTTGATGGGAGTTGCGCAGCCTGTGTATAGAAGACGCAGCTTACGGGAGTTCTGTCACCAGCGTGTGGAAAGACACAGGTTACAGGAGTACCGTCGCCTGAGTGTAGGAGACGTTGTTTATGGGAGTTCTATAAACTGGGTGTAGGAGACGCAGCTTACAGGAAGTTCTTTAACCTGGGTGTAGGGAAAAGCAGTACACCTGAATTCTGTAACCTGCGTGCAGAGAGAAGCTTTTTTCGGGAATTCTGTCGTCAGCGTAGAGGAGACATTGCTTACGGGAATTTTGTTCATTGGAGTAGGTGTACGCAGTGTACTGGTGTTCTGTAGCCTGAATGTAAGAGATTCAGCTTACAGGAGTTCGGCCGCTTGATAGCAGGCGTTCACAGTATGCCTGAGTTCTGTAGCCTGAGTGAAGAGAGAAAAGCAGTTTACGGGAGCTGTGCAGCCTGAGTATAGAAGACGCAGCTTACAGAAGTTCTGTAACCTGGATGTAGGGAAACGCAGTATACCCGAGTTCTGTACCCTTAGTGTAGAGAGAAGCAGTTGATGGGAGTTGTGCAGCCTGTGTATAGAAGACGCAGCTTACGGGAGTTCTGTCACCAGCGTGTGGAAAGACACAGCTTACGGGAGTTCTGTAGCCTGAGTGTAGGAGACATTGCTTGTCAGAGTTCTATAAACTGGGTGTAGGAGACGCAGCTTACAGAAGTTCTGTATCCTGGGGGTAGGGAAACGCAGTATACCTGAGTTCTGTAACCTGAGTGTAGAGAGAAGGAATTGACAGGAATTCTCTAGTCAGCATGTAGGAGACACAGCTTACGGAGTTCTGTAGCTTGGGAGTCGGCATCCACAGTATCCTGGGGTTCTGTAGCCTGAAATTAAGAGATGGAGCTTACAGGATTTGTGCTGCTTGAAAGCAGACATTGGCAGTATAGCTGAGTTCAGTAGCCTGAGTGTAGAGAGAAGCAGTTGATGGGAGTTGCACAGCCTGTGTATAGAAGACGCAGCTTACGGGAGTTCTGTCACCAGCGTGTGGAAAGACACAGGTTACAGGAGTACCGTCGCCTGAGTGTAGGAGACGTTGTTTATGGGAGATCTATAAACTGGGTGTAGGAGACGCAGCTTACAGGAAGTTCTTTAACCTGGGTGTAGGGAAAAGCAGTACACCTGAATTCTGTAACCTGCGTGCAGAGAGAAGCTTTTTTCGGGAATTCTGTCGTCAGCGTAGAGGAGACATTGCTTACGGGAATTTTGTTCATGGGAGTAGGTGTACGCTGTGTACTGGTGTTCTGTAGCCTGAATGTAAGAGATTCAGCTTACAGGAGTTTGGCCGCTTGATAGCAGGCGTTCACAGTATGCCTGAGTTCTGTAGCCTGAGTGAAGAGAGAAAAGCAGTTTACGGGAGCTGTGCAGCCTGAGTATAGAAGACGCAGCTTACAGAAGTTCTGTAACCTGGATGTAGGGAAACGCAGTATACCCGAGTTCTGTACCCTGAGTGTAGAGAGAAGCAGTTGATGGGAGTTGTGCAGCCTGTGTATAGAAGACGCAGCTTACGGGAGTTCTGTCACCAGCGTGTGGAAAGACACAGCTTACGGGAGTTCTGTCAGCAGCGTGTGGAAAGACACAGGTTACAGGAGTACCGTCGCCTGAGTGTAGGAGACGTTGTTTATGGGAGTTCTATAAACTGGGTGTAGGAGACGCAGCTTACAGGAAGTTCTTTAACCTGGGGGTAGGGAAACGCAGTATACCTGAGTTCTGTAACCTGAGTGTAGAGAGAAGGAATTGACAGGAATTCTCTAGTCAGCGTGTAGGAGACACAGCTTACGGGAGTTTTGTCGCATGGGAGTAGGCATACACAGTACACTGGGGTTCTGTAGCCTGAAATTTGGAGATTGAGCTTACAGGAGTTCTGCTGCTTGATAGCAGGCATTGGCAGTATAGCTGAGTTCAGTAACCTGAGGTAGAGAGAAGCAGCTTATGGGAGCTCTGTAGCCTGAGTGTAGGAGACACATCGTACAGGAGTTCTGTAGCTTGGGATTAGGCATAGGCAGTATAAGGGGCTTCTGTAGCCTGAGGGTAGGAGATGTAGCTTCCAGGAGTTCTGTTGCTCGGCAGTAAACGTATGCAGTGCGTGAGGGTTCTGTAGCCTGAGTGTAGGAGACGCAACCTACCAGAGTACTGTAGCTTGGAAGTAGGCCTACGCAGTATACTGGAGTTCTGTAGCCTGAATGTAGGAGCTGCAGCTTACAGGTTCTGCAACTTGATAGCAGGCTTTCACAGTATACCTGTGTTCTGTAGCCTGTGTGAAGAGAGAAAAGCAGTTTACGGGAGCTGTGCAGCCTGAGTATAGAAGACGCAGCTTACAGAAGTTCTGTAACCTGGATGTAGGGAAAGGCAGTATACCCGAGTTCTGTACCCTGAGTGTAGAGAGAAGCAGTTGATGGGAGTTGTGCAGCCTGTGTATAGAAGACGCAGCTTACGGGAGTTCTGTCACCAGCGTGTGGAAAGACACAGCTTACGGGAGTTCTGTAGCCTGAGTGTAGGAGACATTGCTTGTCAGAGTTCTATAAACTGGGTGTAGGAGACGCAGCTTACAGAAGTTCTGTATCCTGGGGGTAGGGAAACGCAGTATACCTGAGTTCTGTAACCTGAGTGTAGAGAGAAGGAATTGACAGGAATTCTCTAGTCAGCATGTAGGAGACACAGCTTATGGAGTTCTGTAGCTTGGGAGTCGGCATCCACAGTATCCTGGGGTTCTGTAGCCTGAAATTAAGAGATGGAGCTTACAGGAGTTGTGCTGCTTGAAAGCAGACATTGGCAGTATAGCTGAGTTCAGTAGCCTGAGTGTAGAGAGAAGCAGTTGATGGGAGTTGCGCAGCCTGTGTATAGAAGACGCAGCTTACGGGAGTTCTGTCACCAGCGTGTGGAAAGACACAGGTTACAGGAGTACCGTCGCCTGAGTGTAGGAGACGTTGTTTATGGGAGTTCTATAAACTGGGTGTAGGAGACGCAGTTTACAGAAGTTCTGTATCCTGGGGGTAGGGAAACGCAGTATACCTGAGTTCTGTAACCTGAGTGTAGAGAGAAGGAATTGACAGGAATTCTCTAGTCAGCGTGTAGGAGACACAGCTTACGGGAGTTTTGTCGCATGGGAGTAGGCATACACAGTACACTGGGGTTCTGTAGCCTGAAATTAGGAGATTGAGCTTACAGGAGTTCTGCTGCTTGATAGCAGGCATTGGCAGTATAGCTGAGTTCAGTAGCCTGAGGTAGAGAGAAGCAGCTTATGGGAGCTCTGTAGCCTGAGTGTAGGAGACACATCGTACAGGAGTTCTGTAGCTTGGGATTAGGCATAGGCAGTATAAGGGGCTTCTGTAGCCTGAGGGTAGGAGATGTAGCTTCCAGGAGTTCTGTTGCTCGGCAGTAGACGTATGCAGTGCGTGAGGGTTCTGTAGCCTGAGTGTAGGAGACGCAACCTACCGGAGTCCTGTAGCTTGGAAGTAGGCCTACGCAGTATACTGGAGTTCTGTAGCCTGAATGTAGGAGCTGCAGCTTACAGGTTCTGCAACTTGATAGCAGGCTTTCACAGTATACCTGTGTTCTGTAGCCTGTGTGTAGAGAAAAGCAGTTTACGGGAGCTGTGCAGCCTGAGTATAGAAGACGCAGCTTACAGAAGTTCTGTAACCTGGATGTAGGGAAACGCAGTATACCCGAGTTCTGTACCCTGAGTGTAGAGAGAAGCAGTTGATGGGCATTCTCTAGTCAGCATGTAGGAGACACAGCTTATGGGAGTTCTGTAGCTTGGGAGTCGGCATCCGCAGTATCCTGGGGTTCTGTAGCCTGAAATTAAGAGATGGAGCTTACAGGAGTTGTGCTGCTTGAAAGCAGACATTGGCAGTATAGCTGAGTTCAGTAGCCTGAGTGTAGAGAGAAGCAGTTGATGGGAGTTGCGCAGCCTGTGTATAGAAGACGCAGCTTACGGGAGTTCTGTCACCAGCGTGTAGAAAGAGACAGCTTACGGGAGTTCTGTAGCCTGAGTGTAGGAGACATTGCATGTCAGAGTTCTATAAACTGGGTGTAGGAGACGCAGCTTACAGAAGTTCTGTATCCTGGGGGTAGGGAAACGCAGTATACCTGAGTTCTGTAACCTGAGTGTAGAGAGAAGGAATTGACAGGAATTCTCTAGTCAGCATGTAGGAGACACAGCTTACGGAGTTCTGTAGCTTGGGAGTCGGCATCCACAGTATCCTGGGGTTCTGTAGCCTGAAATTAAGAGATGAAGCTTACAGGAGTTGTGCTGCTTGAAAGCAGACATTGGCAGTATAGCTGAGTTCAGTAGCCTGAGTGTAGAGAGAAGCAGTTGATGGGAGTTGCACAGCCTGTGTATAGAAGACGCAGCTTACGGGAGTTCTGTCACCAGCGTGTGGAAAGACACAGGTTACAGGAGTACCGTCGCCTGAGTGTAGGAGACGTTGTTTATGGGAGTTCTATAAACTGGGTGTAGGAGACGCAGCTTACAGGAAGTTCTTTAACCTGGGTGTAGGGAAAAGCAGTACACCTGAATTCTGTAACCTGCGTGCAGAGAGAAGCTTTTTTCGGGAATTCTGTCGTCAGCGTAGAGGAGACATTGCTTACGGGAATTTTGTTCATGGGAGTAGGTGTACGCAGTGTACTGGTGTTCTGTAGCCTGAATGTAAGAGATTCAGCTTACAGGAGTTCGGCCGCTTGATAGCAGGCGTTCACAGTATGCCTGAGTTCTGTAGCCTGAGTGAAGAGAGAAAAGCAGTTTACGGGAGCTGTGCAGCCTGAGTATAGAAGACGCAGCTTACAGAAGTTCTGTAACCTGGATGTAGGGAAACGCAGTATACCCGAGTTCTGTACCCTGAGTGTAGAGAGAAGCAGTTGATGGGAGTTGTGCAGCCTGTGTATAGAAGACGCAGCTTACGGGAGTTCTGTCACCAGCGTGTGGAAAGACACAGCTTACGGGAGTTCTGTAGCCTGAGTGTAGGAGACATTGCTTGTCAGAGTTCTATAAACTGGGTGTAGGAGACGCAGCTTACAGAAGTTCTGTATCCTGGGGGTAGGGAAACGCAGTATACCTGAGTTCTGTAACCTGAGTGTAGAGAGAAGGAATTGACAGGAATTCTCTAGTCAGCGTGTAGGAGACACAGCTTACGGGAGTTTTGTCGCATGGGAGTAGGCATACACAGTACACTGGGGTTCTGTAGCCTGAAATTAGGAGATTGAGCTTACAGGCGTTCTGCTGCTTGATAGCAGGCATTGGCAGTATAGCTGAGTTCAGTAGCCTGAGGTAGAGAGAAGCAGCTTATGGGAGCTCTGTAGCCTGAGTGTAGGAGACACATCGTACAGGAGTTCTGTAGCTTGGGATTAGGCATAGGCAGTATAAGGGGCTTCTGTAGCCTGAATGTAGGAGATGTAGCTTCCAGGAGTTCTGTTGCTCGGCAGTAGACGTATGCAGTGCGTGAGGGTTCTGTAGCCTGAGTGTAGGAGACGCAACCTACCGGAGTCCTGTAGCTTGGAAGTAGGCCTACGCAGTATACTGGAGTTCTGTAGCCTGAATGTAGGAGCTGCAGCTTACAGGTTCTGCAACTTGATAGCAGGCTTTCACAGTATACCTGTGTTCTGTAGCCTGTGTGTAGAGAAAAGCAGTTTACGGGAGCTGTGCAGCCTGAGTATAGAAGACGCAGCTTACAGAAGTTCTGTAACCTGGATGTAGGGAAACGCAGTATACCCGAGTTCTGTACCCTGAGTGTAGAGAGAAGCAGTTGATGGGAGTTGTGCAGCCTGTGTATAGAAGACGCAGCTTACGGGAGTTCTGTCACCAGCGTGTAGAAAGACACAGCTTACGGGAGTTCTGTAGCCTGAGTGTAGGAGACATTGCTTGTCAGAGTTCTATAAACTGGGTGTAGGAGACGCAGCTTACAGAAGTTCTGTATCCTGGGGGTAGGGAAACGCAGTATACCTGAGTTCTGTAACCTGAGTGTAGAGAGAAGGAATTGACAGGAATTCTCTAGTCAGCATGTAGGAGACACAGCTTATGGAGTTCTGTAGCTTGGGAGTCGGCATCCACAGTATCCTGGGGTTCTGTAGCCTGAAATTAAGAGATGGAGCTTACAGGAGTTGTGCTGCTTGAAAGCAGACATTGGCAGTATAGCTGAGTTCAGTAGCCTGAGTGTAGAGAGAAGCAGTTGATGGGAGTTGCACAGCCTGTGTATAGAAGACGCAGCTTACGGGAGTTCTGTCACCAGCGTGTGGAAAGACACAGGTTACAGGAGTACCGTCGCCTGAGTGTAGGAGACGTTGTTTATGGGAGTTCTATAAACTGGGTGTAGGAGACGCAGCTTACAGGAAGTTCTTTAACCTGGGTGTAGGGAAGGGCAGTACACCTGAATTCTGTAACCTGCGTGCAGAGAGAAGCTTTTTTTGAGAATTCTGTCGTCAGCGTAAAGGAGACATTGCTTACGGGAATTTTGTTCATGGGAGTAGGTGTACGCAGTGTACTGGTGTTCTGTAGCCTGAATGTAAGAGATTCAGCTTACAGGAGTTCGGCCGCTTGAAAGCAGGCGTTCACAGTATGCCTGAGTTCTGTAGCCTGAGTGAAGAGAGAAAAGCAGTTTACGGGAGCTGTGCAGCCTGAGTATAGAAGACGTAGCTTACAGAAGTTCTGTAACCTGGATGTAGGGAAACGCAGTATACCCGAGTTCTGTACCCTGAGTGTAGAGAGAAGCAGTTGATGGGAGTGTGCAGCCTGTGTATAGAAGACGCAGCTTACGGGAGTTCTGTCACCAGCGTGTGGAAAGACACAGCTTACGGGAGTTCTGTAGCCTGAGTGTAGGAGACATTGCTTGTCAGAGTTCTATAAACTGGGTGTAGGAGACGCAGCTTACAGAAGTTCTGTATCCTGGGGGTAGGGAAACGCAGTATACCTGAGTTCTGTACCATGAGTGTAGAGAGAAGGAATTGACAGGAATTCTCTAGTCAGCATGTAGGAGACACAGCTTATGGAGTTCTGTAGCTTGGGAGTCGGCATCCACAGTATCCTGGGGTTCTGTAGCCTGAAATTAAGAGATGGAGCTTACAGGAGTTGTGCTGCTTGAAAGTAGACATTGGCAGTATAGCTGAGTTCAGTAGCCTGAGTGTAGAGAGAAGCAGTTGATGGGAGTTGCGCAGCCTGTGTATAGAAGACGCAGCTTACGGGAGTTCTGTCACCAGCGTGTGGAAAGACACAGGTTACAGGAGTACCGTCGCCTGAGTGTAGGAGACGTTGTTTATGGGAGTTCTATAAACTGGGTGTAGGAGATGCAGCTTACAGGAAGTTCTTTAACCTGGGTGTAGGGAAAAGCAGTACACCTGAATTCTGTAACCTGCGTGCAGAGAGAAGCTTTTTTCGGGAATTCTGTCTTCAGTGTAGAGGAGACATTGCTTACAGGAATTTTGTTCATGGGAGTAGGTGTACGCAGTGTACTGGTGTTCTGTAGCCTGAATGTAAGAGATTCAGCTTACAGGAGTTCGGCCACTTGATAGCAGGCGTTCACAGTATGCCTGAGTTCTGTAGCCTGAGTGAAGAGAGAAAAGCAGTTTACGGGAGCTGTGTAGCCTGAGTATAGAAGACGCAGCTTACAGAAGTTCTGTAACCTGGATGTAGGGAAACGCAGTATACCCGAGTTCTGTACCCTGAGTGTAGAGAGAAGCAGTTGATGGGAGTTGTGCAGCCTGTGTATAGAAGACGCAGCTTACGGGAGTTCTGTCACCAGCGTGTGGAAAGACACAGCTTACGGGAGTTCTGTAGCCTGAGTGTAGGAGACATTGCTTGTCAGAGTTCTATAAACTGGGTGTAGGAGACGCAGCTTACAGAAGTTCTGTATCCTGGGGGTAGGGAAACGCAGTATACCTGAGTTCTGTAACCTGAGTGTAGAGAGAAGGAATTGACAGGAATTCTCTAGTCAGCGTGTAGGAGACACAGCTTACGGGAGTTTTGTCGCATGGGAGTAGGCATACACAGTACACTGGGGTTCTGTAGCCTGAAATTAGGAGATTGAGCTTACAGGAGTTCTGCTGCTTGATAGCAGGCATTGGCAGTATAGCTGAGTTCAGTAGCCTGAGGTAGAGAGAAGCAGCTTATGGGAGCTCTGTAGCCTGAGTGTAGGAGACACATCGTACAGGAGTTCTGTAGCTTGGGATTAGGCATAGGCAGTATAAGGGGCTTCTGTAGCCTGAGTGTAGGAGATGTAGCTTCCAGGAGTTCTGTTGCTCGGCAGTAGACGTATGCAGTGCGTGAGGGTTCTGTAGCCTGAGTGTAGGAGACGCAACCTACCGGAGTACTGTAGCTTGGAAGTAGGCCTACGCAGTATACTGGAGTTCTGTAGCCTGAATGTAGGAGCTGCAGCTTACAGGTTCTGCAACTTGATAGCAGGCTTTCACAGTATACCTGTGTTCTGTAGCCTGTGTGTAGAGAAAAGCAGTTTACGGGAGCTGTGCAGCCTGAGTATAGAAGACGCAGCTTACAGAAGTTCTGTAACCTGGATGTAGGGAAACGCAGTATACCCGAGTTCTGTACCCTGAGTGTAGAGAGAAGCAGTTGATGGGAGTTGTGCAGCCTGTGTATAGAAGACGCAGCTTACGGGAGTTCTGTCACCAGCGTGTAGAAAGACACAGCTTACGGGAGTTCTGTAGCCTGAGTGTAGGAGACATTGCTTATCAGAGTTCTATAAACTGGGTGTAGGAGACGCAGCTTACAGAAGTTCTGTATCCTGGGGGTAGGGAAACGCAGTATACCTGAGTTCTGTACCCTGAGTGTAGAGAGAAGGAATTGACAGGAATTCTCTAGTCAGCATGTAGGAGACACAGCTTATGGAGTTCTGTAGCTTGGGAGTCGGCATCCACAGTATCCTGGGGTTCTGTAGCCTGAAATTAAGAGATGGAGCTTACAGGAGTTCTGCTGCTTGAAAGCAGACATTGGCAGTATAGCTGAGTTCAGTAGCCTGAGTGTAGAGAGAAGCAGTTGATGGGAGTTGCGCAGCCTGTGTATAGAAGACGCAGCTTACGGGAGTTCTGTCACCAGCGTGTGGAAAGACACAGGTTACAGGAGTACCGTCGCCTGAGTGTAGGAGACGTTGTTTATGGGAGTTCTATAAACTGGGTGTAGGAGACGCAGCTTACAGGAAGTTCTTTAACCTGGGTGTAGGGAAAAGCAGTACACCTGAATTCTGTAACCTGCGTGCAGAGAGAAGCTTTTTTCGGGAATTCTGTCGTCAGCGTAGAGGAGACATTGCTTACGGGAATTTTGTTCATTGGAGTAGGTGTACGCAGTGTACTGGTGTTCTGTAGCCTGAATGTAAGAGATTCAGCTTACAGGAGTTCGGCCGCTTGATAGCAGGCGTTCACAGTATGCCTGAGTTCTGTAGCCTGAGTGAAGAGAGAAAAGCAGTTTACGGGAGCTGTGCAGCCTGAGTATAGAAGACGCAGCTTACAGAAGTTCTGTAACCTGGATGTAGGGAAACGCAGTATACCCGAGTTCTGTACCCTTAGTGTAGAGAGAAGCAGTTGATGGGAGTTGTGCAGCCTGTGTATAGAAGACGCAGCTTACGGGAGTTCTGTCACCAGCGTGTGGAAAGACACAGCTTACGGGAGTTCTGTAGCCTGAGTGTAGGAGACATTGCTTGTCAGAGTTCTATAAACTGGGTGTAGGAGACGCAGCTTACAGAAGTTCTGTATCCTGGGGGTAGGGAAACGCAGTATACCTGAGTTCTGTAACCTGAGTGTAGAGAGAAGGAATTGACAGGAATTCTCTAGTCAGCATGTAGGAGACACAGCTTATGGAGTTCTGTAGCTTGGGAGTCGGCATCCACAGTATCCTGGGGTTCTGTAGCCTGAAATTAAGAGATGGAGCTTACAGGATTTGTGCTGCTTGAAAGCAGACATTGGCAGTATAGCTGAGTTCAGTAGCCTGAGTGTAGAGAGAAGCAGTTGATGGGAGTTGCACAGCCTGTGTATAGAAGATGCAGCTTACGGGAGTTCTGTCACCAGCGTGTGGAAAGACACAGGTTACAGGAGTACCGTCACCTGAGTGTAGGAGACGTTGTTTATGGGAGATCTATAAACTGGGTGTAGGAGACGCAGCTTACAGGAAGTTCTTTAACCTGGGTGTAGGGAAAAGCAGTACACCTGAATTCTGTAACCTGCGTGCAGAGAGAAGCTTTTTTCGGGAATTCTGTCGTCAGCGTAGAGGAGACATTGCTTACGGGAATTTTGTTCATGGGAGTAGGTGTACGCTGTGTACTGGTGTTCTGTAGCCTGAATGTAAGAGATTCAGCTTAGAGGAGTTTGGCTGCTTGATAGCAGGCGTTCACAGTATGCCTGAGTTCTGTAGCCTGAGTGAAGAGAGAAAAGCAGTTTACGGGAGCTGTGCAGCCTGAGTATAGAAGACGCAGCTTACAGAAGTTCTGTAACCTGGATGTAGGGAAACGCAGTATACCCGAGTTCTGTACCCTGAGTGTAGAGAGAAGCAGTTGATGGGAGTTGTGCAGCCTGTGTATAGAGGACGCAGCTTACGGGAGTTCTGTCACCAGCGTGTGGAAAGACACAGCTTACGGGAGTTCTGTCAGCAGCGTGTGGAAAGACACAGGTTACAGGAGTACCGTCGCCTGAGTGTAGGAGACGTTGTTTATGGGAGTTCTATAAACTGGGTGTAGGAGACGCAGCTTACAGGAAGTTCTTTAACCTGGGGGTAGGGAAACGCAGTATACCTGAGTTCTGTAACCTGAGTGTAGAGAGAAGGAATTGACAGGAATTCTCTAGTCAGCGTGTAGGAGACACAGCTTACGGGAGTTTTGTCGCATGGGAGTAGGCATACACAGTACACTGGGGTTCTGTAGCCTGAAATTTGGAGATTGAGCTTACAGGAGTTCTGCTGCTTGATAGCAGGCATTGGCAGTATAGCTGAGTTCAGTAACCTGAGGTAGAGAGAAGCAGCTTATGGGAGCTCTGTAGCCTGAGTGTAGGAGACACATCGTACAGGAGTTCTGTAGCTTGGGATTAGGCATAGGCAGTATAAGGGGCTTCTGTAGCCTGAGGGTAGGAGATGTAGCTTCCAGGAGTTCTGTTGCTCGGCAGTAAACGTATGCAGTGCGTGAGGGTTCTGTAGCCTGAGTGTAGGAGACGCAACCTACCAGAGTACTGTAGCTTGGAAGTAGGCCTACGCAGTATACTGGAGTTCTGTAGCCTGAATGTAGGAGCTGCAGCTTACAGGTTCTGCAACTTGATAGCAGGCTTTCACAGTATACCTGTGTTCTGTAGCCTGTGTGAAGAGAGAAAAGCAGTTTACGGGAGCTGTGCAGCCTGAGTATAGAAGACGCAGCTTACAGAAGTTCTGTAACCTGGATGTAGGGAAAGGCAGTATACCCGAGTTCTGTACCCTGAGTGTAGAGAGAAGCAGTTGATGGGAGTTGTGCAGCCTGTGTATAGAAGACGCAGCTTACGGGAGTTCTGTCACCAGCGTGTGGAAAGACACAGCTTACGGGAGTTCTGTAGCCTGAGTGTAGGAGACATTGCTTGTCAGAGTTCTATAAACTGGGTGTAGGAGACGCAGCTTACAGAAGTTCTGTATCCTGGGGGTAGGGAAACGCAGTATACCTGAGTTCTGTAACCTGAGTGTAGAGAGAAGGAATTGACAGGAATTCTCTAGTCAGCATGTAGGAGACACAGCTTATGGAGTTCTGTAGCTTGGGAGTCGGCATCCACAGTATCCTGGGGTTCTGTAGCCTGAAATTAAGAGATGGAGCTTACAGGAGTTGTGCTGCTTGAAAGCAGACATTGGCAGTATAGCTGAGTTCAGTAGCCTGAGTGTAGAGAGAAGCAGTTGATGGGAGTTGCACAGCCTGTGTATAGAAGACGCAGCTTACGGGAGTTCTGTCACCAGCGTGTGGAAAGACACAGGTTACAGGAGTACCGTCGCCTGAGTGTAGGAGACGTTGTTTATGGGAGTTCTATAAACTGGGTGTAGGAGACGCAGCTTACAGGAAGTTCTTTAACCTGGGTGTAGGGAAAAGCAGTACACCTGAATTCTGTAACCTGCGTGCAGAGAGAAGCTTTTTTCGGGAATTCTGTCGTCAGCGTAGAGGAGACATTGCTTACGGGAATTTTGTTCATGGGAGTAGGTGTATGCAGTGTACTGGTGTTCTGTAGCCTGAATGTAAGAGATTCAGCTTACAGGAGTTCGGCCGCTTGATAGCAGGCGTTCACAGTGTGCCTGAGTTCTGTAGCCTGAGTGAAGAGAGAAAAGCAGTTTACGGGAGCTGTGCAGCCTGAGTATAGAAGACGCAGCTTACAGAAGTTCTGTAACCTGGATGTAGGGAAACGCAGTATACCCGAGTTCTGTACCCTTAGTGTAGAGAGAAGCAGTTGATGGGCGTAGTGCAGCCTGTGTATAGAAGACGCAGCTTACGGGAGTTCTGTCACCAGCGTGTGGAAAGACACAGCTTACGGGAGTTCTGTAGCCTGAGTGTAGGAGACATTGCTTGTCAGAGTTCTATAAACTGGGTGTAGGAGACGCAGCTTACAGAAGTTCTGTATCCTGGGGGTAGGGAAACGCAGTATACCTGAGTTCTGTAACCTGAGTGTAGAGAGAAGGAATTGACAGGAATTCTCTAGTCAGCGTGTAGGAGACACAGCTTACGGGAGTTTTGTCGCATGGGAGTAGGCATACATAGTACACTGGGGTTCTGTAGCCTGAAATTAGGAGATTGAGCTTACAGGAGTTCTGCTGCTTGATAGCAGGCATTGGCAGTATAGCTGAGTTCAGTAGCCTGAGGTAGAGAGAAGCAGCTTATGGGAGCTCTGTAGCCTGAGTGTAGGAGACACATCGTACAGGAGTTCTGTAGCTTGGGATTAGGCATAGGCAGTATACAGGGCTTCTGTAGCCTGAGTGTAGGAGATGTAGCTTCCAGGAGTTCTGTTGCTCGGCAGTAGACGTATGCAGTGCGTGAGGGTTCTGTAGCCTGAGTGTAGGAGACGCAACCTACCGGAGTACTGTAGCTTGGAAGTAGGCCTACGCAGTATACTGGAGTTCTGTAGCCTGAATGTAGACGCTGCAGCTTACAGGTTCTGCAACTTGATAGCAGGCTTTCACAGTATACCTGTGTTCTGTAGCCTGTGTGTAGAGAAAAGCAGTTTACGGGAGCTGTGCAGCCTGAGTATAGAAGACGCAGCTTACAGAAGTTCTGTAACCTGGATGTAGGGAAAGGCAGTATACCCGAGTTCTGTACCCTGAGTGTAGAGAGAAGCAGTTGATGGGAGTTGTGCAGCCTGTGTATAGAAGACGCAGCTTACGGGAGTTCTGTCACCAGCGTGTGGAAAGACACAGCTTACGGGAGTTCTGTAGCCTGAGTGTAGGAGACATTGCTTATCAGAGTTCTATGAACTGGGTGTAGGAGACGCAGCTTACAGAAGTTCTGTATCCTGGGGGTAGGGAAACGCAGTATACCCGAGTTCTGTACCCTGAGTGTAGAGAGAAGCACTTGATGGGCATTCTCTAGTCAGCATGTAGGAGACACAGCTTATGGGAGTTCTGTAGCTTGGGAGTCGGCATCCGCAGTATCCTGGGGTTCTGTAGCCTGAAATTAAGAGATGGAGCTTACAGGAGTTGTGCTGCTTGAAAGCAGACATTGGCAGTATAGCTGAGTTCAGTAGCCTGAGTGTAGAGAGAAGCAGTTGATGGGAGTTGCACAGCCTGTGTATAGAAGACGCAGCTTACGGGAGTTCTGTCACCAGCGTGTGGAAAGACACAGGTTACAGGAGTACCGTCGCCTGAGTGTAGGAGACGTTGTTTATGGGAGATCTATAAACTGGGTGTAGGAGACGCAGCTTACAGGAAGTTCTTTAACCTGGGTGTAGGGAAAAGCAGTACACCTGAATTCTGTAACCTGCGTGCAGAGAGAAGCTTTTTTCGGGAATTCTGTCGTCAGCGTAGAGGAGACATTGCTTACGGGAATTTTGTTCATGGGAGTAGGTGTACGCTGTGTACTGGTGTTCTGTAGCCTGAATGTAAGAGATTCAGCTTACAGGAGTTTGGCTGCTTGATAGCAGGCGTTCACAGTATGCCTGAGTTCTGTAGCCTGAGTGAAGAGAGAAAAGCAGTTTACGGGAGCTGTGCAGCCTGAGTATAGAAGACGCAGCTTACAGAAGTTCTGTAACCTGGATGTAGGGAAACGCAGTATACCCGAGTTCTGTACCCTGAGTGTAGAGAGAAGCAGTTGATGGGAGTTGTGCAGCCTGTGTATAGAAGACGCAGCTTACGGGAGTTCTGTCACCAGCGTGTGGAAAGACACAGCTTACGGGAGTTCTGTCAGCAGCGTGTGGAAAGACACAGGTTACAGGAGTACCGTCGCCTGAGTGTAGGAGACGTTGTTTATGGGAGTTCTATAAACTGGGTGTAGGAGACGCAGCTTACAGGAAGTTCTTTAACCTGGGGGTAGGGAAACGCAGTATACCTGAGTTCTGTAACCTGAGTGTAGAGAGAAGGAATTGACAGGAATTCTCTAGTCAGCGTGTAGGAGACACAGCTTACGGGAGTTTTGTCGCATGGGAGTAGGCATACACAGTACACTGGGGTTCTGTAGCCTGAAATTTGGAGATTGAGCTTACAGGAGTTCTGCTGCTTGATAGCAGGCATTGGCAGTATAGCTGAGTTCAGTAACCTGAGGTAGAGAAAAGCAGCTTATGGGAGCTCTGTAGCCTGAGTGTAGGAGACACATCGTACAGGAGTTCTGTAGCTTGGGATTAGGCATAGGCAGTATAAGGGGCTTCTGTAGCCTGAGGGTAGGAGATGTAGCTTCCAGGAGTTCTGTTGCTCGGCAGTAAACGTATGCAGTGCGTGAGGGTACTGTAGCCTGAGTGTAGGAGACGCAACCTACCAGAGTACTGTAGCTTGGAAGTAGGCCTACGCAGTATACTGGAGTTCTGTAGCCTGAATGTAGGAGCTGCAGCTTACAGGTTCTGCAACTTGATAGCAGGCTTTCACAGTATACCTGTGTTCTGTAGCCTGTGTGAAGAGAGAAAAGCAGTTTACGGGAGCTGTGCAGCCTGAGTATAGAAGACGCAGCTTACAGAAGTTCTGTAACCTGGATGTAGGGAAACGCAGTATACCCGAGTTCTGTACCCTGAGTGTAGAGAGAAGCAGTTGATGGGAGTTGTGCAGCCTGTGTATAGAAGACGCAGCTTACGGGAGTTCTGTCACCAGCGTGTGGAAAGACACAGCTTACGGGAGTTCTGTAGCCTGAGTGTAGGAGACATTGCTTGTCAGAGTTCTATAAACTGGGTGTAGGAGACGCAGCTTACAGAAGTTCTGTATCCTGGGGGTAGGGAAACGCAGTATACCTGAGTTCTGTAACCTGAGTGTAGAGAGAAGGAATTGACAGGAATTCTCTAGTCAGCGTGTAGGAGACACAGCTTACGGGAGTTTTGTCGCATGGGAGTAGGCATACACAGTACACTGGGGTTCTGTAGCCTGAAATTAGGAGATTGAGCTTACAGGAGTTCTGCTGCTTGATAGCAGGCATTGGCAGTATAGCTGAGTTCAGTAGCCTGAGGTAGAGAGAAGCAGCTTATGGGAGCTCTGTAGCCTGAGTGTAGGAGACACATCGTACAGGAGTTCTGTAGCTTGGGATTAGGCATAGGCAGTATACAGGGCTTCTGTAGCCTGAGTGTAGGAGATGTAGCTTCCAGGAGTTCTGTTGCTCGGCAGTAGACGTATGCAGTGTGTGAGGGTTCTGTAGCCTGAGTGTAGGAGACGCAACCTACCGGAGTACTGTAGCTTGGAAGTAGGCCTACGCAGTATACTGGAGTTCTGTAGCCTGAATGTAGGAGCTGCAGCTTACAGGTTCTGCAACTTGATAGCAGGCTTTCACAGTATACCTGTGTTCTGTAGCCTGTGTGTAGAGAAAAGCAGTTTACGGGAGCTGTGCAGCCTGAGTATAGAAGACGCAGCTTACAGAAGTTCTGTAACCTGGATGTAGGGAAACGCAGTATACCCGAGTTCTGTACCCTGAGTGTAGAGAGAAGCAGTTGATGGGAGTTGTGCAGCCTGTGTATAGAAGACGCAGCTTACGGGAGTTCTGTCACCAGCGTGTAGAAAGACACAGCTTACGGGAGTTCTGTAGCCTGAGTGTAGGAGACATTGCTTATCAGAGTTCTATAAACTGGGTGTAGGAGACGCAGCTTACAGAAGTTCTGTATCCTGGGGGTAGGGAAACGCAGTATACCTGAGTTCTGTACCCTGAGTGTAGAGAGAAGGAATTGACAGGAATTCTCTAGTCAGCATGTAGGAGACACAGCTTATGGAGTTCTGTAGCTTGGGAGTCGGCATCCACAGTATCCTGGGGTTCTGTAGCCTGAAATTAAGAGATGGAGCTTACAGGAGTTCTGCTGCTTGAAAGCAGACATTGGCAGTATAGCTGAGTTCAGTAGCCTGAGTGTAGAGAGAAGCAGTTGATGGGAGTTGCGCAGCCTGTGTATAGAAGACGCAGCTTACGGGAGTTCTGTCACCAGCGTGTGGAAAGACACAGGTTACAGGAGTACCGTCGCCTGAGTGTAGGAGACGTTGTTTATGGGAGTTCTATAAACTGGGTGTAGGAGACGCAGCTTACAGGAAGTTCTTTAACCTGGGTGTAGGGAAAAGCAGTACACCTGAATTCTGTAACCTGCGTGCAGAGAGAAGCTTTTTTCGGGAATTCTGTCGTCAGCGTAGAGGAGACATTGCTTACGGGAATTTTGTTCATGGGAGTAGGTGTACGCAGTGTACTGGTGTTCTGTAGCCTGAATGTAAGAGATTCAGCTTACAGGAGTTCGGCCGCTTGATAGCAGGCGTTCACAGTATGCCTGAGTTCTGTAGCCTGAGTGAAGAGAGAAAAGCAGTTTACGGGAGCTGTGCAGCCTGAGTATAGAAGACGCAGCTTACAGAAGTTCTGTAACCTGGATGTAGGGAAACGCAGTATACCCGAGTTCTGTACCCTTAGTGTAGAGAGAAGCAGTTGATGGGAGTTGTGCAGCCTGTGTATAGAAGACGCAGCTTACGGGAGTTCTGTCACCAGCGTGTGGAAAGACACAGCTTACGGGAGTTCTGTAGCCTGAGTGTAGGAGACATTGCTTGTCAGAGTTCTATAAACTGGGTGTAGGAGACGCAGCTTACAGAAGTTCTGTATCCTGGGGGTAGGGAAACGCAGTATACCTGAGTTCTGTAACCTGAGTGTAGAGAGAAGGAATTGACAGGAATTCTCTAGTCAGCATGTAGGAGACACAGCTTATGGAGTTCTGTAGCTTGGGAGTCGGCATCCACAGTATCCTGGGGTTCTGTAGCCTGAAATTAAGAGATGGAGCTTACAGGATTTGTGCTGCTTGAAAGCAGACATTGGCAGTATAGCTGAGTTCAGTAGCCTGAGTGTAGAGAGAAGCAGTTGATGGGAGTTGCACAGCCTGTGTATAGAAGATGCAGCTTACGGGAGTTCTGTCACCAGCGTGTGGAAAGACACAGGTTACAGGAGTACCGTCGCCTGAGTGTAGGAGACGTTGTTTATGGGAGATCTATAAACTGGGTGTAGGAGACGCAGCTTACAGGAAGTTCTTTAACCTGGGTGTAGGGAAAAGCAGTACACCTGAATTCTGTAACCTGCGTGCAGAGAGAAGCTTTTTTCGGGAATTCTGTCGTCAGCGTAGAGGAGACATTGCTTACGGGAATTTTGTTCATGGGAGTAGGTGTACGCTGTGTACTGGTGTTCTGTAGCCTGAATGTAAGAGATTCAGCTTACAGGAGTTTGGCTGCTTGATAGCAGGCGTTCACAGTATGCCTGAGTTCTGTAGCCTGAGTGAAGAGAGAAAAGCAGTTTACGGGAGCTGTGCAGCCTGAGTATAGAAGACGCAGCTTACAGAAGTTCTGTAACCTGGATGTAGGGAAACGCAGTATACCCGAGTTCTGTACCCTGAGTGTAGAGAGAAGCAGTTGATGGGAGTTGTGCAGCCTGTGTATAGAAGACGCAGCTTACGGGAGTTCTGTCACCAGCGTGTGGAAAGACACAGCTTACGGGAGTTCTGTCAGCAGCGTGTGGAAAGACACAGGTTACAGGAGTACCGTCGCCTGAGTGTAGGAGACGTTGTTTATGGGAGTTCTATAAACTGGGTGTAGGAGACGCAGCTTACAGGAAGTTCTTTAACCTGGGGGTAGGGAAACGCAGTATACCTGAGTTCTGTAACCTGAGTGTAGAGAGAAGGAATTGACAGGAATTCTCTAGTCAGCGTGTAGGAGACACAGCTTACGGGAGTTTTGTCGCATGGGAGTAGGCATACACAGTACACTGGGGTTCTGTAGCCTGAAATTTGGAGATTGAGCTTACAGGAGTTCTGCTGCTTGATAGCAGGCATTGGCAGTATAGCTGAGTTCAGTAACCTGAGGTAGAGAGAAGCAGCTTATGGGAGCTCTGTAGCCTGAGTGTAGGAGACACATCGTACAGGAGTTCTGTAGCTTGGGATTAGGCATAGGCAGTATAAGGGGCTTCTGTAGCCTGAGGGTAGGAGATGTAGCTTCCAGGAGTTCTGTTGCTCGGCAGTAAACGTATGCAGTGCGTGAGGGTTCTGTAGCCTGAGTGTAGGAGACGCAACCTACCAGAGTACTGTAGCTTGGAAGTAGGCCTACGCAGTATACTGGAGTTCTGTAGCCTGAATGTAGGAGCTGCAGCTTACAGGTTCTGCAACTTGATAGCAGGCTTTCACAGTATACCTGTGTTCTGTAGCCTGTGTGAAGAGAGAAAAGCAGTTTACGGGAGCTGTGCAGCCTGAGTATAGAAGACGCAGCTTACAGAAGTTCTGTAACCTGGATGTAGGGAAAGGCAGTATACCCGAGTTCTGTACCCTGAGTGTAGAGAGAAGCAGTTGATGGGAGTTGTGCAGCCTGTGTATAGAAGACGCAGCTTACGGGAGTTCTGTCACCAGCGTGTGGAAAGACACAGCTTACGGGAGTTCTGTAGCCTGAGTGTAGGAGACATTGCTTGTCAGAGTTCTATAAACTGGGTGTAGGAGACGCAGCTTACAGAAGTTCTGTATCCTGGGGGTAGGGAAACGCAGTATACCTGAGTTCTGTAACCTGAGTGTAGAGAGAAGGAATTGACAGGAATTCTCTAGTCAGCATGTAGGAGACACAGCTTATGGAGTTCTGTAGCTTGGGAGTCGGCATCCACAGTATCCTGGGGTTCTGTAGCCTGAAATTAAGAGATGGAGCTTACAGGAGTTGTGCTGCTTGAAAGCAGACATTGGCAGTATAGCTGAGTTCAGTAGCCTGAGTGTAGAGAGAAGCAGTTGATGGGAGTTGCACAGCCTGTGTATAGAAGACGCAGCTTACGGGAGTTCTGTCACCAGCGTGTGGAAAGACACAGGTTACAGGAGTACCGTCGCCTGAGTGTAGGAGACGTTGTTTATGGGAGTTCTATAAACTGGGTGTAGGAGACGCAGCTTACAGGAAGTTCTTTAACCTGGGTGTAGGGAAAAGCAGTACACCTGAATTCTGTAACCTGCGTGCAGAGAGAAGCTTTTTTCGGGAATTCTGTCGTCAGCGTAGAGGAGACATTGCTTACGGGAATTTTGTTCATGGGAGTAGGTGTATGCAGTGTACTGGTGTTCTGTAGCCTGAATGTAAGAGATTCAGCTTACAGGAGTTCGGCCGCTTGATAGCAGGCGTTCACAGTGTGCCTGAGTTCTGTAGCCTGAGTGAAGAGAGAAAAGCAGTTTACGGGAGCTGTGCAGCCTGAGTATAGAAGACGCAGCTTACAGAAGTTCTGTAACCTGGATGTAGGGAAACGCAGTATACCCGAGTTCTGTACCCTTAGTGTAGAGAGAAGCAGTTGATGGGCGTAGTGCAGCCTGTGTATAGAAGACGCAGCTTACGGGAGTTCTGTCACCAGCGTGTGGAAAGACACAGCTTACGGGAGTTCTGTAGCCTGAGTGTAGGAGACATTGCTTGTCAGAGTTCTATAAACTGGGTGTAGGAGACGCAGCTTACAGAAGTTCTGTATCCTGGGGGTAGGGAAACGCAGTATACCTGAGTTCTGTAACCTGAGTGTAGAGAGAAGGAATTGACAGGAATTCTCTAGTCAGCGTGTAGGAGACACAGCTTACGGGAGTTTTGTCGCATGGGAGTAGGCATACATAGTACACTGGGGTTCTGTAGCCTGAAATTAGGAGATTGAGCTTACAGGAGTTCTGCTGCTTGATAGCAGGCATTGGCAGTATAGCTGAGTTCAGTAGCCTGAGGTAGAGAGAAGCAGCTTATGGGAGCTCTGTAGCCTGAGTGTAGGAGACACATCGTACAGGAGTTCTGTAGCTTGGGATTAGGCATAGGCAGTATACAGGGCTTCTGTAGCCTGAGTGTAGGAGATGTAGCTTCCAGGAGTTCTGTTGCTCGGCAGTAGACGTATGCAGTGCGTGAGGGTTCTGTAGCCTGAGTGTAGGAGACGCAACCTACCGGAGTACTGTAGCTTGGAAGTAGGCCTACGCAGTATACTGGAGTTCTGTAGCCTGAATGTAGGAGCTGCAGCTTACAGGTTCTGCAACTTGATAGCAGGCTTTCACAGTATACCTGTGTTCTGTAGCCTGTGTGTAGAGAAAAGCAGTTTACGGGAGCTGTGCAGCCTGAGTATAGAAGACGCAGCTTACAGAAGTTCTGTAACCTGGATGTAGGGAAAGGCAGTATACCCGAGTTCTGTACCCTGAGTGTAGAGAGAAGCAGTTGATGGGAGTTGTGCAGCCTGTGTATAGAAGACGCAGCTTACGGGAGTTCTGTCACCAGCGTGTGGAAAGACACAGCTTACGGGAGTTCTGTAGCCTGAGTGTAGGAGACATTGCTTATCAGAGTTCTATGAACTGGGTGTAGGAGACGCAGCTTACAGAAGTTCTGTATCCTGGGGGTAGGGAAACGCAGTATACCCGAGTTCTGTACCCTGAGTGTAGAGAGAAGCACTTGATGGGCATTCTCTAGTCAGCATGTAGGAGACACAGCTTATGGGAGTTCTGTAGCTTGGGAGTCGGCATCCGCAGTATCCTGGGGTTCTGTAGCCTGAAATTAAGAGATGGAGCTTACAGGAGTTGTGCTGCTTGAAAGCAGACATTGGCAGTATAGCTGAGTTCAGTAGCCTGAGTGTAGAGAGAAGCAGTTGATGGGAGTTGCACAGCCTGTGTATAGAAGACGCAGCTTACGGGAGTTCTGTCACCAGCGTGTGGAAAGACACAGGTTACAGGAGTACCGTCGCCTGAGTGTAGGAGACGTTGTTTATGGGAGATCTATAAACTGGGTGTAGGAGACGCAGCTTACAGGAAGTTCTTTAACCTGGGTGTAGGGAAAAGCAGTACACCTGAATTCTGTAACCTGCGTGCAGAGAGAAGCTTTTTTCGGGAATTCTGTCGTCAGCGTAGAGGAGACATTGCTTACGGGAATTTTGTTCATGGGAGTAGGTGTACGCTGTGTACTGGTGTTCTGTAGCCTGAATGTAAGAGATTCAGCTTACAGGAGTTTGGCTGCTTGATAGCAGGCGTTCACAGTATGCCTGAGTTCTGTAGCCTGAGTGAAGAGAGAAAAGCAGTTTACGGGAGCTGTGCAGCCTGAGTATAGAAGACGCAGCTTACAGAAGTTCTGTAACCTGGATGTAGGGAAACGCAGTATACCCGAGTTCTGTACCCTGAGTGTAGAGAGAAGCAGTTGATGGGAGTTGTGCAGCCTGTGTATAGAAGACGCAGCTTACGGGAGTTCTGTCACCAGCGTGTGGAAAGACACAGCTTACGGGAGTTCTGTCAGCAGCGTGTGGAAAGACACAGGTTACAGGAGTACCGTCGCCTGAGTGTAGGAGACGTTGTTTATGGGAGTTCTATAAACTGGGTGTAGGAGACGCAGCTTACAGGAAGTTCTTTAACCTGGGGGTAGGGAAACGCAGTATACCTGAGTTCTGTAACCTGAGTGTAGAGAGAAGGAATTGACAGGAATTCTCTAGTCAGCGTGTAGGAGACACAGCTTACGGGAGTTTTGTCGCATGGGAGTAGGCATACACAGTACACTGGGGTTCTGTAGCCTGAAATTTGGAGATTGAGCTTACAGGAGTTCTGCTGCTTGATAGCAGGCATTGGCAGTATAGCTGAGTTCAGTAACCTGAGGTAGAGAGAAGCAGCTTATGGGAGCTCTGTAGCCTGAGTGTAGGAGACACATCGTACAGGAGTTCTGTAGCTTGGGATTAGGCATAGGCAGTATAAGGGGCTTCTGTAGCCTGAGGGTAGGAGATGTAGCTTCCAGGAGTTCTGTTGCTCGGCAGTAAACGTATGCAGTGCGTGAGGGTTCTGTAGCCTGAGTGTAGGAGACGCAACCTACCAGAGTACTGTAGCTTGGAAGTAGGCCTACGCAGTATACTGGAGTTCTGTAGCCTGAATGTAGGAGCTGCAGCTTACAGGTTCTGCAACTTGATAGCAGGCTTTCACAGTATACCTGTGTTCTGTAGCCTGTGTGAAGAGAGAAAAGCAGTTTACGGGAGCTGTGCAGCCTGAGTATAGAAGACGCAGCTTACAGAAGTTCTGTAACCTGGATGTAGGGAAACGCAGTATACCCGAGTTCTGTACCCTGAGTGTAGAGAGAAGCAGTTGATGGGAGTTGTGCAGCCTGTGTATAGAAGACGCAGCTTACGGGAGTTCTGTCACCAGCGTGTGGAAAGACACAGCTTACGGGAGTTCTGTAGCCTGAGTGTAGGAGACATTGCTTGTCAGAGTTCTATAAACTGGGTGTAGGAGACGCAGCTTACAGAAGTTCTGTATCCTGGGGGTAGGGAAACGCAGTATACCTGAGTTCTGTAACCTGAGTGTAGAGAGAAGGAATTGACAGGAATTCTCTAGTCAGCATGTAGGAGACACAGCTTATGGAGTTCTGTAGCTTGGGAGTCGGCATCCACAGTATCCTGGGGTTCTGTAGCCTGAAATTAAGAGATGGAGCTTACAGGAGTTCTGCTGCTTGAAAGCAGACATTGGCAGTATAGCTGAGTTCAGTAGCCTGAGTGTAGAGAGAAGCAGTTGATGGGAGTTGCACAGCCTGTGTATAGAAGACGCAGCTTACGGGAGTTCTGTCACCAGCGTGTGGAAAGACACAGGTTACAGGAGTACCGTCGCCTGAGTGTAGGAGACGTTGTTTATGGGAGTTCTATAAACTGGGTGTAGGAGACGCAGCTTACAGGAAGTTCTTTAACCTGGGTGTAGGGAAAAGCAGTACACCTGAATTCTGTAACCTGCGTGCAGAGAGAAGCTTTTTTCGGGAATTCTGTCGTCAGCGTAGAGGAGACATTGCTTACGGGAATTTTGTTCATGGGAGTAGGTGTACGCAGTGTACTGGTGTTCTGTAGCCTGAATGTAAGAGATTCAGCTTACAGGAGTTCGGCCGCTTGATAGCAGGCGTTCACAGTGTGCCTGAGTTCTGTAGCCTGAGTGAAGAGAGAAAAGCAGTTTACGGGAGCTGTGCAGCCTGAGTATAGAAGACGCAGCTTACAGAAGTTCTGTAACCTGGATGTAGGGAAACGCAGTATACCCGAGTTCTGTACCCTGAGTGTAGAGAGAAGCAGTTGATGGGAGTTGTGCAGCCTGTGTATAGAAGACGCAGCTTACGGGAGTTCTGTCACCAGCGTGTGGAAAGACACAGCTTACGGGAGTTCTGTAGCCTGAGTGTAGGAGACATTGCTTGTCAGAGTTCTATAAACTGGGTGTAGGAGACGCAGCTTACAGAAGTTCTGTATCCTGGGGGTAGGGAAACGCAGTATACCTGAGTTCTGTAACCTGAGTGTAGAGAGAAGGAATTGACAGGAATTCTCTAGTCAGCGTGTAGGAGACACAGCTTACGGGAGTTTTGTCGCATGGGAGTAGGCATACACAGTACACTGGGGTTCTGTAGCCTGAAATTAGGAGATTGAGCTTACAGGAGTTCTGCTGCTTGATAGCAGGCATTGGCAGTATAGCTGAGTTCAGTAGCCTGAGGTAGAGAGAAGCAGCTTATGGGAGCTCTGTAGCCTGAGTGTAGGAGACACATCGTACAGGAGTTCTGTAGCTTGGGATTAGGCATAGGCAGTATACAGGGCTTCTGTAGCCTGAGTGTAGGAGATGTAGCTTCCAGGAGTTCTGTTGCTCGGCAGTAGACGTATGCAGTGCGTGAGGGTTCTGTAGCCTGAGTGTAGGAGACGCAACCTACCGGAGTACTGTAGCTTGGAAGTAGGCCTACGCAGTATACTGGAGTTCTGTAGCCTGAATGTAGGAGCTGCAGCTTACAGGTTCTGCAACTTGATAGCAGGCTTTCACAGTATACCTGTGTTCTGTAGCCTGTGTGTAGAGAAAAGCAGTTTACGGGAGCTGTGCAGCCTGAGTATAGAAGACGCAGCTTACAGAAGTTCTGTAACCTGGATGTAGGGAAACGCAGTATACCCGAGTTCTGTACCCTGAGTGTAGAGAGAAGCAGTTGATGGGAGTTGTGCAGCCTGTGTATAGAAGACGCAGCTTACGGGAGTTCTGTCACCAGCGTGTAGAAAGACACAGCTTACGGGAGTTCTGTAGCCTGAGTGTAGGAGACATTGCTTATCAGAGTTCTATAAACTGGGTGTAGGAGACGCAGCTTACAGAAGTTCTGTATCCTGGGGGTAGGGAAACGCAGTATACCTGAGTTCTGTACCCTGAGTGTAGAGAGAAGGAATTGACAGGAATTCTCTAGTCAGCATGTAGGAGACACAGCTTATGGAGTTCTGTAGCTTGGGAGTCGGCATCCACAGTATCCTGGGGTTCTGTAGCCTGAAATTAAGAGATGGAGCTTACAGGAGTTCTGCTGCTTGAAAGCAGACATTGGCAGTATAGCTGAGTTCAGTAGCCTGAGTGTAGAGAGAAGCAGTTGATGGGAGTTGCGCAGCCTGTGTATAGAAGACGCAGCTTACGGGAGTTCTGTCACCAGCGTGTGGAAAGACACAGGTTACAGGAGTACCGTCGCCTGAGTGTAGGAGACGTTGTTTATGGGAGTTCTATAAACTGGGTGTAGGAGACGCAGCTTACAGGAAGTTCTTTAACCTGGGTGTAGGGAAAAGCAGTACACCTGAATTCTGTAACCTGCGTGCAGAGAGAAGCTTTTTTCGGGAATTCTGTCGTCAGCGTAGAGGAGACATTGCTTACGGGAATTTTGTTCATTGGAGTAGGTGTACGCAGTGTACTGGTGTTCTGTAGCCTGAATGTAAGAGATTCAGCTTACAGGAGTTCGGCCGCTTGATAGCAGGCGTTCACAGTATGCCTGAGTTCTGTAGCCTGAGTGAAGAGAGAAAAGCAGTTTACGGGAGCTGTGCAGCCTGAGTATAGAAGACGCAGCTTACAGAAGTTCTGTAACCTGGATGTAGGGAAACGCAGTATACCCGAGTTCTGTACCCTTAGTGTAGAGAGAAGCAGTTGATGGGAGTTGTGCAGCCTGTGTATAGAAGACGCAGCTTACGGGAGTTCTGTCACCAGCGTGTGGAAAGACACAGCTTACGGGAGTTCTGTAGCCTGAGTGTAGGAGACATTGCTTGTCAGAGTTCTATAAACTGGGTGTAGGAGACGCAGCTTACAGAAGTTCTGTATCCTGGGGGTAGGGAAACGCAGTATACCTGAGTTCTGTAACCTGAGTGTAGAGAGAAGGAATTGACAGGAATTCTCTAGTCAGCATGTAGGAGACACAGCTTATGGAGTTCTGTAGCTTGGGAGTCGGCATCCACAGTATCCTGGGGTTCTGTAGCCTGAAATTAAGAGATGGAGCTTACAGGATTTGTGCTGCTTGAAAGCAGACATTGGCAGTATAGCTGAGTTCAGTAGCCTGAGTGTAGAGAGAAGCAGTTGATGGGAGTTGCACAGCCTGTGTATAGAAGATGCAGCTTACGGGAGTTCTGTCACCAGCGTGTGGAAAGACACAGGTTACAGGAGTACCGTCGCCTGAGTGTAGGAGACGTTGTTTATGGGAGATCTATAAACTGGGTGTAGGAGACGCAGCTTACAGGAAGTTCTTTAACCTGGGTGTAGGGAAAAGCAGTACACCTGAATTCTGTAACCTGCGTGCAGAGAGAAGCTTTTTTCGGGAATTCTGTCGTCAGCGTAGAGGAGACATTGCTTACGGGAATTTTGTTCATGGGAGTAGGTGTACGCTGTGTACTGGTGTTCTGTAGCCTGAATGTAAGAGATTCAGCTTACAGGAGTTTGGCTGCTTGATAGCAGGCGTTCACAGTATGCCTGAATTCTGTAGCCTGAGTGAAGAGAGAAAAGCAGTTTACGGGAGCTGTGCAGCCTGAGTATAGAAGACGCAGCTTACAGAAGTTCTGTAACCTGGATGTAGGGAAACGCAGTATACCCGAGTTCTGTACCCTGAGTGTAGAGAGAAGCAGTTGATGGGAGTTGTGCAGCCTGTGTATAGAAGACGCAGCTTACGGGAGTTCTGTCACCAGCGTGTGGAAAGACACAGCTTACGGGAGTTCTGTCAGCAGCGTGTGGAAAGACACAGGTTACAGGAGTACCGTCGCCTGAGTGTAGGAGACGTTGTTTATGGGAGTTCTATAAACTGGGTGTAGGAGACGCAGCTTACAGGAAGTTCTTTAACCTGGGGGTAGGGAAACGCAGTATACCTGAGTTCTGTAACCTGAGTGTAGAGAGAAGGAATTGACAGGAATTCTCTAGTCAGCGTGTAGGAGACACAGCTTACGGGAGTTTTGTCGCATGGGAGTAGGCATACACAGTACACTGGGGTTCTGTAGCCTGAAATTTGGAGATTGAGCTTACAGGAGTTCTGCTGCTTGATAGCAGGCATTGGCAGTATAGCTGAGTTCAGTAACCTGAGGTAGAGAGAAGCAGCTTATGGGAGCTCTGTAGCCTGAGTGTAGGAGACACATCGTACAGGAGTTCTGTAGCTTGGGATTAGGCATAGGCAGTATAAGGGGCTTCTGTAGCCTGAGGGTAGGAGATGTAGCTTCCAGGAGTTCTGTTGCTCGGCAGTAAACGTATGCAGTGCGTGAGGGTTCTGTAGCCTGAGTGTAGGAGACGCAACCTACCAGAGTACTGTAGCTTGGAAGTAGGCCTACGCAGTATACTGGAGTTCTGTAGCCTGAATGTAGGAGCTGCAGCTTACAGGTTCTGCAACTTGATAGCAGGCTTTCACAGTATACCTGTGTTCTGTAGCCTGTGTGAAGAGAGAAAAGCAGTTTACGGGAGCTGTGCAGCCTGAGTATAGAAGACGCAGCTTACAGAAGTTCTGTAACCTGGATGTAGGGAAAGGCAGTATACCCGAGTTCTGTACCCTGAGTGTAGAGAGAAGCAGTTGATGGGAGTTGTGCAGCCTGTGTATAGAAGACGCAGCTTACGGGAGTTCTGTCACCAGCGTGTGGAAAGACACAGCTTACGGGAGTTCTGTAGCCTGAGTGTAGGAGACATTGCTTGTCAGAGTTCTATAAACTGGGTGTAGGAGACGCAGCTTACAGAAGTTCTGTATCCTGGGGGTAGGGAAACGCAGTATACCTGAGTTCTGTAACCTGAGTGTAGAGAGAAGGAATTGACAGGAATTCTCTAGTCAGCATGTAGGAGACACAGCTTATGGAGTTCTGTAGCTTGGGAGTCGGCATCCACAGTATCCTGGGGTTCTGTAGCCTGAAATTAAGAGATGGAGCTTACAGGAGTTGTGCTGCTTGAAAGCAGACATTGGCAGTATAGCTGAGTTCAGTAGCCTGAGTGTAGAGAGAAGCAGTTGATGGGAGTTGCACAGCCTGTGTATAGAAGACGCAGCTTACGGGAGTTCTGTCAGCAGCGTGTGGAAAGACACAGGTTACAGGAGTACCGTCGCCTGAGTGTAGGAGACGTTGTTTATGGGAGTTCTATAAACTGGGTGTAGGAGACGCAGCTTACAGGAAGTTCTTTAACCTGGGTGTAGGGAAAAGCAGTACACCTGAATTCTGTAACCTGCGTGCAGAGAGAAGCTTTTTTCGGGAATTCTGTCGTCAGCGTAGAGGAGACATTGCTTACGGGAATTTTGTTCATGGGAGTAGGTGTATGCAGTGTACTGGTGTTCTGTAGCCTGAATGTAAGAGATTCAGCTTACAGGAGTTCGGCCGCTTGATAGCAGGCGTTCACAGTGTGCCTGAGTTCTGTAGCCTGAGTGAAGAGAGAAAAGCAGTTTACGGGAGCTGTGCAGCCTGAGTATAGAAGACGCAGCTTACAGAAGTTCTGTAACCTGGATGTAGGGAAACGCAGTATACCCGAGTTCTGTACCCTTAGTGTAGAGAGAAGCAGTTGATGGGCGTAGTGCAGCCTGTGTATAGAAGACGCAGCTTACGGGAGTTCTGTCACCAGCGTGTGGAAAGACACAGCTTACGGGAGTTCTGTAGCCTGAGTGTAGGAGACATTGCTTGTCAGAGTTCTATAAACTGGGTGTAGGAGACGCAGCTTACAGAAGTTCTGTATCCTGGGGGTAGGGAAACGCAGTATACCTGAGTTCTGTAACCTGAGTGTAGAGAGAAGGAATTGACAGGAATTCTCTAGTCAGCGTGTAGGAGACACAGCTTACGGGAGTTTTGTCGCATGGGAGTAGGCATACATAGTACACTGGGGTTCTGTAGCCTGAAATTAGGAGATTGAGCTTACAGGAGTTCTGCTGCTTGATAGCAGGCATTGGCAGTATAGCTGAGTTCAGTAGCCTGAGGTAGAGAGAAGCAGCTTATGGGAGCTCTGTAGCCTGAGTGTAGGAGACACATCGTACAGGAGTTCTGTAGCTTGGGATTAGGCATAGGCAGTATACAGGGCTTCTGTAGCCTGAGTGTAGGAGATGTAGCTTCCAGGAGTTCTGTTGCTCGGCAGTAGACGTATGCAGTGCGTGAGGGTTCTGTAGCCTGAGTGTAGGAGACGCAACCTACCGGAGTACTGTAGCTTGGAAGTAGGCCTACGCAGTATACTGGAGTTCTGTAGCCTGAATGTAGGAGCTGCAGCTTACAGGTTCTGCAACTTGATAGCAGGCTTTCACAGTATACCTGTGTTCTGTAGCCTGTGTGTAGAGAAAAGCAGTTTACGGGAGCTGTGCAGCCTGAGTATAGAAGACGCAGCTTACAGAAGTTCTGTAACCTGGATGTAGGGAAAGGCAGTATACCCGAGTTCTGTACCCTGAGTGTAGAGAGAAGCAGTTGATGGGAGTTGTGCAGCCTGTGTATAGAAGACGCAGCTTACGGGAGTTCTGTCACCAGCGTGTGGAAAGACACAGCTTACGGGAGTTCTGTAGCCTGAGTGTAGGAGACATTGCTTATCAGAGTTCTATGAACTGGGTGTAGGAGACGCAGCTTACAGAAGTTCTGTATCCTGGGGGTAGGGAAACGCAGTATACCCGAGTTCTGTACCCTGAGTGTAGAGAGAAGCACTTGATGGGCATTCTCTAGTCAGCATGTAGGAGACACAGCTTATGGGAGTTCTGTAGCTTGGGAGTCGGCATCCGCAGTATCCTGGGGTTCTGTAGCCTGAAATTAAGAGATGGAGCTTACAGGAGTTGTGCTGCTTGAAAGCAGACATTGGCAGTATAGCTGAGTTCAGTAGCCTGAGTGTAGAGAGAAGCAGTTGATGGGAGTTGCACAGCCTGTGTATAGAAGACGCAGCTTACGGGAGTTCTATCACCAGCGTGTGGAAAGACACAGGTTACAGGAGTACCGTCACCTGAGTGTAGGAGACGTTGTTTATGGGAGTTCTATAAACTGGGTGTAGGAGACGCAGCTTACAGGAAGTTCTTTAACCTGGGTGTAGGGAAAAGCAGTACACCTGAATTCTGTAACCTGCGTGCAGAGAGAAGCTTTTTTTTGGAATTCTGTCGTCAGCGTAGAGGAGACATTGCTTACGGGAATTTTGTTCATGGGAGTAGGTGTACGCAGTGTACTGGTGTTCTGTAGCCTGAATGTAAGAGATTCAGCTTACAGGAGTTCGGCCGCTTGATAGCAGGCGTTCACAGTATGCCTGAGTTCTGTAGCCTGAGTGAAGAGAGAAAAGCAGTTTACGGGAGCTGTGCAGCCTGAGTATAGAAGACGCAGCTTACAGAAGTTCTGTAACCTGGATGTAGGGAAACGCAGTATACCCGAGTTCTGTACCCTTAGTGTAGAGAGAAGCAGTTGATGGGAGTTGTGCAGCCTGTGTATAGAAGACGCAGCTTACGGGAGTTCTGTCACCAGCGTGTGGAAAGACACAGCTTACGGGAGTTCTGTAGACTGAGTGTAGGAGACATTGCTTGTCAGAGTTCTATAAACTGGGTGTAGGAGACGCAGCTTACAGAAGTTCTGTATCCTGGGGGTAGGGAAACGCAGTATACCTGAGTTCTGTAACCTGAGTGTAGAGAGAAGGAATTGACAGGAATTCTCTAGTCAGCGTGTAGGAGACACAGCTTACGGGAGTTTTGTCGCATGGGAGTAGGCATACACAGTACACTGGGGTTCTGTAGCCTGAAATTTGGAGATTGAGCTTACAGGAGTTCTGCTGCTTGATAGCAGGAATTGGCAGTATAGCTGAGTTCAGTAGCCTGAGGTAGAGAGAAGCAGCTTATGGGAGCTCTGTAGCCTGAGTGTAGGAGACACATCGTACAGGAGTTCTGTAGCTTGGGATTAGGCATAGGCAGTATAAGGGGCTTCTGTAGCCTGAGGGTAGGAGATGTAGCTTCCAGGAGTTCTGTTGCTCGGCAGTAAACGTATGCAGTGCGTGAGGGTTCTGTAGCCTGAGTGTAGGAGACGCAACCTACCGGAGTACTGTAGCTTGGAAGTAGGCCTACGCAGTATACTGGAGTTCTGTAGCCTGAATGTAGGAGCTGCAGCTTACAGGTTCTGCAACTTGATAGCAGGCTTTCACAGTATACCTGTGTTCTGTAGCCTGTGTGTAGAGAAAAGCAGTTTACGGGAGCTGTGCAGCCTGAGTATAGAAGACGCAGCTTACAGAAGTTCTGTAACCTGGATGTAGGGAAACGCAGTATACCCGAGTTCTGTACCCTGAGTGTAGAGAGAAGCAGTTGATGGGAGTTGTGCAGCCTGTGTATAGAAGACGCAGCTTACGGGAGTTCTGTCACCAGCGTGTAGAAAGACACAGCTTACGGGAGTTCTGTAGCCTGAGTGTAGGAGACATTGCTTATCAGAGTTCTATGAACTGGGTGTAGGAGACGCAGCTTACAGAAGTTCTGTATCCTGGGGGTAGGGAAACGCAGTATACCTGAGTTCTGTAACCTGAGTGTAGAGAGAAGGAATTGACAGGAATTCTCTAGTCAGCATGTAGGAGACACAGCTTATGGAGTTCTGTAGCTTGGGAGTCGGCATCCACAGTATCCTGGGGTTCTGTAGCCTGAAATTAAGAGATGGAGCTTACAGGAGTTGTGGTGCTTGAAAGCAGACATTGGCAGTATAGCTGAGTTCAGTAGCCTGAGTGTAGAGAGAAGCAGTTGATGGGAGTTGCGCAGCCTGTGTATAGAAGACGCAGCTTACGGGAGTTCTGTCACCAGCGTGTGGAAAGACACAGGTTACAGGAGTACCGTCGCCTGAGTGTAGGAGACGTTGTTTATGGGAGTTCTATAAACTGGGTGTAGGAGACGCAGCTTACAGGAAGTTCTTTAACCTGGGTGTAGGGAAAAGCAGTACACCTGAATTCTGTAACCTGCGTGCAGAGAGAAGCTTTTTTCGGGAATTCTGTCGTCAGCGTAGAGGAGACATTGCTTACGGGAATTTTGTTCATGGGAGTAGGTGTACGCAGTGTACTGGTGTTCTGTAGCCTGAATGTAAGAGATTCAGCTTACAGGAGTTCGGCCGCTTGATAGCAGGCGTTCACAGTGTGCCTGAGTTCTGTAGCCTGAGTGAAGAGAGAAAAGCAGTTTACGGGAGCTGTGCAGCCTGAGTATAGAAGACGCAGCTTACAGAAGTTCTGTAACCTGGATGTAGGGAAACGCAGTATACCCGAGTTCTATACCCTGAGTGTAGAGAGAAGCAGTTGATGGGAGTTGTGCAGCCTGTGTATAGAAGACGCAGCTTACGGGAGTTCTGTCACCAGCGTGTGGAAAGACACAGCTTACGGGAGTTCTGTAGCCTGAGTGTAGGAGACATTGCTTGTCAGAGTTCTATAAACTGGGTGTAGGAGACGCAGCTTACAGAAGTTCTGTATCCTGGGGGTAGGGAAACGCAGTATACCTGAGTTCTGTAACCTGAGTGTAGAGAGAAGGAATTGACAGGAATTCTCTAGTCAGCATGTAGGAGACACAGCTTATGGAGTTCTGTAGCTTGGGAGTCAGCATCCACAGTATCCTGGGGTTCTGTAGCCTGAAATTAAGAGATGGAGCTTACAGGAGTTCTGCTGCTTGAAAGCAGGCATTGGCCGTATAGCTGAGTTCAGTAGCCTGAGGTAGAGAGAAGCAGCTTATGGGAGCTCTGTAGCCTGAGTGTAGGAGACACATCGTACAGGAGTTCTGTAGCTTGGGATTAGGCATAGGCAGTATAAGGGGCTTCTGTAGCCTGAGGGTAGGAGATGTAGCTTCCAGGAGTTCTGTTGCTCGGCAGTAGACGTATGCAGTGCGTGAGGGTACTGTAGCCTGAGTGTAGGAGACGCAACCTACCGGAGTACTGTAGCTTGGAAGTAGGCCTACGCAGTATACTGGAGTTCTGTAGCCTGAATGTAGGAGCTGCAGCTTACAGGTTCTGCAACTTGATAGCAGGCTTTCACAGTATACCTGTGTTCTGTAGCCTGTGTGTAGAGAAAAGCAGTTTACGGGAGCTGTGCAGCCTGAGTATAGAAGATGCAGCTTACAGAAGTTCTGTAACCTGGATGTAGGGAAAGGCAGTATACCCGAGTTCTGTACCCTGAGTGTAGAGAGAAGCAGTTGATGGGAGTTGTGCAGCCTGTGTATAGAAGACGCAGCTTACGGGAGTTCTGTCACCAGCGTGTGGAAAGACACAGCTTACGGGAGTTCTGTAGCCTGAGTGTAGGAGACATTGCTTATCAGAGTTCTATGAACTGGGTGTAGGAGACGCAGCTTACAGAAGTTCTGTATCCTGGGGGTAGGGAAACGCAGTATACCCGAGTTCTGTACCCTGAGTGTAGAGAGAAGCACTTGATGGGCATTCTCTAGTCAGCATGTAGGAGACACAGCTTATGGGAGTTCTGTAGCTTGGGAGTCGGCATCCGCAGTATCCTGGGGTTCTGTAGCCTGAAATTAAGAGATGGAGCTTACAGGAGTTGTGCTGCTTGAAAGCAGACATTGGCAGTATAGCTGAGTTCAGTAGCCTGAGTGTAGAGAGAAGCAGTTGATGGGAGTTGCACAGCCTGTGTATAGAAGACGCAGCTTACGGGAGTTCTATCACCAGCGTGTGGAAAGACACAGGTTACAGGAGTACCGTCACCTGAGTGTAGGAGACGTTGTTTATGGGAGTTCTATAAACTGGGTGTAGGAGACGCAGCTTACAGGAAGTTCTTTAACCTGGGTGTAGGGAAAAGCAGTACACCTGAATTCTGTAACCTGCGTGCAGAGAGAAGCTTTTTTTTTGGAATTCTGTCGTCAGCGTAGAGGAGACATTGCTTACGGGAATTTTGTTCATGGGAGTAGGTGTACGCAGTGTACTGGTGTTCTGTAGCCTGAATGTAAGAGATTCAGCTTACAGGAGTTCGGCCGCTTGATAGCAGGCGTTCACAGTATGCCTGAGTTCTGTAGCCTGAGTGAAGAGAGAAAAGCAGTTTACGGGAGCTGTGCAGCCTGAGTATAGAAGACGCAGCTTACAGAAGTTCTGTAACCTGGATGTAGGGAAACGCAGTATACCCGAGTTCTGTACCCTTAGTGTAGAGAGAAGCAGTTGATGGGAGTTGTGCAGCCTGTGTATAGAAGACGCAGCTTACGGGAGTTCTGTCACCAGCGTGTGGAAAGACACAGCTTACGGGAGTTCTGTAGACTGAGTGTAGGAGACATTGCTTGTCAGAGTTCTATAAACTGGGTGTAGGAGACGCAGCTTACAGAAGTTCTGTATCCTGGGGGTAGGGAAACGCAGTATACCTGAGTTCTGTAACCTGAGTGTAGAGAGAAGGAATTGACAGGAATTCTCTAGTCAGCGTGTAGGAGACACAGCTTACGGGAGTTTTGTCGCATGGGAGTAGGCATACACAGTACACTGGGGTTCTGTAGCCTGAAATTTGGAGATTGAGCTTACAGGAGTTCTGCTGCTTGATAGCAGGAATTGGCAGTATAGCTGAGTTCAGTAGCCTGAGGTAGAGAGAAGCAGCTTATGGGAGCTCTGTAGCCTGAGTGTAGGAGACACATCGTACAGGAGTTCTGTAGCTTGGGATTAGGCATAGGCAGTATAAGGGGCTTCTGTAGCCTGAGGGTAGGAGATGTAGCTTCCAGGAGTTCTGTTGCTCGGCAGTAAACGTATGCAGTGCGTGAGGGTTCTGTAGCCTGAGTGTAGGAGACGCAACCTACCGGAGTACTGTAGCTTGGAAGTAGGCCTACGCAGTATACTGGAGTTCTGTAGCCTGAATGTAGGAGCTGCAGCTTACAGGTTCTGCAACTTGATAGCAGGCTTTCACAGTATACCTGTGTTCTGTAGCCTGTGTGTAGAGAAAAGCAGTTTACGGGAGCTGTGCAGCCTGAGTATAGAAGACGCAGCTTACAGAAGTTCTGTAACCTGGATGTAGGGAAACGCAGTATACCCGAGTTCTGTACCCTGAGTGTAGAGAGAAGCAGTTGATGGGAGTTGTGCAGCCTGTGTATAGAAGACGCAGCTTACGGGAGTTCTGTCACCAGCGTGTGGAAAGACACAGCTTACGGGAGTTCTGTAGCCTGAGTGTAGGAGACATTGCTTGTCAGAGTTCTATAAACTGGGTGTAGGAGACGCAGCTTACAGAAGTTCTGTATCCTGGGGGTAGGGAAACGCAGTATACCTGAGTTCTGTAACCTGAGTGTAGAGAGAAGGAATTGACAGGAATTCTCTAGTCAGCATGTAGGAGACACAGCTTATGGAGTTCTGTAGCTTGGGAGTCAGCATCCACAGTATCCTGGGGTTCTGTAGCCTGAAATTAAGAGATGGAGCTTACAGGAGTTCTGCTGCTTGAAAGCAGGCATTGGCCGTATAGCTGAGTTCAGTAGCCTGAGGTAGAGAGAAGCAGCTTATGGGAGCTCTGTAGCCTGAGTGTAGGAGACACATCGTACAGGAGTTCTGTAGCTTGGGATTAGGCATAGGCAGTATAAGGGGCTTCTGTAGCCTGAGGGTAGGAGATGTAGCTTCCAGGAGTTCTGTTGCTCGGCAGTAGACGTATGCAGTGCGTGAGGGTACTGTAGCCTGAGTGTAGGAGACGCAACCTACCGGAGTACTGTAGCTTGGAAGTAGGCCTACGCAGTATACTGGAGTTCTGTAGCCTGAATGTAGGAGCTGCAGCTTACAGGTTCTGCAACTTGATAGCAGGCTTTCACAGTATACCTGTGTTCTGTAGCCTGTGTGTAGAGAAAAGCAGTTTACGGGAGCTGTGCAGCCTGAGTATAGAAGACGCAGCTTACAGAAGTTCTGTAACCTGGATGTAGGGAAAGGCAGTATACCCGAGTTCTGTACCCTGAGTGTAGAGAGAAGCAGTTGATGGGAGTTGTGCAGCCTGTGTATAGAAGACGCAGCTTACGGGAGTTCTGTCACCAGCGTGTGGAAAGACACAGCTTACGGGAGTTCTGTAGCCTGAGTGTAGGAGACATTGCTTATCAGAGTTCTATGAACTGGGTGTAGGAGACGCAGCTTACAGAAGTTCTGTATCCTGGGGGTAGGGAAACGCAGTATACCCGAGTTCTGTACCCTGAGTGTAGAGAGAAGCACTTGATGGGCATTCTCTAGTCAGCATGTAGGAGACACAGCTTATGGGAGTTCTGTAGCTTGGGAGTCGGCATCCGCAGTATCCTGGGGTTCTGTAGCCTGAAATTAAGAGATGGAGCTTACAGGAGTTGTGCTGCTTGAAAGCAGACATTGGCAGTATAGCTGAGTTCAGTAGCCTGAGTGTAGAGAGAAGCAGTTGATGGGAGTTGCACAGCCTGTGTATAGAAGACGCAGCTTACGGGAGTTCTATCACCAGCGTGTGGAAAGACACAGGTTACAGGAGTACCGTCACCTGAGTGTAGGAGACGTTGTTTATGGGAGTTCTATAAACTGGGTGTAGGAGACGCAGCTTACAGGAAGTTCTTTAACCTGGGTGTAGGGAAAAGCAGTACACCTGAATTCTGTAACCTGCGTGCAGAGAGAAGCTTTTTTTTTGGAATTCTGTCGTCAGCGTAGAGGAGACATTGCTTACGGGAATTTTGTTCATGGGAGTAGGTGTACGCAGTGTACTGGTGTTCTGTAGCCTGAATGTAAGAGATTCAGCTTACAGGAGTTCGGCCGCTTGATAGCAGGCGTTCACAGTATGCCTGAGTTCTGTAGCCTGAGTGAAGAGAGAAAAGCAGTTTACGGGAGCTGTGCAGCCTGAGTATAGAAGACGCAGCTTACAGAAGTTCTGTAACCTGGATGTAGGGAAACGCAGTATACCCGAGTTCTGTACCCTTAGTGTAGAGAGAAGCAGTTGATGGGAGTTGTGCAGCCTGTGTATAGAAGACGCAGCTTACGGGAGTTCTGTCACCAGCGTGTGGAAAGACACAGCTTACGGGAGTTCTGTAGACTGAGTGTAGGAGACATTGCTTGTCAGAGTTCTATAAACTGGGTGTAGGAGACGCAGCTTACAGAAGTTCTGTATCCTGGGGGTAGGGAAACGCAGTATACCTGAGTTCTGTAACCTGAGTGTAGAGAGAAGGAATTGACAGGAATTCTCTAGTCAGCGTGTAGGAGACACAGCTTACGGGAGTTTTGTCGCATGGGAGTAGGCATACACAGTACACTGGGGTTCTGTAGCCTGAAATTTGGAGATTGAGCTTACAGGAGTTCTGCTGCTTGATAGCAGGAATTGGCAGTATAGCTGAGTTCAGTAGCCTGAGGTAGAGAGAAGCAGCTTATGGGAGCTCTGTAGCCTGAGTGTAGGAGACACATCGTACAGGAGTTCTGTAGCTTGGGATTAGGCATAGGCAGTATAAGGGGCTTCTGTAGCCTGAGGGTAGGAGATGTAGCTTCCAGGAGTTCTGTTGCTCGGCAGTAAACGTATGCAGTGCGTGAGGGTTCTGTAGCCTGAGTGTAGGAGACGCAACCTACCGGAGTACTGTAGCTTGGAAGTAGGCCTACGCAGTATACTGGAGTTCTGTAGCCTGAATGTAGGAGCTGCAGCTTACAGGTTCTGCAACTTGATAGCAGGCTTTCACAGTATACCTGTGTTCTGTAGCCTGTGTGTAGAGAAAAGCAGTTTACGGGAGCTGTGCAGCCTGAGTATAGAAGACGCAGCTTACAGAAGTTCTGTAACCTGGATGTAGGGAAACGCAGTATACCCGAGTTCTGTACCCTGAGTGTAGAGAGAAGCAGTTGATGGGAGTTGTGCAGCCTGTGTATAGAAGACGCAGCTTACGGGAGTTCTGTCACCAGCGTGTAGAAAGACACAGCTTACGGGAGTTCTGTAGCCTGAGTGTAGGAGACATTGCTTATCAGAGTTCTATGAACTGGGTGTAGGAGACGCAGCTTACAGAAGTTCTGTATCCTGGGGGTAGGGAAACGCAGTATACCTGAGTTCTGTAACCTGAGTGTAGAGAGAAGGAATTGACAGGAATTCTCTAGTCAGCATGTAGGAGACACAGCTTATGGAGTTCTGTAGCTTGGGAGTCAGCATCCACAGTATCCTGGGGTTCTGTAGCCTGAAATTAAGAGATGGAGCTTACAGGAGTTCTGCTGCTTGAAAGCAGACATTGGCAGTATAGCTGAGTTCAGTAGCCTGAGTGTAGAGAGAAGCAGTTGATGGGAGTTGCGCAGCCTGTGTATAGAAGACGCAGCTTACGGGAGTTCTGTCACCAGCGTGTGGAAAGACACAGGTTACAGGAGTACCGTCGCCTGAGTGTAGGAGACGTTGTTTATGGGAGTTCTATAAACTGGGTGTAGGAGACGCAGCTTACAGGAAGTTCTTTAACCTGGGTGTAGGGAAAAGCAGTACACCTGAATTCTGTAACCTGCGTGCAGAGAGAAGCTTTTTTCGGGAATTCTGTCGTCAGCGTAGAGGAGACATTGCTTACGGGAATTTTGTTCATTGGAGTAGGTGTACGCAGTGTACTGGTGTTCTGTAGCCTGAATGTAAGAGATTCAGCTTACAGGAGTTCGGCCGCTTGATAGCAGGCGTTCACAGTGTGCCTGAGTTCTCTAGCATGAGTGAAGAGAGAAAAGCAGTTTACGGGAGCTGTGCAGCCTGAGTATAGAAGACGCAGCTTACAGAAGTTCTGTAACCTGGATGTAGGGAAACGCAGTATACCCGAGTTCTATACCCTGAGTGTAGAGAGAAGCAGTTGATGGGAGTTGTGCAGCCTGTGTATAGAAGACGCAGCTTACGGGAGTTCTGTCACCAGCGTGTGGAAAGACACAGCTTACGGGAGTTCTGTAGCCTGAGTGTAGGAGACATTGCTTGTCAGAGTTCTATAAACTGGGTGTAGGAGACGCAGCTTACAGAAGTTCTGTATCCTGGGGGTAGGGAAACGCAGTATACCTGAGTTCTGTAACCTGAGTGTAGAGAGAAGGAATTGACAGGAATTCTCTAGTCAGCATGTAGGAGACACAGCTTATGGAGTTCTGTAGCTTGGGAGTCAGCATCCACAGTATCCTGGGGTTCTGTAGCCTGAAATTAAGAGATGGAGCTTACAGGAGTTCTGCTGCTTGAAAGCAGGCATTGGCCGTATAGCTGAGTTCAGTAGCCTGAGGTAGAGAGAAGCAGCTTATGGGAGCTCTGTAGCCTGAGTGTAGGAGACACATCGTACAGGAGTTCTGTAGCTTGGGATTAGGCATAGGCAGTATAAGGGGCTTCTGTAGCCTGAGGGTAGGAGATGTAGCTTCCAGGAGTTCTGTTGCTCGGCAGTAGACGTATGCAGTGCGTGAGGGTACTGTAGCCTGAGTGTAGGAGACGCAACCTACCGGAGTACTGTAGCTTGGAAGTAGGCCTACGCAGTATACTGGAGTTCTGTAGCCTGAATGTAGGAGCTGCAGCTTACAGGTTCTGTAACTTGATAGCAGGCTTTCACAGTATGCCTGTGTTCTGTAGCCTGTGTGTAGAGAAAAGCAGTTTACGGGAGCTGTGCAGCCTGAGTATAGAAGACGCAGCTTACAGAATTTCTGTAACCTGGATGTAGGGAAACGCAGTATACCCGAGTTCTGTACCCTGAGTGTAGAGAGAAGCACTTGATGGGCATAATCTAGTCAGCATGTAGGAGACACAGCTTATGGGAGTTCTGTAGCTTGGGAGTCGGCATCCGCAGTATCCTGGGGTTCTGTAGCCTGAAATTAAGAGATGGAGCTTACAGGAGTTGTGCTGCTTGAAAGCAGACATTGGCAGTATAGCTGAGTTCAGTAGCCTGAGTGTAGAGAGAAGCAGTTGATGGGAGTTGCACAGCCTGTGTATAGAAGACGCAGCTTATGGGAGTTCTATCACCAGCGTGTGGAAAGACACAGGTTACAGGAGTACCGTCGCCTGAGTGTAGGAGATGTTGTTTATGGGAGTTCTATAAACTGGGTGTAGGAGACGCAGCTTACAGGAAGTTCTTTAACCTGGGTGTAGGGAAAAGCAGTACACCTGAATTCTGTAACCTGCGTGCAGAGAGAAGCTTTTTTTTGGAATTCTGTCGTCAGCGTAGAGGAGACATTGCTTACGGGAATTTTGTTCATGGGAGTAGGTGTACGCAGTGTACTGGTGTTCTGTAGCCTGAATGTAAGAGATTCAGCTTACAGGAGTTCGGCCGCTTGATAGCAGGCGTTCACAGTATGCCTGAGTTCTGTAGCCTGAGTGAAGAGAGAAAAGCAGTTTACGGGAGCTGTGCAGCCTGAGTATAGAAGACGCAGCTTACAGAAGTTCTGTAACCTGGATGTAGGGAAACGCAGTATACCCGAGTTCTGTACCCTGAGTGTAGAGAGAAGCAGTTGATGGGAGTTGTGCAGCCTGTGTATAGAAGACGCAGCTTACGGGAGTTCTGTCACCAGCGTGTGGAAAGACACAGCTTACGGGAGTTCTGTAGCCTGAGTGTAGGAGACATTGCTTGTCAGAGTTCTATAAACTGGGTGTAGGAGACGCAGCTTACAGAAGTTCTGTATCCTGGGGGTAGGGAAACGCAGTATACCTGAGTTCTGTACCCTGAGTGTAGAGAGAAGGAATTGACAGGAATTCTCTAGTCAGCATGTAGGAGACACAGCTTATGGAGTTCTGTAGCTTGGGAGTCGGCATCCACAGTATCCTGGGGTTCTGTAGCCTGAAATTAAGAGATGGAGCTTACAGGAGTTGTGCTGCTTGAAAGCAGACATTGGCAGTATAGCTGAGTTCAGTAGCCTGAGTGTAGAGAGAAGCAGTTGATGGGAGTTGCACAGCCTGTGTATAGAAGACGCAGCTTACGGGAGTTCTGTCACCAGCGTGTGGAAAGACACAGGTTACAGGAGTACCGTCGCCTGAGTGTAGGAGACGTTGTTTATGGGAGATCTATAAACTGGGTGTAGGAGACACAGCTTACAGGAAGTTCTTTAACCTGGGTGTAGGGAAAAGCAGTACACCTGAATTCTGTAACCTGCGTGCAGAGAGAAGCTTTTTTCGGGAATTCTGTCGTCAGCGTAGAGGAGACATTGCTTACGGGAATTTTGTTCATGGGAGTAGGTGTACGCTGTGTACTGGTGTTCTGTAGCCTGAATGTAAGAGATTCAGCTTACAGGAGTTTGGCTGCTTGATAGCAGGCGTTCACAGTATGCCTGAGTTCTGTAGCCTGAGTGAAGAGAGAAAAGCAGTTTACGGGAGCTGTGCAGCCTGAGTATAGAAGACGCAGCTTACAGAAGTTCTGTAACCTGGATGTAGGGAAACGCAGTATACCCGAGTTCTGTACCCTGAGTGTAGAGAGAAGCAGTTGATGGGAGTTGTGCAGCCTGTGTATAGAAGACGCAGCTTACGGGAGTTCTGTCACCAGCGTGTGGAAAGACACAGCTTACGGGAGTTCTGTCAGCAGCGTGTGGAAAGACACAGGTTACAGGAGTACCGTCGCCTGAGTGTAGGAGACGTTGTTTATGGGAGTTCTATAAACTGGGTGTAGGAGACGCAGCTTACAGGAAGTTCTTTAACCTGGGGGTAGGGAAACGCAGTATACCTGAGTTCTGTAACCTGAGTGTAGAGAGAAGGAATTGACAGGAATTCTCTAGTCAGCGTGTAGGAGACACAGCTTACGGGAGTTTTGTCGCATGGGAGTAGGCATACACAGTACACTGGGGTTCTGTAGCCTGAAATTTGGAGATTGAGCTTACAGGAGTTCTGCTGCTTGATAGCAGGCATTGGCAGTATAGCTGAGTTCAGTAACCTGAGGTAGAGAGAAGCAGCTTATGGGAGCTCTGTAGCCTGAGTGTAGGAGACACATCGTACAGGAGTTCTGTAGCTTGGGATTAGGCATAGGCAGTATAAGGGGCTTCTGTAGCCTGAGGGTAGGAGATGTAGCTTCCAGGAGTTCTGTTGCTCGGCAGTAAACGTATGCAGTGCGTGAGGGTTCTGTAGCCTGAGTGTAGGAGACGCAACCTACCGGAGTACTGTAGCTTGGAAGTAGGCCTACGCAGTATACTGGAGTTCTGTAGCCTGAATGTAGGAGCTGCAGCTTACAGGTTCTGCAACTTGATAGCAGGCTTTCACAGTATACCTGTGTTCTGTAGCCTGTGTGTAGAGAAAAGCAGTTTACGGGAGCTGTGCAGCCTGAGTATAGAAGACGCAGCTTACAGAAGTTCTGTAACCTGGATGTAGGGAAACGCAGTATACCCGAGTTCTGTACCCTGAGTGTAGAGAGAAGCAGTTGATGGGAGTTGTGCAGCCTGTGTATAGAAGACGCAGCTTACGGGAGTTCTGTCACCAGCGTGTAGAAAGACACAGCTTACGGGAGTTCTGTAGCCTGAGTGTAGGAGACATTGCTTATCAGAGTTCTATGAACTGGGTGTAGGAGACGCAGCTTACAGAAGTTCTGTATCCTGGGGGTAGGGAAACGCAGTATACCTGAGTTCTGTAACCTGAGTGTAGAGAGAAGGAATTGACAGGAATTCTCTAGTCAGCATGTAGGAGACACAGCTTATGGAGTTCTGTAGCTTGGGAGTCGGCATCCACAGTATCCTGGGGTTCTGTAGCCTGAAATTAAGAGATGGAGCTTACAGGAGTTCTGCTGCTTGAAAGCAGACATTGGCAGTATAGCTGAGTTCAGTAGCCTGAGTGTAGAGAGAAGCAGTTGATGGGAGTTGCGCAGCCTGTGTATAGAAGACGCAGCTTACGGGAGTTCTATCACCAGCGTGTGGAAAGACACAGGTTACAGGAGTACCGTCACCTGAGTGTAGGAGACGTTGTTTATGGGAGTTCTATAAACTGGGTGTAGGAGACGCAGCTTACAGGAAGTTCTTTAACCTGGGTGTAGGGAAAAGCAGTACACCTGAATTCTGTAACCTGCGTGCAGAGAGAAGCTTTTTTCGGGAATTCTGTCGTCAGCGTAGAGGAGACATTGCTTACGGGAATTTTGTTCATTGGAGTAGGTGTACGCAGTGTACTGGTGTTGTGTAGCCTGAATGTAAGAGATTCAGCTTACAGGAGTTCGGCCGCTTGATAGCAGGCGTTCACAGTGTGCCTGAGTTCTGTAGCCTGAGTGAAGAGAGAAAAGCAGTTTACGGGAGCTGTGCAGCCTGAGTATAGAAGACGCAGCTTACAGAAGTTCTGTAACCTGGATGTAGGGAAACGCAGTATACCCGAGTTCTATACCCTGAGTGTAGAGAGAAGCAGTTGATGGGAGTTGTGCAGCCTGTGTATAGAAGACGCAGCTTACGGGAGTTCTGTCACCAGCGTGTGGAAAGACACAGCTTACGGGAGTTCTGTAGCCTGAGTGTAGGAGACATTGCTTGTCAGAGTTCTATAAACTGGGTGTAGGAACGCAGCTTACAGAAGTTCTGTATCCTGGGGGTAGGGAAACGCAGTATACCTGAGTTCTGTAACCTGAGTGTAAAGAGAAGGAATTGACAGGAATTCTCTAGTCAGCATGTAGGAGACACAGCTTATGGAGTTCTGTAGCTTGGGAGTCAGCATCCACAGTATCCTGGGGTTCTGTAGCCTGAAATTAAGAGATGGAGCTTACAGGAGTTCTGCTGCTTGAAAGCAGGCATTGGCCGTATAGCTGAGTTCAGTAGCCTGAGGTAGAGAGAAGCAGCTTATGGGAGCTCTGTAGCCTGAGTGTAGGAGACACATCGTACAGGAGTTCTGTAGCTTGGGATTAGGCATAGGCAGTATAAGGGGCTTCTGTAGCCTGAGGGTAGGAGATGTAGCTTCCAGGAGTTCTGTTGCTCGGCAGTAGACGTATGCAGTGCGTGAGGGTACTGTAGCCTGAGTGTAGGAGACGCAACCTACCGGAGTACTGTAGCTTGGAAGTAGGCCTACGCAATATACTGGAGTTCTGTAGCCTGAATGTAGGAGCTGCAGCTTACAGGTTCTGTAACTTGATAGCAGGCTTTCACAGTATGCCTGTGTTCTGTAGCCTGTGTGTAGAGAAAAGCAGTTTACGGGAGCTGTGCAGCCTGAGTATAGAAGACGCAGCTTACAGAATTTCTGTAACCTGGATGTAGGGAAACGCAGTATACCCGAGTTCTGTACCCTGAGTGTAGAGAGAAGCACTTGATGGGCATTCTCTAGTCAGCATGTAGGAGACACAGCTTATGGGAGTTCTGTAGCTTGGGAGTCGGCATCCGCAGTATCCTGGGGTTCTGTAGCCTGAAATTAAGAGATGGAGCTTACAGGAGTTGTGCTGCTTGAAAGCAGACATTGGCAGTATAGCTGAGTTCAGTAGCCTGAGTGTAGAGAGAAGCAGTTGATGGGAGTTGCACAGCCTGTGTATAGAAGACGCAGCTTATGGGAGTTCTATCACCAGCGTGTGGAAAGACACAGGTTACAGGAGTACCGTCGCCTGAGTGTAGGAGATGTTGTTTATGGGAGTTCTATAAACTGGGTGTAGGAGACGCAGCTTACAGGAAGTTCTTTAACCTGGGTGTAGGGAAAAGCAGTACACCTGAATTCTGTAACCTGCGTGCAGAGAGAAGCTTTTTTTTGGAATTCTGTCGTCAGCGTAGAGGAGACATTGCTTACGGGAATTTTGTTCATGGGAGTAGGTGTACGCAGTGTACTGGTGTTCTGTAGCCTGAATGTAAGAGATTCAGCTTACAGGAGTTCGGCCGCTTGATAGCAGGCGTTCACAGTATGCCTGAGTTCTGTAGCCTGAGTGAAGAGAGAAAAGCAGTTTACGGGAGCTGTGCAGCCTGAGTATAGAAGACGCAGCTTACAGAAGTTCTGTAACCTGGATGTAGGGAAACGCAGTATACCCGAGTTCTGTACCCTGAGTGTAGAGAGAAGCAGTTGATGGGAGTTGTGCAGCCTGTGTATAGAAGACGCAGCTTACGGGAGTTCTGTCACCAGCGTGTGGAAAGACACAGCTTACGGGAGTTCTGTAGCCTGAGTGTAGGAGACATTGCTTGTCAGAGTTCTATAAACTGGGTGTAGGAGACGCAGCTTACAGAAGTTCTGTATCCTGGGGGTAGGGAAACGCAGTATACCTGAGTTCTGTACCCTGAGTGTAGAGAGAAGGAATTGACAGGAATTCTCTAGTCAGCATGTAGGAGACACAGCTTATGGAGTTCTGTAGCTTGGGAGTCGGCATCCACAGTATCCTGGGGTTCTGTAGCCTGAAATTAAGAGATGGAGCTTACAGGAGTTGTGCCGCTTGAAAGCAGACATTGGCAGTATAGCTGAGTTCAGTAGCCTGAGTGTAGAGAGAAGCAGTTGATGGGAGTTGCACAGCCTGTGTATAGAAGACGCAGCTTACGGGAGTTCTGTCACCAGCGTGTGGAAAGACACAGGTTACAGGAGTACCGTCGCCTGAGTGTAGGAGACGTTGTTTATGGGAGATCTATAAACTGGGTGTAGGAGACGCAGCTTACAGGAAGTTCTTTAACCTGGGTGTAGGGAAAAGCAGTACACCTGAATTCTGTAACCTGCGTGCAGAGAGAAGCTTTTTTCGGGAATTCTGTCGTCAGCGTAGAGGAGACATTGCTTACGGGAATTTTGTTCATGGGAGTAGGTGTACGCTGTGTACTGGTGTTCTGTAGCCTGAATGTAAGAGATTCAGCTTACAGGAGTTTGGCTGCTTGATAGCAGGCGTTCACAGTATGCCTGAGTTCTGTAGCCTGAGTGAAGAGAGAAAAGCAGTTTACGGGAGCTGTGCAGCCTGAGTATAGAAGACGCAGCTTACAGAAGTTCTGTAACCTGGATGTAGGGAAACGCAGTATACCCGAGTTCTGTACCCTGAGTGTAGAGAGAAGCAGTTGATGGGAGTTGTGCAGCCTGTGTATAGAAGACGCAGCTTACGGGAGTTCTGTCACCAGCGTGTGGAAAGACACAGCTTACGGGAGTTCTGTCAGCAGCGTGTGGAAAGACACAGGTTACAGGAGTACCGTCGCCTGAGTGTAGGAGACGTTGTTTATGGGAGTTCTATAAACTGGGTGTAGGAGACGCAGCTTACAGGAAGTTCTTTAACCTGGGGGTAGGGAAACGCAGTATACCTGAGTTCTGTAACCTGAGTGTAGAGAGAAGGAATTGACAGGAATTCTCTAGTCAGCGTGTAGGAGACACAGCTTACGGGAGTTTTGTCGCATGGGAGTAGGCATACACAGTACACTGGGGTTCTGTAGCCTGAAATTTGGAGATTGAGCTTACAGGAGTTCTGCTGCTTGATAGCAGGCATTGGCAGTATAGCTGAGTTCAGTAACCTGAGGTAGAGAGAAGCAGCTTATGGGAGCTCTGTAGCCTGAGTGTAGGAGACACATCGTACAGGAGTTCTGTAGCTTGGGATTAGGCATAGGCAGTATAAGGGGCTTCTGTAGCCTGAGGGTAGGAGATGTAGCTTCCAGGAGTTCTGTTGCTCGGCAGTAAACGTATGCAGTGCGTGAGGGTTCTGTAGCCTGAGTGTAGGAGACGCAACCTACCGGAGTACTGTAGCTTGGAAGTAGGCCTACGCAGTATACTGGAGTTCTGTAGCCTGAATGTAGGAGCTGCAGCTTACAGGTTCTGCAACTTGATAGCAGGCTTTCACAGTATACCTGTGTTCTGTAGCCTGTGTGAAGAGAGAAAAGCAGTTTACGGGAGCTGTGCAGCCTGAGTATAGAAGACGCAGCTTACAGAAGTTCTGTAACCTGGATGTAGGGAAAGGCAGTATACCCGAGTTCTGTACCCTGAGTGTAGAGAGAAGCAGTTGATGGGAGTTGTGCAGCCTGTGTATAGAAGACGCAGCTTACGGGAGTTCTGTCACCAGCGTGTGGAAAGACACAGCTTACGGGAGTTCTGTAGCCTGAGTGTAGGAGACATTGCTTGTCAGAGTTCTATAAACTGGGTGTAGGAGACGCAGCTTACAGAAGTTCTGTATCCTGGGGGTAGGGAAACGCAGTATACCTGAGTTCTGTAACCTGAGTGTAGAGAGAAGGAATTGACAGGAATTCTCTAGTCAGCATGTAGGAGACACAGCTTATGGAGTTCTGTAGCTTGGGAGTCGGCATCCACAGTATCCTGGGGTTCTGTAGCCTGAAATTAAGAGATGGAGCTTACAGGAGTTCTGCTGCTTGAAAGCAGACATTGGCAGTATAGCTGAGTTCAGTAGCCTGAGTGTAGAGAGAAGCAGTTGATGGGAGTTGCACAGCCTGTGTATAGAAGACGCAGCTTACGGGAGTTCTGTCACCAGCGTGTGGAAAGACACAGGTTACAGGAGTACCGTCGCCTGAGTGTAGGAGACGTTGTTTATGGGAGTTCTATAAACTGGGTGTAGGAGACGCAGCTTACAGGAAGTTCTTTAACCTGGGTGTAGGGAAAAGCAGTACACCTGAATTCTGTAACCTGCGTGCAGAGAGAAGCTTTTTTCGGGAATTCTGTCGTCAGCGTAGAGGAGACATTGCTTACGGGAATTTTGTTCATGGGAGTAGGTGTACGCAGTGTACTGGTGTTCTGTAGCCTGAATGTAAGAGATTCAGCTTACAGGAGTTCGGCCGCTTGATAGCAGGCGTTCACAGTGTGCCTGAGTTCTGTAGCCTGAGTGAAGAGAGAAAAGCAGTTTACGGGAGCTGTGCAGCCTGAGTATAGAAGACGCAGCTTACAGAAGTTCTGTAACCTGGATGTAGGGAAACGCAGTATACCCGAGTTCTATACCCTGAGTGTAGAGAGAAGCAGTTGATGGGAGTTGTGCAGCCTGTGTATAGAAGACGCAGCTTACGGGAGTTCTGTCACCAGCGTGTGGAAAGACACAGCTTACGGGAGTTCTGTCAGCAGCGTGTGGAAAGACACAGGTTACAGGAGTACCGTCGCCTGAGTGTAGGAGACGTTGTTTATGGGAGTTCTATAAACTGGGTGTAGGAGACGCAGCTTACAGGAAGTTCTTTAACCTGGGGGTAGGGAAACGCAGTATACCTGAGTTCTGTAACCTGAGTGTAGAGAGAAGGAATTGACAGGAATTCTCTAGTCAGCGTGTAGGAGACACAGCTTACGGGAGTTTTGTCGCATGGGAGTAGGCATACACAGTACACTGGGGTTCTGTAGCCTGAAATTTGGAGATTGAGCTTACAGGAGTTCTGCTGCTTGATAGCAGGCATTGGCAGTATAGCTGAGTTCAGTAACCTGAGGTAGAGAGAAGCAGCTTATGGGAGCTCTGTAGCCTGAGTGTAGGAGACACATCGTACAGGAGTTCTGTAGCTTGGGATTAGGCATAGGCAGTATAAGGGGCTTCTGTAGCCTGAGGGTAGGAGATGTAGCTTCCAGGAGTTCTGTTGCTCGGCAGTAAACGTATGCAGTGCGTGAGGGTTCTGTAGCCTGAGTGTAGGAGACGCAACCTACCGGAGTACTGTAGCTTGGAAGTAGGCCTACGCAGTATACTGGAGTTCTGTAGCCTGAATGTAGGAGCTGCAGCTTACAGGTTCTGCAACTTGATAGCAGGCTTTCACAGTATACCTGTGTTCTGTAGCCTGTGTGTAGAGAAAAGCAGTTTACGGGAGCTGTGCAGCCTGAGTATAGAAGACGCAGCTTACAGAAGTTCTGTAACCTGGATGTAGGGAAACGCAGTATACCCGAGTTCTGTACCCTGAGTGTAGAGAGAAGCAGTTGATGGGAGTTGTGCAGCCTGTGTATAGAAGACGCAGCTTACGGGAGTTCTGTCACCAGCGTGTAGAAAGACACAGCTTACGGGAGTTCTGTAGCCTGAGTGTAGGAGACATTGCTTATCAGAGTTCTATGAACTGGGTGTAGGAGACGCAGCTTACAGAAGTTCTGTATCCTGGGGGTAGGGAAACGCAGTATACCTGAGTTCTGTAACCTGAGTGTAGAGAGAAGGAATTGACAGGAATTCTCTAGTCAGCATGTAGGAGACACAGCTTATGGAGTTCTGTAGCTTGGGAGTCGGCATCCACAGTATCCTGGGGTTCTGTAGCCTGAAATTAAGAGATGGAGCTTACAGGAGTTCTGCTGCTTGAAAGCAGACATTGGCAGTATAGCTGAGTTCAGTAGCCTGAGTGTAGAGAGAAGCAGTTGATGGGAGTTGCGCAGCCTGTGTATAGAAGACGCAGCTTACGGGAGTTCTATCACCAGCGTGTGGAAAGACACAGGTTACAGGAGTACCGTCACCTGAGTGTAGGAGACGTTGTTTATGGGAGTTCTATAAACTGGGTGTAGGAGACGCAGCTTACAGGAAGTTCTTTAACCTGGGTGTAGGGAAAAGCAGTACACCTGAATTCTGTAACCTGCGTGCAGAGAGAAGCTTTTTTCGGGAATTCTGTCGTCAGCGTAGAGGAGACATTGCTTACGGGAATTTTGTTCATTGGAGTAGGTGTACGCAGTGTACTGGTGTTGTGTAGCCTGAATGTAAGAGATTCAGCTTACAGGAGTTCGGCCGCTTGATAGCAGGCGTTCACAGTGTGCCTGAGTTCTGTAGCCTGAGTGAAGAGAGAAAAGCAGTTTACGGGAGCTGTGCAGCCTGAGTATAGAAGACGCAGCTTACAGAAGTTCTGTAACCTGGATGTAGGGAAACGCAGTATACCCGAGTTCTATACCCTGAGTGTAGAGAGAAGCAGTTGATGGGAGTTGTGCAGCCTGTGTATAGAAGACGCAGCTTACGGGAGTTCTGTCACCAGCGTGTGGAAAGACACAGCTTACGGGAGTTCTGTAGCCTGAGTGTAGGAGACATTGCTTGTCAGAGTTCTATAAACTGGGTGTAGGAACGCAGCTTACAGAAGTTCTGTATCCTGGGGGTAGGGAAACGCAGTATACCTGAGTTCTGTAACCTGAGTGTAAAGAGAAGGAATTGACAGGAATTCTCTAGTCAGCATGTAGGAGACACAGCTTATGGAGTTCTGTAGCTTGGGAGTCAGCATCCACAGTATCCTGGGGTTCTGTAGCCTGAAATTAAGAGATGGAGCTTACAGGAGTTCTGCTGCTTGAAAGCAGGCATTGGCCGTATAGCTGAGTTCAGTAGCCTGAGGTAGAGAGAAGCAGCTTATGGGAGCTCTGTAGCCTGAGTGTAGGAGACACATCGTACAGGAGTTCTGTAGCTTGGGATTAGGCATAGGCAGTATAAGGGGCTTCTGTAGCCTGAGGGTAGGAGATGTAGCTTCCAGGAGTTCTGTTGCTCGGCAGTAGACGTATGCAGTGCGTGAGGGTACTGTAGCCTGAGTGTAGGAGACGCAACCTACCGGAGTACTGTAGCTTGGAAGTAGGCCTACGCAATATACTGGAGTTCTGTAGCCTGAATGTAGGAGCTGCAGCTTACAGGTTCTGTAACTTGATAGCAGGCTTTCACAGTATGCCTGTGTTCTGTAGCCTGAGTGAAGAGAGAAAAGCAGTTTACGGGAGCTGTGCAGCCTGAGTATAGAAGACGCAGCTTACAGAAGTTCTGTAACCTGGATGTAGGGAAACGCAGTATACCCGAGTTCTGTACCCTGAGTGTAGAGAGAAGCAGTTGATGGGAGTTGTGCAGCCTGTGTATAGAAGACGCAGCTTACGGGAGTTCTGTCACCAGCGTGTGGAAAGACACAGCTTACGGGAGTTCTGTCAGCAGCGTGTGGAAAGACACAGGTTACAGGAGTACCGTCGCCTGAGTGTAGGAGACGTTGTTTATGGGAGTTCTATAAACTGGGTGTAGGAGACGCAGCTTACAGGAAGTTCTTTAACCTGGGGGTAGGGAAACGCAGTATACCTGAGTTCTGTAACCTGAGTGTAGAGAGAAGGAATTGACAGGAATTCTCTAGTCAGCGTGTAGGAGACACAGCTTACGGGAGTTTTGTCGCATGGGAGTAGGCATACACAGTACACTGGGGTTCTGTAGCCTGAAATTTGGAGATTGAGCTTACAGGAGTTCTGCTGCTTGATAGCAGGCATTGGCAGTATAGCTGAGTTCAGTAACCTGAGGTAGAGAGAAGCAGCTTATGGGAGCTCTGTAGCCTGAGTGTAGGAGACACATCGTACAGGAGTTCTGTAGCTTGGGATTAGGCATAGGCAGTATAAGGGGCTTCTGTAGCCTGAGGGTAGGAGATGTAGCTTCCAGGAGTTCTGTTGCTCGGCAGTAAACGTATGCAGTGCGTGAGGGTTCTGTAGCCTGAGTGTAGGAGACGCAACCTACCGGAGTACTGTAGCTTGGAAGTAGGCCTACGCAGTATACTGGAGTTCTGTAGCCTGAATGTAGGAGCTGCAGCTTACAGGTTCTGCAACTTGATAGCAGGCTTTCACAGTATACCTGTGTTCTGTAGCCTGTGTGAAGAGAGAAAAGCAGTTTACGGGAGCTGTGCAGCCTGAGTATAGAAGACGCAGCTTACAGAAGTTCTGTAACCTGGATGTAGGGAAAGGCAGTATACCCGAGTTCTGTACCCTGAGTGTAGAGAGAAGCAGTTGATGGGAGTTGTGCAGCCTGTGTATAGAAGACGCAGCTTACGGGAGTTCTGTCACCAGCGTGTGGAAAGACACAGCTTACGGGAGTTCTGTAGCCTGAGTGTAGGAGACATTGCTTGTCAGAGTTCTATAAACTGGGTGTAGGAGACGCAGCTTACAGAAGTTCTGTATCCTGGGGGTAGGGAAACGCAGTATACCTGAGTTCTGTAACCTGAGTGTAGAGAGAAGGAATTGACAGGAATTCTCTAGTCAGCATGTAGGAGACACAGCTTATGGAGTTCTGTAGCTTGGGAGTCGGCATCCACAGTATCCTGGGGTTCTGTAGCCTGAAATTAAGAGATGGAGCTTACAGGAGTTCTGCTGCTTGAAAGCAGACATTGGCAGTATAGCTGAGTTCAGTAGCCTGAGTGTAGAGAGAAGCAGTTGATGGGAGTTGCACAGCCTGTGTATAGAAGACGCAGCTTACGGGAGTTCTGTCACCAGCGTGTGGAAAGACACAGGTTACAGGAGTACCGTCGCCTGAGTGTAGGAGACGTTGTTTATGGGAGTTCTATAAACTGGGTGTAGGAGACGCAGCTTACAGGAAGTTCTTTAACCTGGGTGTAGGGAAAAGCAGTACACCTGAATTCTGTAACCTGCGTGCAGAGAGAAGCTTTTTTCGGGAATTCTGTCGTCAGCGTAGAGGAGACATTGCTTACGGGAATTTTGTTCATGGGAGTAGGTGTACGCAGTGTACTGGTGTTCTGTAGCCTGAATGTAAGAGATTCAGCTTACAGGAGTTCGGCCGCTTGATAGCAGGCGTTCACAGTGTGCCTGAGTTCTGTAGCCTGAGTGAAGAGAGAAAAGCAGTTTACGGGAGCTGTGCAGCCTGAGTATAGAAGACGCAGCTTACAGAAGTTCTGTAACCTGGATGTAGGGAAACGCAGTATACCCGAGTTCTATACCCTGAGTGTAGAGAGAAGCAGTTGATGGGAGTTGTGCAGCCTGTGTATAGAAGACGCAGCTTACGGGAGTTCTGTCACCAGCGTGTGGAAAGACACAGCTTACGGGAGTTCTGTAGCCTGAGTGTAGGAGACATTGCTTGTCAGAGTTCTATAAACTGGGTGTAGGAGACGCAGCTTACAGAAGTTCTGTATCCTGGGGGTAGGGAAACACAGTATACCTGAGTTCTGTAACCTGAGTGTAGAGAGAAGGAATTGACAGGAATTCTCTAGTCAGCGTGTAGGAGACACAGCTTACGGGAGTTTTGTCGCATGGGAGTAGGCATACACAGTACACTGGGGTTCTGTAGCCTGAAATTTGGAGATTGAGCTTACAGGAGTTCTGCTGCTTGATAGCAGGCATTGGCAGTATAGCTGAGTTCAGTAGCCTGAGGTAGAGAGAAGCAGCTTATGGGAGCTCTGTAGCCTGAGTGTAGGAGACACATCGTACAGGAGTTCTGTAGCTTGGGATTAGGCATAGGCAGTATAAGGGGCTTCTGTAGCCTGAGGGTAGGAGATGTAGCTTCCAGGAGTTCTGTTGCTCGGCAGTAGACGTATGCAGTGCGTGAGGGTTCTGTAGCCTGAGTGTAGGAGACGCAACCTACCGGAGTACTGTAGCTTGGAAGTAGGCCTACGCAGTATACTGGAGTTCTGTAGCCTGAATGTAGGAGCTGCAGCTTACAGGTTCTGCAACTTGATAGCAGGCTTTCACAGTATGCCTGAGTTCTGTAGCCTGAGTGAAGAGAGAAAAGCAGTTTACGGGAGCTGTGCAGCCTGAGTATAGAAGACGCAGCTTACAGAAGTTCTGTAACCTGGATGTAGGGAAACGCAGTATACCCGAGTTCTGTACCCTGAGTGTAGAGAGAAGCAGTTGATGGGAGTTGTGCAGCCTGTGTATAGAAGACGCAGCTTACGGGAGTTCTGTCACCAGCGTGTGGAAAGACACAGCTTACGGGAGTTCTGTCAGCAGCGTGTGGAAAGACACAGGTTACAGGAGTACCGTCGCCTGAGTGTAGGAGACGTTGTTTATGGGAGTTCTATAAACTGGGTGTAGGAGACGCAGCTTACAGGAAGTTCTTTAACCTGGGGGTAGGGAAACGCAGTATACCTGAGTTCTGTAACCTGAGTGTAGAGAGAAGGAATTGACAGGAATTCTCTAGTCAGCGTGTAGGAGACACAGCTTACGGGAGTTTTGTCGCATGGGAGTAGGCATACACAGTACACTGGGGTTCTGTAGCCTGAAATTTGGAGATTGAGCTTACAGGAGTTCTGCTGCTTGATAGCAGGCATTGGCAGTATAGCTGAGTTCAGTAACCTGAGGTAGAGAGAAGCAGCTTATGGGAGCTCTGTAGCCTGAGTGTAGGAGACACATCGTACAGGAGTTCTGTAGCTTGGGATTAGGCATAGGCAGTATAAGGGGCTTCTGTAGCCTGAGGGTAGGAGATGTAGCTTCCAGGAGTTCTGTTGCTCGGCAGTAAACGTATGCAGTGCGTGAGGGTTCTGTAGCCTGAGTGTAGGAGACGCAACCTACCGGAGTACTGTAGCTTGGAAGTAGGCCTACGCAGTATACTGGAGTTCTGTAGCCTGAATGTAGGAGCTGCAGCTTACAGGTTCTGCAACTTGATAGCAGGCTTTCACAGTATACCTGTGTTCTGTAGCCTGTGTGAAGAGAGAAAAGCAGTTTACGGGAGCTGTGCAGCCTGAGTATAGAAGACGCAGCTTACAGAAGTTCTGTAACCTGGATGTAGGGAAAGGCAGTATACCCGAGTTCTGTACCCTGAGTGTAGAGAGAAGCAGTTGATGGGAGTTGTGCAGCCTGTGTATAGAAGACGCAGCTTACGGGAGTTCTGTCACCAGCGTGTGGAAAGACACAGCTTACGGGAGTTCTGTAGCCTGAGTGTAGGAGACATTGCTTGTCAGAGTTCTATAAACTGGGTGTAGGAGACGCAGCTTACAGAAGTTCTGTATCCTGGGGGTAGGGAAACGCAGTATACCTGAGTTCTGTAACCTGAGTGTAGAGAGAAGGAATTGACAGGAATTCTCTAGTCAGCATGTAGGAGACACAGCTTATGGAGTTCTGTAGCTTGGGAGTCGGCATCCACAGTATCCTGGGGTTCTGTAGCCTGAAATTAAGAGATGGAGCTTACAGGAGTTCTGCTGCTTGAAAGCAGACATTGGCAGTATAGCTGAGTTCAGTAGCCTGAGTGTAGAGAGAAGCAGTTGATGGGAGTTGCACAGCCTGTGTATAGAAGACGCAGCTTACGGGAGTTCTGTCACCAGCGTGTGGAAAGACACAGGTTACAGGAGTACCGTCGCCTGAGTGTAGGAGACGTTGTTTATGGGAGTTCTATAAACTGGGTGTAGGAGACGCAGCTTACAGGAAGTTCTTTAACCTGGGTGTAGGGAAAAGCAGTACACCTGAATTCTGTAACCTGCGTGCAGAGAGAAGCTTTTTTCAGGAATTCTGTCGTCAGCGTAGAGGAGACATTGCTTACGGGAATTTTGTTCATGGGAGTAGGTGTACGCAGTGTACTGGTGTTCTGTAGC